>NC_141811.1:5007500-5328888 GCF_057944985.1 Cucurbita pepo subsp. pepo
CGCCAGACGAGAAAAAAGGAAGAGGGTGTGCACACTACGTAAGATTAGATCAATTCAATTCGATTTGTTTCATTTTTTTTTCTTCAGTTTCCACGTTAGAACGTGACGTTTCCCACGTTTTAAAGTTCTTTTGAGGTAAGTAGCTAGTTGATTAAGCTTTTCAAGCCTTAATTTGCGTGAGAATTTAAACAAAACACGAAGCTAACTATATAAAATATAGAGAATAATGCTTAGCTGGCTATGATACCAACCTATTGTCCTCTACTCGTCACGGTCTATCATGAATATTTGTGTATGTTTATGATGAAACCACGATGTGATTTTAGAGAATTACCAAATATTTTTAGTAGTAAATAAGTCGTTTATGGCTAGTTCACTACCAACGTGTATGTATATTATCAAGAGACTTTGGGCCTCAAGTGGGGATTTCTCTGGGTGCCCCAACTAAGCCCATCACTTCACCCCACACAAGGTGTGACATGTTAGAAATACTTTGATTTATAATAATTGACTACTACCGGTAGATGTAACCGATTGATTTTCTGTATACAAAAAATAAGTACCTAATTTGTCAATCTTGCACGAGATACCTATTAAATCCATTCAAATAAAGAAGATCATAATTAAAACATGGTCAGGATCAATAATCAATCCGATCTTTATTCTAATAAATGTATAGTATAGAATAAATTTAAAAAATTTAAAAATAAGGATAAAGTATAATTATATATTTCAATTTCAGCAAACCATATACTTCATCACAATTACATCTGCAGATTACCACAATTATAAATTCCTTTTTCTATAAAACAAAAAGGAATTTTCAAGAGAGAAAAAAAAAGAAAAAACAAAATTAGAGACCAGTAAGAAATAATCCCCAAAAGAGAGATGAAAAGAGAAAAAGTCTTACAAAATCTACCTGGGTTTTGATTGCTTCGAGAAAAAGCTGGAATTCATGCGTGAGTTTTGAAGCTCCTTTAGCAGTAATCATGGCGTGTTAATGGCGTCTTCTTCTTTGATTTCTGTTTACCCAATTGGCGAGGTTGCTTTTGCAGTAAGCTCCAAAAGCTCGAGAATCTCTGTCCTGCTTCTCACGACTCTGTGAAAAACTTCTCTGATTTGTTGCTGTAAAGGCACTAATCCCTCCTCCAGTTTCTTGCACGTCTCCGCCAGTTCCGCCGCCATCCCTGCCACCTCCTCCAGCCGCTCCCCCTCCAACGGGAATGCGAATGAATCTGTGAATTCGATCAATGATTGACTCAGTTTCTCCATCCGTTGCATCTCTTCTAACAATCCAGCACTTCCTTTCTTCTCCTTCTTCTTCCATTCGTCTGCGATTTTCTCCTGTAGTCCGATAATCGATTGCGCCCAACTCAACTGCTTCGGCACCGGAAAGTTCGTCGGCAGGCCGCCTCTCTCCTGGCAAGGCAGCGCTGCAACTAGAGTCCACATTACGAACACCAAAACCGTACTCATTAGATAAACCGTCTGCGGCAAACTAGACGACTCACCACCGCGCGGCGCTACCAGATTCGACGACATCGCTTGAATCTGCTTTGCCGCGGACCATCCTTTCGCCATACTCCATGACAGAGACCGAAACTGCCCTGCGATTCGGTCCTTATGCTGCGGTGTGGCGGTAGCGGTGCCAGGAGCACCACTACCACGACGGCCGAAAGACCAAGCCCTCTCAGTCGATTTACTGTTGGTAAAATCCTTATCCTCAACAGCCATGGAAGTAATCAACGAATTCAAAGCCCTACGCGCTCGTTTAACCTGTCCGTCTCCAATCGGGCGCTGATCGAGAGCGGAAATCGCGATTTCAGCGACTTTCTGAAACTGACGGACCGATTCAATCCCGTGGAGAACGGCATTACAGATATCCAAAGCTTTAACAACACGATCGAGAAATTCCGGGACGAGACGATCGAGAGGGGGCTTAACAATCTGAGAAGGATCGCGGCTCATAATGAGGAGTGCCTTAAATTGAGCCTCGCAGCAGAGGAATTCATCGAGAAGCTTTCTAAGCCAGGCGATGGAGAGGATAGGATCGGAAGAAACGTCATCGGACGGCGGAGGAGGTAGTAAATCGGAAAACCGCTCGGAAACATGCTTCTGAAAAAGCTCGAGATCCTCAAGCTCCTGCTCGTGAGTGCCGTCCATGGAGATGACTTGGTTTCTGCGGATGCTGATTCGGCCAAGGAAGGAGCCTTGGTATTCGGTTGCCGGCATAGTTGCAGAGGATTTTCAGAGGAAGAAGAAGAAGGAAGGAATTTGCTGGTAAAAATGGAAAGGGAAGGGCGTTTTTGTAGTTTGCTTTTATTTTTTTATTTTTTTAAATTTATTATTATATATTATTAATAAAATAAATATTTTAGGCGACGGCTTGTTCGGGGTGAGAGAACCGGGAGACCGATTCTTCCTTTTTCTTTTTTTATTTTAAATAATAATTGGAGGATTAACTTTTTCACTTTTCCCGAAATGCCCTCGTCTTTTTACCATTATTACTTGCCTATGCTTGTTTCTGTTGTGCTAGTTATTTCAGGGCTTGGATTAATTAAATTATTTTTACTTTAAAAAATATTATTCAATAATTAATATATATATATATATATATTATCAAAATTAATTTAAGTCGAAAAGTGAAAACTATTTAATAAATATATTAACATCGAAAATATCATATATATATATATATATATATATATATATAATTATTTCGATAAATTCAACTTATATATATATAATTATTTCGATAAATTCAACTTCCCCTCCTTGTTTTTTTATACAAAAATAAATTATTATTATTATTATTATTATTATTATTATTGTTAAATGCAAGTTTTTATAAGAAACTTAGAACATCAATATGAACTGAGTTGATGCATTTGAAAGTGACCATAAGAAAATTATAAGAATCATACAAATAAATAAATAAAAAATGAATATTGATTGTGGGTCCCAACACAAAAACTCAATAAATTCAGTATTTGATTAAGAAATTTCAGCCATTTGTTAACGTCCCCATCACCACCCCTCACCTCCACTTTTTTCCTCTCATCTTCTTCAAACTTACTTTGAAAACTTCACTCACAGACCTATTTTCTTTCTCACTATGTTCTTCTAACATTCAATTAATTATTCTTATTTAAATCATATTAATGTCGAATATTCGTTATATAAAACAAACCTGAGCTTGTTAGTAAAATCGAGTACTTACTTGTAATTTTACCTAAACAATAAACGTTGAAACAAAAATTGACAAAAATTGGAATGAGAAACGCGTTTTTTATGATGCAAGGACATTTTTGTCTTTATACACATATATTTTATAACTTATTAATAATATTTATATGATATTAAATAAAAATTACAATATTAGTTAAAAAAAAAAAAGGAATTATATTAAATAAAATTTGTTTAAAAATAAGGATAAACTTTAAGAGCATAGGGTCACATGAGAGTAATTAATAATATATTGAGACATTAATATATATTTTTTAAAAGTAATTAATAATATATTGAGACATTAATATATATTTTTTAAAACTTTTTTAAATGGTATTTTCATATTATTTTTAGTATAAAAAAAACAATATTCTAATTTAAGGTATTTTTTAATTTAGAATAATATTTAATTTAGAATTGTGAAAGGGGCTTAAACTAATACGTCACACATCCCAAACGCGTATAAGAATAACCAAATAACAATTAATTTAAATATATATTAAATTAAATACAAATTTAGTCATTAACTTTTTATATTCATATATATTTAATATATATTCATCTCATACATATTTAATTTTTCTACATTTTTTAAATTTACGTATTAATCATAAAATTTAATTTCATAGAAAATAAAACTTTAATTATCAACCATACAAAAATCAATATATTTTTTTTATTTTAAAATTTTGAAATCTTCTGCATACAAATTTAAAATTTCATAACTAATTACATTAAAATATTTAATTAGGTTAAATTATTTTACAAATTCTCAGATGCCATTAAATACCCCGAATTAAAATTTTTAAAAACTTCGTTTAATCTAAATATTCATAGTATTTAAAGTACTATATAATATATCTCGAAAGCTTAATATTAAGAATTAAATTTAAAATTGTTATTATTTATTGTAATTAATATTAACTTTAATTGAGAGTGTATATCTCTATCAATATTTCAAAAATATCTAAATGAATATTGGGAGTGAACTTTAGGAGATATGTGGGAAATAATTGGTGGTGGAGAGTTAGTTTAAAAATAAAATAAAATAAAAAAAAACAGAAAAAAAAAAAAAAAACATAAAGCCGACAGAAACTTGACATTGTCATATGGACGGTTGGCCTAAAAATATTAACATTGTCATGTTTTTTTTAAAATTAAAATATTTATAGTAATTTTATTGGATTTTAGTTATTATATAATATTTGTTGTGAAGAAGTATAATTTTATTAAAAAAAAATCCCGACAACCGAACACAATCCAAGAATAGAGATATAAGGGTTTAATTGAGTTGTGAAATCTATTCGAGTTGTGTGGGTCATTGACCCTACCCATTTGAAATTTTGAATTGGTTCATAAAATTTGTTAAATCTAACCCGTGTATACCTTATTCATAAGGTACTTATATGGAACACGAGAACCTACCTCATTTTATTTATTTTTTAATATATAAATAAAAATTTTATGATTTAATACGTATTTTAAAATAATAATAATGAGGAATAATTTTTAATGGCTAATAGCTTTGTACATATAAAATTAAATAGAAAATTTATTATAAATGGTAAATTACAGCATGGAATAAAATTTGAAATTTAACCTAGACACGTGTCGGTGCGGATATCTGGGTGCCCATCTCCTACTTTGTCCCTCCCGTACCCGATCCAGCTAATTCTACATGGGCCAGAGGCCCAAGCCAACGCAGCCCATCGGCCCACTTAACACTCACAAACCCTAGAAGCTTTTCACGGCTGCTCCTGCTCCATCTCTTTTCACGGCTGCTCCTGTTCCTGCTCCTGCTCCTCATTCTTCTCGCCTCTTGCCTCGACTGCTGCTGTCTTCAGTTCTTGCTGAACTTCAACCATGGTACCTCTCTTCTTCTTCTAATTTCTTCTCTATCACTGCGTCTAATTTATGTTTGTTTCAGTTCTCTGGGTTTTAGAGTAATGGGGTATTTCAAAAGGAATCGATCTGGGAGTTGGAATTGTTACCCAATTGTGTAGTTTGAATTGTTGTAGTGGTTTAATTTTGAATTCGGCTGAGAAGGCTATATTTTAGTTTAGGGTTTAGTGTTCGGCCTCTCATTTTTCAGTTGATTCTGTTCAGATTATTTCAGAGAAGAACCGTAGGGAGATCTCCAAGTATCTCTTTCAAGGTATAACCAAACTCGATCACTCTTAAGCTAGCGTTTTTATTTTCAGTTTTCTGATTCGAGGATGATTGTGTGATTTTATTTATTTGTATTGTTATGATTTCAGAGGGGGTTTGTTTTGCCAAGAAGGACTACAATTTGGCCAAGCACCCAGAAATCGATGTGCCTAATTTGCAGGTTATTAAGCTGATGCAGAGCTTCAAGTCCAAGGAATATGTGCGCGAGACATTTGCATGGATGCATTACTACTGGTACCTCACCAACGATGGCATTGAGTTCCTCAGAACTTACCTCAATCTTCCTTCTGAAATTGTCCCTGCTACCTTGAAGAAACAAGCTAAGCCCGCTGGTAGGCCCTTTGGTGGACCACCCGGTGATCGCCCACGGTATAAATTATATCTACAATGCTGATTAATTCATTGCGGTTTATTGCTGATTGATCTGTGTTCTTGAACTACGGATTGTAGATAGTCGCAGATTTATAGGTGGATGTGTATTTGCATAGCTGTTTGTGTAATTTGCATGTGTTTTGTTATTTTGCAAGCTGTATTTATTCTTATCAGCATTCTGATTGAATTTTGGTGATTCTTATGAATCAGGGGTCCACCTCGTTTTGAGGGTGGTGAGAGGAGGTTTGGTGACCGTGATGGTTACCGTGGAGGTCCTCGTGGACCTGCTGGCGAGTTTGGGGGTGACAAGGGAGGAGCTCCTGCAGATTACAGGCCTTCTTTTGGGGTAATTATTTTATATAATCGTGCTATCCGTAATATGGTTGATGATTCCACATAAAAAATGCTGTTTTTTACTGCTTTTGTTCTACCCTTGGGGTGGTTATTGTAGAGCGTCATTAAAAGCAATACAATCTTTGTTCATCTATATAGTTAGAGTTTTACTTAGGGTAACAGCATTGTGCATGGTAAAATGGTAGTTAGAGTTTTACTTAGGGTAACAGCATTGTGCATGGTAAAATGGTTTTGATATTCTCGAGTAGGCTGGATTACATCTTATTGTTATAGATTAGTCTCTTCATCTGTTGATGCTTTCCTCCGTAAGTGCTTCCTAATCAGTTTGTCTGAGCAGTTAATAACTTGGATTAAAATGTTTAATAGTAGTGATCTTTGGCTTTTTCATGTCTTTGTCTCTGTTCACTAGCAATATAATGATTTTCTAGGGATAAACCTGTGATATCCCATATCGGTTGGAAAGGAGAACGAAACATTCCTTATAAGTGTGTGGAAACCTCTTCCTAATAGATGCGTTTTAAAACCCTGAGGGAATGGGAAAGTCCAAAGAGGACAGTATGACTGTTACAAAGTTACAAAGTTGACTATTTTCCATTGAGGTTTTAGGTGAACATAAGAGTCTAGTGGCGAGAATCGCCTCTTATCCACGGATGAATACTTGTAATAGAAAAATGGGTAGCTGAAATGTTTGAAATGTCATAAAAACTTGATTTTTTGGGTCCGGTATTCCGATCACGGTATTATATGGTCACGGAAGTTATTTTGAATGAATTTTAACTTTATGATGGACCTCGATGTGATCTTTAATGTAAGTTCGATTAAAAGAAGTTTGACACGGTTATGTTCATTGTTGTTCTACCCTAAAAAATTTCTCAGGGTCCTGGTGGAAGGCCGGGATTTGGCCGTGGAGCTGGTAGCTATGGCGGAGGAGCTGCAGCAAGCTCAAACCTTCCATGAAAAGCATGATCTTAGCATTTTTTCCCCCCTTTCATTTAGCTTTGGGAGTCTTATTAATGTCAAATTTTCATTGTGCAAATTGAAGTTGACTTTAAAACACACCACTACTTTGCAAGTATAAATTTTGTTCTTCCCCTTTGACCGTCTTTTATTACTGTTTTAAGCAGATTCTTGTAGTTTTAATCAAACTGCATTTTTTATACATTTTATTTTTATTAAGATTGCTGATTATTTAATAGCTCATATAATTCTACAACCTTCTACTTTAATATATAATAGGCTTCCTACGATGTACTTATTTTGTATGTTAAAAAAGTCTAAAATAATATTTTAACTAAACTATTATTATTATTATATCAATTGTGATGAAATTAACTTCAAACTAACAAAATATATATATATATATATATATATATGCATATTGGGTGAAGCTTAGTCCTTCGGACCTTTCAATCTCGCAACTTAATTCGGGTCAACGAAGTCAACTTCTTTTCTTGCCGCTGAAGGAAGGATCGGGGTTCATCATATTGAAAAGTGGCATGACTTGCTTTAACCGAAGGGGAGAAAGAAGGGAGTACGAAAGAAAGACTGATTGGAAGAAAGAAGGCATGACTTGCTTTAACCAAAGGGGAGAAAGAAGGGAGTACGAAAGAAAGACTGATTGGAAGACAGGGCCATTCTTCAACTCTGATTGGAAGACACCGAAGGAAGGGTCAGGGTTCATCATATTGAAAAGTGGCATGACTTGCTTTAACCGGGGCCTTTCTTCAACTCCCTCAGGGTCGAAGGAAGGGTCAAGGTTCATCATGTTGAAAAGTGGCATGACTTGCTTTAACTGGGGGTCTTTCTTCAACTCCCTCAGGGTTTAACATCCATAAAGTCACGCAGCGAGCTACGAAACAATCAGTCGTTAAAACTCCAGTAAAGAGAGCATAGACAGGTGCTACTATATATATATATATATATATATATATATATATATATATATATATATATATATATATATATATATATATATATATATATATTTATTTATTTATTTATTTATTTATTGTTAGTTTGATATTTATAGGATTCAAATAAGTTAAATTGAAGAAAATATAGAAATTAAAACTGTTTAAAATATAAGACTAAAAATTAGAACCATGATTTATTTACCATAAATGGTAAATATAAATAATTAAGAAAATGTCAGATATATTTAAATTGTAAATATAAATAATTAAGAAAATATCAGATATAGTTTTATAGATAATTTTATTTTTCATTTTTGTAGTTATTGAACTAAAAAAAAAAAGGTAAAAAGGGAATTCAAATTTATAAATTAAATATATATAACTTTTTTCATTCATCGAATAATAATAATAATAATAATAAAAAATGGAGACATTTTATCCCAACGGATAGGGTTCGAACCCGGGTTGGAATTTGGGTTTGCTCAGCGATGGAAATTCGTCGGTTCGAACCCGTTTTAACCTTCCTCGAAGCACACATCCCCCATATCTCTCTCTCGCGCGCTTTCCCAATTCTAGCCTCCATCTTCCTTCTTCTCGATCTCCATAGCTGCACAGAGGCGAACTCCATTCAACAATCCATTCCATTACGTATACTACAGATTGTTAAACATCGTCCCGCGATCCACCGTCGTCTTATCCACGGCGGTCGATTCTGTTCTCTTTAACCGATGCAATTTGTGGTATTCTAGTTACTACCCTTTTCTTTTTTTGCGTATTTTCAATTGTTGGTTGGACTTGATGCGATGCCCGTCGTATTGATTTTCATGGGTGAATCTATTTTGATGATTTCTATCGTTGTTTTTGTTGTTAGGGTTGGGTATAATTGAAACTCTGAGGGGATTCGGATTCGATGGCGTTGCAAGAAAAACTAGATAGGTTTAAGAGACAGCAAGAAAGATGTCAGACTACCTTGTCTGGCATTGCTGCATCCAAGACTACTACTACTACACCCAGGTTTACGCCTGCTCCAGCCGCTTCAAGACCTCCGGCTCCTGCTATAAAATTTTCAAATGACACTGAGAGACTTCAACACATTAACAGCATAAGGAAATCCCCAGTCGGGGCTCAGATCAAGAGGGTTATTGACCTGCTTCTGGAGGTTCACACCTATCGCCCATCTTTCTTATTTCCCCCTTTTTGTTTTCTTACTTATACCTTATCTGCTTTACCTGGACTATTGTGTTCGATCGAATTCTTTGGAAGGCTGTGTATAGGGTAGGATTTAGTGCATGTTTTTGGGAGTGATTTTAAAAGGGCTAAAATTACTTTTGCCATGTTCATCAAAAGGACTCTAAAAACATGTTTTTTATAATTCAAAATAAATTTAATGTTTGATTTTGTACGAATATGTAATTTTCATAACATCAAAATTAATTTTCAAGTATTAAAAACATGTTTTTAGTGTTTTTTTTAATATAAGAAGTGTTTTTAACTATCTCAAAGTCACTCCCAAACATGTCATGTTAATAGACACAGATAGATTCAAAATGAGCAGACCTTATGCTGAAATTTATCATATTTCTTGTTTTTAGTCTGTCCAAATTTTGCTAAATTCGATACAAGTCTTTCTGAATGATCAATTTTTGAACCGGGAGATTTGGCTGGTTTGAGTACTTTTTCAGGTAGTGAAACTTGTGATTGCCCGTTAAGATGGCAAGAGGAGCTAGGATCCTCTTTAATGGCTTTTATGTGGTCGTTTTCCTTACTTTGTGTTGGTGAAAAAAAATGCATTTGAACATGCCAATCCCCTTCTCGTACTCTCTGGTTTTGAATTGGCTGTGGAAAAGCTAAAAAAAGTCCTGAAATGCATTCTCTCTACTGTTAGTTAATTCAAACCTCAGGGGTATGTTACAATCTTACAGCTTGCTTATTGTGCATGTTAACAGACAAGACAAGCCTTTACACCTGAGCAAATCAATGAATCATGTTATGTTGATATAAATTCCAACAAAGCTGTCTTTGATAGTTTGCGGAATAACCCAAAGGTGCACTATGATGGGAGGCGTTTCTCTTACAAGGTAATTTAATTTTTCAAGCACCTGTATAATTTGCATGAACTTGTTCTTGTTTGGTTTAAAAGTTTAAACATTCAAGATGATGTTTTTTCCTCTTTTTTCTGTTTTTGATGTATTCAGTCCAAGCATGATCTGAAGGATAAGAATCAACTTCTTTACTTGATTCGGAAATTTCCAGAAGGCATTGCTGTCATTGATCTCAAGGATTCTTATCCAAGTGTTATGGAAGATTTGCAAGTATGTGTAATTGAGAATTTTTTTTTTATATGCTTTCCCCGTTTTAAATTCGAAAAAGTGAAAATAACATATCACCCTTGGATGACGCTCTCCTCATTTGAACTGCTTGGGTAACAACCTTTGTGAAGCTTAATATACTGACTATTTTGGACATCAAATGTCTAGTGTAAATTTTGAGATTTTAAGGCTGTGTATTTTCTTTGCACAATAATTGGAATTATAAGTAGTTTACAATTCTAATTACTCTGGAGATTAGTGCAAGAGTCTGTTGAGACCTGGATTCTTATTTGTATACGATATTAAACATAGTGTAAATTAAAGTCATTAAGATATTAAGTTTTGATTTGTCCAATAAAAGGGGTATTTTGGACCTGGATTCTTATTTGTATACGATATTAAACATAGTGTAAATTAAAGTCATTAAGATATTAAGTTTTGATTTGTCCAATAAAAGGGGTATTTTGAGAGTTTATGAAAAACAACTTTCTTTGGTAGCTGCTGAATGGTGATTTTGGGTACCCAATAACCTTAAACGAAAATAGAAGGAAATATTTGTTTACCAAACTAGCTGTGAGGAAAGCCCCCAATGTCCTTCGCTAGTATACCCTTGTGTTTTCTTTCCTCGTTTTTTCTTCTCTTCTCTCCATTCCTCCAGTTCCAGACTGATTTTAGAGAAAGTTCGTTTCTTCCTACAGAAATCTGATTGATGCCTGTATGGCTTGCTAACTATTCATGTCAATGTTCTGGGTTCTTGGTCATGTTATACCTCACAAGTCAGCTTGTTTAATTCTCTTCCAGGTTAGACTGTAGTGTCTCCTTGTACACTAGAAGGCTTTGTTCATTCAACAATTCCTGTTTAAGGCTATTGTGAAAACCTTGGCTGGTAGCTTGAAGATTGAAATGAGTCCTTTCTAATACGATTTCTAACACTCAAGGTGCCTTTATAGCCGGTTGGAAAATTTTAGACCAAGTGCTTATAGCTAATGAAGCTATTGAGGACCATAAGGAAACGAAAGGAAAGAAGAGGGGATTATCTTTAAAATTGACTTTGAGTAAGTTGATGATCATGTGGATTGGGACTTTTTGGACAAAGCTTTAGGGAAGAAAGTTTTTTGGGGTTAAATGGAGAGGTAAAATGTATAATTGTATTAGGTCAGTTAATTTTTTCATTTTTGTCAACGGGAGGTCTAGAGGTAAGATTTCAACAATGAGAGGCCTTAGACAAGGGGGTTCTCTTTCTCCTTTTCTCTTTATCTTGGTGGTGGATGTCGTGTAGATGAGTATCAGCTGGTGTGGATAAGGGTGTTTTCAAGAGTTTTAAGGTGGGCAAGGACTTAGTCTATCTTTCGCTTCTTCAGTTTGCGGACAGTTATGACCTTCGAGTGGGGAGTCGAGGGGTGAATGTAAATTCCTCTGGAAAGCTATATCTTCAAGTCTTCCCTCTTTTTCTCAATTCATTAATTGTTTTTTGGGAGACAAACTTTGGGTGATTTTTCCCCTCATCTCTACTTTCTCTCGGATAAGAAGTTACATCGGGTGGCTTCAGTGTTGTCATCTACTGACCAATCTTCTTTGATTCTTTGCACTTTCGTCACCCTCTATCAGATAGAGAGGAGGTTGAGGTGATAGATCTTCTTTTTATCCTTCAAGACCGGCCCTGGGAGGAGGGATGTTAGAAATTAGAAGGTGGTCCCCTGATCCTAATAGATGATTCTCTTGTCATTCCTTCTTCAACCTTTTATCCTCTCCCCCTGCTTAATCGGCTAATCGGCTGCTCTTGAGGCGATAGTCTTCTCCCCTTTACGGAAGATAAAAGTTACAGAAAATGTAAAGGTTTTTTCTTGGCAGGTTTTATTAGGGCGAGTCAATACCTTAGATTGTGTCCAAAGGCATTTCTCCTTTGCCTTGTTTCCGCAATCGTGCATTCTCTGTAGGAGGGATCATGATGATCCTAGTCACTTGTTGTGGAAGTGCCAGTTCGTGAATTACCATTAGGACCAGTGGCAGAGTTCTTTAGGGGTTATTGGGGCTCGGAATAGGGATGGGTGTTCTTTTTTGAAAGAGGTGGCTTTGCACTTCCCTTTTAGGGAGAAGCGTATAGTATTTTGTCAGGCAAGCTTCCTTGCTATTTTGTGTGATGTTTGGTTGGAGCGTAAGAGTAGAATTTGTAGGGATGTGGGGAAATCTAGAGTGGAGGTTTGGGGGTTGGTGAGCTTTAATGCTTCCATTTGGGCTTCGGTCACTAAACCGTTTTGTAAGTATGATACCGGTCTTGTTTTTTGTTCACTCTTGTATTCTTTTATTTTTTTTAGTAGAAAGTTCGGTTTTTCGCCCCCCCCCCCCCCCCCCCCCCCCCCCAAAAAAAAAAAAAGAAAAGAAAAAAAGAATAAAAAATCCTTCCCAAAAGTGGTAGAGAATAATGTTATCTATGAGCAGTTAAAATTGAAATCAAAGGATTTAACCCCATGATTTATAATCCTCGTCAAAACTAATGGATTTTCTAACGAGGAGCAAAGTTTTCACTGAAAAACATGAAATAATTGAAAGAGCAAACAAAAGTACAATCCAATAAGAGGAGCCAATTTGAGATTAACCAAACGAAAAAGAGTCCAATCTAAAAGAATAAGGTCTAACAATAGTTACAACAAGTCTTGGAAACCAATGTCCAAAGGGAAGCATTATTCTTATGGTTGATGCATCTAAGCTGTAGTTGAGAATTTTCAGAAATATACTAGAATTGCTTTTGGTATAAAACTTGTACCATTAAGCTAAAAAAAGGTGGTAGGGTCCAAAAATCCATGTCACAACAACTTCAGTTCCTCGAAGTGATCTTGGTAACCAGAGTAAAACATTTGAGGCTAGTATGAAGATGAAGAACTTGAAGATAACATGTTATTGAGCTTGAAGACTTTGGTATGGCATTCAGAGATTCATTATGACTTAAGTTATGTCAACTTCCCAAATAATGTTTGAAAAATCAACAGTACAAGCATTCTTCATGATATTAGTGAAAAAAGATGAACTTTCCTTGCGCTTGTGGATCAGTTTATCAGTTATTGAGAGAAGTAATTATTTTATTTCACTAGTAGATTACTATGGAAGTTCTGTTAGAATTTGGTTCTTTTTATTGTAAATATCTGATACGTCCATATTTATCTGATACGTCACGAGTTTTACTTATAGGTATTGATTTGGAGGTTGTTTCTTGTAAAGTATGTCTATTTGTTTCCATACTTGTTGATCACCAGTTTTTTGGCCTCCCCAACTTTATGAACTTTGTTTTGATGGAACCGTCTTCTTTGCTTATTAATGAATGGAAAGCACATGGATGTACTCTTCTTTGGTTATATAATGAATGGAAAACACAGTCCATTAGCTTTGCATAATCCTTTCCCCTCTTGTTTAGGCCCTAAAAGCCTCAGGCCAGGTTTGGCTTCTCTCGAACTTTGATTCACAAGAAGATATTGCATACCCAAATGACCCTCGGATTCAAATCAAAGTAGACGATGATCTGAAGCAACTGTTTCGGGAAATTGAATTACCTCGTGATATGCTCGATGTTGAAAAGGATCTGCAGAAGAATGGGATGAAGCCTGCTACCAACACTGCAAAGAGGCGAGCCAATGCACAAAACGTGGCGTCCTCGAAACCAAAGCCGAAGAAAAAGAAGCAAGAGATCAGCAAGAGGACCAAGCTCACCAATGCACATCTTCCGGAGCTCTTCAAGAATTAAAGAACCATATGCTCTTATACTGTCATCTGTGGGCTGATATGCGTAGTCCAAGGACTCTGTAGATAGCATTCAACCATCCATCCATCCATCCCTACTGTTTGATGTATTGCCTTTTGTGAATGTTCTGCCTTTACTTCAAGTAATTGAATAATTTGAATATAAGAGAGAGAGGTTCATTCAACTAGACATATGACATTACAAGTTGATCATTTGTGCAAACTTCTAAATTCTATAATTTCAAGTTCATTTTATTTTAGAACAGTTGATATGTCCATTACATTCATTTGCCACAGCCCTATTTGCTTGAACCTTGTATTGCTGACCCATTCGTGTTCAGTGCGTTCAAGTTCAACAACCAACAAGAATTCTCCGTGTGCAAAGGATTATATTATAGGATTGATTTCATATTACAAATTTTGATATGACAAAGGAATGATATAGTAAATTATTGCAATAAATGATCGAGCTTGTATGTTTTTTGTTATTTGATAATCGAAGCGACCAAAAAGTATGGTCGATAGGAATTTGACTAGATTCAGACTTGTGGCATCCATCTCTAACCCAATTTCAAGTTAGTTGAGCTGGCATCCTCGGAACCATCCCTAACCCAATTTCAAGTTAGTCCAGCAGGCATCCTCGGAACCATCCGTAACCCAATTTTAAGTTAGTTGAGCAGGCATCCTTGGAACCATCCCTAACCCAATTTTAAGTTAGTCGAGCAGACATCCTCGAAACCATCCCTAACCCAATTTCAAGTTAGTCGAGCAGGCATCTTCGGAACCTTTTCTTGTAATCAAGAATCCATCCCTAACCCAATTTCAAGTTAGTCGAGCAGTTAGTAGGCATCCTCGGAACCTTTTCTTCTAATCAAGAATCTTATTATTGATCCATTAGGGCTCTCGGATTTACTAATAATAATATATGACCCAACCAAAAAAAATCATATAAGCTCCAAATTTTTGGGACAAAAAAGTCAAATTTCACGAACTCTCGGGTAGCAAAATCAAAGGGTCCTGATTTGATGAGCTTGGCGTTGGGTCAGTGTCACGAACTTAAGGCGCCAATTTGTTGTTATGATGATCGGTTTTCGTAGTCCACCCATTTTTGTGTCCCATAGCTTCTCATCAATGTCCATGGCGGATCTTGAGGCTCAAACCTCGACTAACCCAAGCAATTTCAGATAGAGAGACCGCCACACTGTAACCATCGCAATGCTCATTCAAGCTCACTCCCCAAACCCACATGTCTTCTTTCTTCCCAGAAGCCCTTCAATTTCCCGCCATTTCTCCGTCCATGGTAAGATGCTTGATTTCATTTGTTGTGGGAATGCTTCATCTGGGAATTTACTGTTTTCTACTGCTCTTTTTTGCATTCTCGAACAGTTTCTCATTCACGTGGACTCAAAGCGCCGATGGGGCGACGAAATGAACCATTGTCTAGGATTTCGGCTTCAGGGGAGAACAGTCCAACCACCAATTCGGGGAAGAAAAGGTTCAAGTCTTTGAAATTTCTCTTGACCAAAACTTTATACCGATTTCCAATCTATGCACGATCTATTCTCTCAGAGGCATTGCCCAATAGTTTTAATTTACAAGTTTTTTTTTCCTATTGTACATAGAAAGGTTTTCGAACACATTTCTCTGCTCAAAGCGAGGGAAAATATTTCAGAAGAAGAAGAGAACGATCTGCTTGATTATCTCTATACCACCCAGTATCAAATGCGGGGCATTGTTGCCGTTTCATTAGGTGAATTTCTAGCCTTCTGCTTTCTAAAATTATGGAAGTTCAGAATCTTGTGTGAAGCTTACTTTTCTTGTACCTGTGCAGGACGTGCCTGTGGCCAAAATAGTGAAAGCTATACCCATGGTGTGTATATGCGTTTCCAACGAAAGGAAGACCTTGAAAAATTCTATGTGAACCCTTTCTACTCGCGAGTACTAAATGAGCATGTGATGCCTTATTGTCATGTATGCCTCAACATGTAACCACCAATACTCTCAATCTAACTTCCTTTTTGTCTTGCTTTCCCGGAAGATTGTCTTGCTGTATCTGGCCAACTTATGAATTTGTTTCAATGTCTATAACAGGGATTGATTCATGTAGATTATGAATCAGAGGTGGAAGATGACATGCTTCCCATATTTCGGAAAGGAGAGGTATGGACACTATCTAACTTTGTTCCTAGGATTTGTGTAAAATGCAGATCTCTATGTTCCATTGTCATGTATGTCATTATTTTGTTCTTTGATGAATGTTGCTTGCGTTGGTGTGATGTTATGCATTTCCTTTTAGCTTTTATTTCTTGAATATCTGGATTTCTCAGGGCTTGAAATTGCGGATTTTCGAGTGAGAATTTGTTTTTGACTTGGGGGAATGGGAGTATCATAATCTTTGGAGTGGGGAGAGCCTCAATCTTTAAATACTGAGCTCAAGTGGGTTGCTGACTTGACTTCTTTAAGGAAAAACATATTGAAGTTGGTTTGTTGATTTTTCTTCTCTTATTATTATGTTCTTTGTCATATATCATATACTAAATTTGAAATTCAAGGAAGTTACTTTGAGAATAGTGGATCTTAGGAGTCGTTGTTTGAAGGAACTGCTCGTGTGGTAATGCCCGAAGCCAGAAATTTTTTGGAATGATAAAATCCTCTAAATCAAAATTATCCAAGTTTCATCAAACCGTTATCTGTTGCATTGAAAACCTGATTTCTTGTGTTTAATGTCATTTGAGGTCTTGTATAGTTGTTGTTTTGAGATGTTGACTATGTCAAGCTATTTGTATTGAAAAGTAGATCTGGTTTTTCCTATCAGTTGTATGCCTTCTAATGATCTCTGAAAATATGGACTTAATAAAAAAATATAGTAACACAGAGTTTTGATGTCAGGAGTTCAATTATGGTGTGGAGTTTGTGCTTCTCATTAAATTTCTTCAAGATTCATTTGGAAAACCTTTAGAAGACGCATTAAATTCTCTCGAGCAACTGGCAATTGATAACCCTTCTTTAATTGTCCAGTTTACACAAGGTATACTTTTTTATCGAATCATTCATTCCGAAACTTGGAGAGAACATCAACATGTATTATTATAGCTGTCAATTTTGAATTTAATATAAATTACTATTGACATGCATCACAATATATGTGATGAGATCGTCTTTAGCTAATCTGTACTAATAAGTTATTCTTTTCAGATATCAGGTAGTGGGATTTTTATGTTTTGAATTCATATCAGGTTTAAATTTTAATCCCAGTTGTAAGGAGTTCACACATGGAGTTGTTATACGATTTCGGTCAAGTAAGCACTTGTATGACGTTGTGTTCTTTGATATTCAATAACGGGTCTTTTAATGGCCTCGCCTCAATATAAATTCTTTTGCAGTTGAAGCCTTCGAGATGTTTACAGGCAGCTCAGATTACAAAGATGTAAGAAACCGCATCAATTAAGTCATCATATTTGCTGATCTGGTTTATCTGTTTAACTCGAATTGTCAGTGAAAACACCATCTGCTTATGCCTTTAATATATCTCCCTTCACTGTTGAACTCCAATACACCTATATCTGCTCCTGCCTCCATATTCTACATACTATCAGTAAAAAAAAATGAAAAACTTCAGTTCTGTGCCATGATAACATTTTAACACTAAAATTTGAAAACGTTTTAACCTCAAATTATGCGTATGTACTTGCTATGTCTTTTCTCAGAATAATCTGAGAAATTTCTTGAATATGACAACACAGCTACTGTATTTATTGTGGATGTCCTAATCGGTTTTCATTTCAAATGTAGATGTGGAGGTCTAAGTTTCAACCAATCATCCAGAAAACAGTGTCTCTTCACTTCTCTGTTGACCCAGTAGGGACTGAGATCATGTAGCAAGGAGTATTCTTGGTTTGTTCCCTATACATCATCCATCTCGAGTGACCCGTAGAAGATGGTAGGCTCAATATGATTTGAGTGAACTTTTGTGGCAGGTTTTGGTACCAGACTTGGTTTTACTCTTAACAAGCGTAAGGACAAGTATATTGTTTTGTATTTTTGACGTTTCAGATCCGATGTCCTATTCCTCTCTATTTTATCTTTCGTCATCACGCCATTTGTTAATTTCTAAGCAATTCAATCTGATAGAGGTATGTGGATTTCTGAAATTATCTTTCTGCTTGAATGATATTGCAATTCTGCTTCCTCCCATTGAATATGTCCTAAAATTATTCTATGGGATTAGGATATTCTGATGATAAAGTCATATTTGGTTGACTTTATGATATTCTAAAATCGTTCTATTTTTATGGAAACCGGAGGTAGGTTACGAACTTGGATTTGTCACTAACCAATACGACAACTTCGGTGAAAATAACAAACGATGTAAAAACCTCTTCTATGGTGTGCATATGGACAATCAAATCTGAAGATGAGCTTTTACTGATGTTGAATCCTTACCAAAGAGATATATCAGGAGAATAACTCCTACTGTTGCCTGATATGATATATCTTTTCAATATTTAAGGCACAACCAAAGCAATCTTACGTGTGTTTGGTTTAAAATCATGAGGATTGCCTCTTGGAATCTTTCATGTATTGTTTGGCTTTGTATTGTAAACAGGAAAAACAGTAGAATTTAAAAGTGCGACTCATTTTGTCGACGACTTAAATAACTATATATCATTTTGTTCACTCTTCTAAAGTCAGCATTTAAATGACTTGAACTCCATCTCATTGTTCAGGCTTGGCTACCATTAATCTGACATGAAGACAGAATCAGGAGGTACAGGTTATTGCGTTTGATTTCTAGCTTGTAACGTTCTCGACACCCACTCACTTGGATGGTGAGGCCATTTTATACGTGTTCTGGATGTTATTTTTCTATTTTGTACAACTCATATTATAGTTACTTGAGATATTTAATCTACGATGAGAGAAATCTGTATATCGAATCTTATGCAATTCGATGTTTGCGTTTATGCTTATTGTTTCCCCTCAAAGTGAGAGCTGAGGCTTTCTACTTAATCTTGTGCAAACACAAAAAAACTGCTTGGGAACATATGCTCTTAGTTATTGTTCGACTAATTATCCGACTAACTTAGCCGAAACAGGCCGTCTCCTTCAACACTCGGAGGCTGCTGCTAAATCTTTAATGGGTTCCATAAGTTCTCTTGTTATTAAGTTCAACCTTATATGTTATGTATACATGAAAGGAAATCACATGCTTTTGGATTTAGCAGTTTAATTTAGTGCAGGATCAGTCGCCAATAACATTTCATTTGACGTTATGTTAAGATTTCCCTGGAGATTAAATACTGCTCATAGCCCAACAAATAAGAAACAAGACATCCTCATCCTAAATCTTTACATTATTTAAACTCCTGATGAAATTTTTTAGGAACAATCATGTTATTATGATTCTAAATTGAAGTTAGGATATGAATAGCTTAATGAGAAGAACTTGCTGTATCAATTGGTCAAGAAACTCCCCCACCCACACGAACACTGAGAAAAACTTTACCTTTCCCATTAATTAACTACCCTATGCCCATATGGCTCTTGTCGGATGTTTCCCCTTCATCTTTATCGAAAAAGCAGCAAATGAATTCCATCTTCCCACTGATTGTTCTTCTACACATGGCGCACGCCAAAAAAGTTTCTGCTTCATTGAGTTTCTATGTTTCCAATACCCAAATGTTTCTGCAGATGGATTCTGTAAGTTCTGAGTTTCTCAGAAATCCCTTCTCTTTACATCCTAGAACAGGTAAAAAAGTGGAAGGGGTGAAGTCTAAGATTTCATTGATTTCCACGTGAGAGTTGTACACTTTTTGGCTGTCAAAGCACATGAATTCTTTATTTCATTGCTGTTGTTTTCAGTAGATATTTTATCTTCTCTCTCTCAATTGTTTTCTGTTTGGTCAGTATAATGTGTTGTTATTTTCTTTGCTGGCATTTAGGATAACTCTCTGTCAACATCTTTCTCTCTTTGGATGGAAGCAAAAAGAGCCTAAAACAAATCCAGATGGGCGTGTCTGAGGGAGCTCACAAGTAAGTCTCTTTGGGACCCTTTCCCTGATCACTCTCTGTCTTTCAGTCTTTCTTCTTATACACTTATTATGAGATGAGGGCCGACCATTTCCACACACACTGCCCACCTTCCACTGTCCCTTCCCTTCATCATCTTCTGTTGGCCCCTTTTCCAGCTTTCTCTAGTTCCTCACCACACAGTTCTGAGTGTCAAAGATTGTTGGGAGGTAGTCACACGAATGATCATAAGTTTATAAGTAAGGAATACATCTTTATTGGTACGAGGTCTTCTAGGGAAGCCCAAAGCAAAGCCATGAGAGCTTATGCTTAGAGTGGACAATATCATATCATTATGGAGAGTCGTGATTTCTAACATTTATAAGGAAGATGAAACGAGAACACAAACCAAAGTAAAAAAGACTATGAAAAAGAAAGATATGTTGTCCATATCATCTTTTTAGATCCACAAGCTAACTAGTAAGACAGGCGATTTATGTCACTTTTTCTTTTTATCAGTTATGAAGGTCACGATAAAGTAAAGCAAAGAAAAATGTATAAAGTGGATATCGTCACGGGACTTTAATTATAGCAATAACTAGCCATAGTAATTAGATAAGGGTAGATGTAAGTTTTGGGTTTCCAAGTGTCCAAATGAATCTGTAAAGGTCCTAAGAGATTTCAAGTGTTCTGGTTGAAGTTCATAAAATAGCTTGGTGTTAGTAAAAGAACAAAGGAAAAACAATCATTTTTTATCACAAGTCATGCAATCCAGACCAATAAAGAGTTGCTGATCTTAAGGAATCTTAGGTTATTTTGATCTAACACACAGCATGGATTTGCTTTCACACACCCTATCTATTCACTATCCATGATAGGATAACTAGATCTTAAAACGCTAGCGAGTCTTTCCTCGACAACCTTTCCATCAAAGTATGTAACTCGTTGAGATGCATAGGCTCACCCCATTTGTTCGATGTTCAAGGACTTCATCCAAACAACGACATCCCCGTTTTCGTTATACTATACGCATGATTAAGTTTAGATTCTGACTTAACATAAGAGACTACCGAAAGACTTCCTAATCAGCGGAGATGTTTTCTTTCCAATGAACTAACGATATATCTTCTAACCTTTAACGTAGAGCTTAGCAACCGTGAAGTTTCTTGTTTGGTCAAAGAGGAAAAACAAGATTATATGCGTTGAAATGTCTGCATTAATAAGATCTTCTCTCATGGTGTATCCAACCTTTGACGTGAAGAAGAGACCACACAGAGGAGAGAGAGAGGGGGAAATGTAAAGAAAACTCCATAGGTAACAGCCTGAATGGGACAAGACGCAGTTGAAAACACAGAGTCCTAACTTAATTCTAATGCTTCAAGCTCACCTCTAATGGACAAATGGAAGTCCAAAGAATAATTGGAGTTTGATGTACCAAAAGGAAAGGGAAAGGGCAAACATAATTTGG
Source organism: Cucurbita pepo subsp. pepo (assembly GCF_057944985.1). NCBI lineage: Eukaryota > Viridiplantae > Streptophyta > Magnoliopsida > Cucurbitales > Cucurbitaceae > Cucurbita > Cucurbita pepo. Next base: position 5,029,055 of record NC_141811.1, read on the forward strand.
TGATATATCTTTTCTTTTGGGGTTTGCCAGCTGCTGCTGCTATCTGCTATCTGCTATCTACTTCCCTTTTGTGTCATATTTCAGGTTATATCGTTTTAGTGGGTTTTGGTGTACCCAAAAAAGGGTGTAATAATCTTCATCTTTCAGATAAAGAGATCATCATCATTATCATCATTCTTTGAGTTTCTTATATTAGCTTCATGATAAGCCTAGAATCAATCGTTTTCGAACGAGTTAAATCGTTGAACTTTCAAGTTTCTTTAAATATAATCACGTTGGTCAGGTTAAGATGTTGGTGCACATAATCAGAACTACGTTAATTTGTCAAAATCAAAATAACTAAAATGAGATTCAAACCCGAGTGAACTTACAAGTTGCAAAATAGGTTTTATGGGTAAATTTAAGCATCATCTGATGTATTGTTCATCGAGAAATCTCTGATCAACGATAGAACAAGATCTATTTTGTATCATATCTAAGGGATTTCTTGGTTCAGGTCGAAGAAGCAATGTCACTCGATCATTATCAAATCGACTGCAATCTTTTTCTATCCGTGAAGATCTCAAATCCAATAGAGTGTCTTCTACTTTTAATAAGCCATGAGCTAGATCAGAATCATTCTCAACGAGTTCATAAGTAGTGATCTCATTTTTTTCATCAGGTTTGGATAGAGACCAAAGCTCTTAAACGACCGATCCGGTAAAACAACTCAAAAGATAAAGAAGTATAGCTAACTTTTTCAAAGAGGGACACATAGATTGAGTAGTAAATTGATGAAGGGGCCATGTAGCAATTGAAAATTGGTATCAATCTCCCTTATGGCTCATACTTGCTCATTGATGGGTTGTGCATGAAACCATCCATTTTCATTTATTCTTCATAGTAACCATTTATAAATCAAACAATTTCTCTTATTCATTCATTTATTGCATTTATTACCTTTAAATTAAATGACTACTGCATTTTCCCAGAAATTTATTGCTTAGCACATCATTTTGGAAAGTCCGAGAAAATTTAATAATGCCTATTAGTGATCGATGAACTTATATGAAAATAACGATGCAGTTCATAAATTTTACGTAAATTATAGTCTAACTGAACAGCAATTGACATATATTTCTTCTTTTGAGATTCAAGATTCAAATCCTCATATCTCCGATCCGTTGTACTAAAGAACGATCGTATACGAAAGAAGTTAGGTCGAAGAAATAAAAGAAAAAGATGGTTAAGGTTTTGGGGACACTTTAAAGCAAAGCAAAACCCTCCATTTTGAGGGTGTTCTTGTTCTTGAAAGCAACCCTTTTTGGCACTATTTTGTATGGTGATGTTTGTTATGGTACACAATATGCCACTCTCTAAATGGTCTTTGCAAGCTACCTTCTACCAAATACCTCCATTTCCCGTTTCCGAAAATTTCCTCAATTACGTTTAACTAACATCGTTGCTTCTTTAGCGTTTGTTCGTATATTAAACCCATCTTTTAGGATACGTTTGAAATTATCGTCTTTTTGTTATGGTCAAAACCATTTCTAACTCGATTATTTATGTAGTAAGGACGGGAGATCAAATTAGGTTACACGTGACCAATTTTTTTACTTTTATTTTTTATTTTTTGGACAATACAAACAAATTAAAAAAAAAAAAAAAAAAAATCAATTCAAATCTTTAGACTAAGTTTATTATATGGGCAATTGCGTTTTGCTTATTATAATGTTAGATTTGCCCTGACCGTTGAGGGGTTCGTTGGCTATCTCTTTGGATTCTTGTGAAAATTACATAATGACCATAATACCCTCGTTGCCATCTCTTTAACTTACAAAAATGACTTATATGTCCTTAACCATTTAAATTTTTTTTTTTTTTAATCAACACGTCACTTTTGATTGATATATATTGACTGATTGAACTATACTCCTATTAACTCAAATTATTCAGATCCCAATTTTATCAAAGTTGACAAAGTTGCTATAAGCTGGCATGTTGAAATAGAAAAAAGATATGAATTTATTCTAGAAGACTTTCTCGAATTTATATACCGTTTCAAATTATACTGTATGAATAGTTTATTATATCTATTAGATATTTTGCTAAGCGGGTGTTTAAAAAGCTTGGTAACTTAAAAAATTTATCAACTTATTCCAATTTGTACCGTTTGAATTGGGTTATCAACTTATTAGGTTGAAATGAGTTCAAACAAATGAAATTGGTACTCATCGGTACTCGTGAGTTCTTCTAAAATTAGTTTAAGTTGAAATTTTTAAGCTAGAATTATTATTATTTTTAAATATATATTGAAATTGAATTGCAAATCTAATATTTTAGGTATTAAATTTTATTTTTATTAAAAATTAAAATTCGAATAAATGATATTTTATGATTTGATCGAGTTCATTATTTAAGAAAATGTCTCGTTTCAATTAACATAATTTTGTACGAAATATGAATAAATTAAATTAATATAATAAATATTGGTATTTTCTATTTAATTTAAAGAGTTGACAATATAGAATTCCATACTAACGAACTAAAAGCTGAAAAGAAAAAAAGAAAAAAAAAGAAAAAAAAAAAAGAAAAAGGGAAATAGAATATGGGGCCGAAATGAAAATATGAAAAAAATGAGGGGTATAATTGCAAAGAGACACTTTTACTGTTCTCTCTACCTAAGGCAAACTAACCCCCCAATAATTTAATCACATAAAGAATTCACCTAATTACTATTTTAAACAAAATTAATTAATCTTAATTAATCTTAATTAATCATAAGTTTGATTCTTTAAAATGCCTTTAATTCTTTTTCTTTATTTCCTTTTTCCATGTGTTCACTAACCACTCTTTTCAAAAGCACTCTTGCAAAATCAAGTCCTTTAGATCTGCTCCTCTGTTTCTTTCCATTGCATTCTCTTCTCTGTTTCCTCTGCAACTCTCCCCGTCTTCCATGTCCTAATGCCTCTTCTTCTTCTTCTTCTTCTTCCTCGTCATTGGAGCTTCTGTTTGTTCTTCTTTTGTTGTGGCAATGATCCTTTAACCCAAATTCCAACTGGTTCGATTGAATTGAATTGAATTGAATTGAATTGAACTGAACCCATTTGGGTGTGGCTTGATTGTCGCTGTTTCCGGGGAATGGGTGGAGCTCCGGCGAGTGAAGCTTTTTCCGGTGACGTTTGAGGATTGGAGAAGATGTTCAAGTCGGCGAGGTGGAGGAGTGAGAAGAACAGGATCAAGGCTGAGTTCAAATTGCAATTCTGTGCGACTCAGGTTTTTTCAGGCTCTGAATTTCTGATTGTGTTGGGATTTCCTGGGAAATCGAAATGGTGTTTGAATAATAAACTGTTTTTGGTTTCAGATATCTGAATTTGGCGGTGATTCATTGACGATATCGGTGGTTCCTGGTGATGTGGGGAAGCCGACGCTGAGACTGGAAAAGGCGACAGTGCGAGGAGGAAAATGTCGGTGGGAGAATCCTGCTTATGTAACAGTTAAGTTTGATGCAGACCAGAAAACTGGAAAGTTCACTGAGAAAATCTACCATTTTCGAGTTTCTTCGGTATGCTATGAAACTTGGTTGGACTCTTTTTGCATTGAAGGTGTTTGACGAAATGCCATGTTAGTATGAGAGGTTTAATTTGTGGGTTTTGTTCAGGGATTGACCAAAGCTGGTTTACTTGGTGAAGTTTCTATTGATTTTGCTAAATATGCTGAAACCACCAAGCCTTTCTCTGCTTCTCTTCCCCTCCACAATTCAAATTCTGCAGTTTTGCATGTTAGTTTCTCTATCTCTATCTCTGTGTCCGTACTTATTTGTTCAAAGATGTTAGTGTTCAAGTTTCTTGTTCTGTACAGATTTGGATACAGAGGATTCAGGAAGATGCTGCTCAGAGGTATATATATATATATATATATATATATATATATATATATATATAAGATGGTGAATTAGAGTTCATATGTTTCTTTGACTGTTTTCTTTTAGAACATGGGGATTGATCTGGTTTGTTTGGGGAACATTTTCAGAGATTTGGAAGAGTTTGAGGACTCGAAAACTAGATCTCAAGATGAGAGCTTAAGCAGCTACTTGAACAACGAGGATATGAACAAGAACAGTCAAACTCAAGTGGGATTGCTTCCTCAATACGCCAAAAATGTATTTTCACTTTGCTTTTCCAGCTTTAACTTTGACCCGAATTGATGAAATGATCTATGAGGGAATGTTAGAAATCACGACCTCCACAATGGTATGATATTGTCCACTTTGAGCTTAAGCTCTCATGGACTCCCTCCCAACAATCCTCAACAATCCTCCCTCTGAACAAAGTACACTATAGAGCCTCCCTTAAAGCCTATGGAGTCCTCGGCCTCCCTTTAATTAAGGCTCGACTCTTTCTCTAGAGTCCTCGAACAAAGTACACCCTTTGTTCGATACTTGAGTCACTTTTGACTACACCTTCGAGACTCGCAACTTCTTTGTTTGACATTTGAGGATTTTATTGACATTGCTAAATTAAGGGCATGACTCTGATGCCATGTTTGGAATCACGACTCTCCACAATGATATGATATTGTTCACTTTAACCCCATGATCATTTCCTTCACTTATAATCCATGATCATTTCCTAAATTAGCCCATCCCTCCCCACCCTCCTCAACAAGTAACATTCATGGAATGATTGAATCAAATCTGTCCTCTCTTCATTTTGCAGGATGGGTTGAATGATGAAGCTGAAAGAAATGGTGATCATAGAACATCAAGTGGATCAGACAGTACAGTTTCAAGTTATGAGAGTAGCTCTGGACTTGACAGTCCAGTAGGAAATGGGATTAGGAACAACACCCATCAGCAACCTAATGGCTTTCTTTCACCATTAAGCCATGCCCCAGATTCTCACAAATCACCTGCTCGTGAAGAGAATCATGCATTCCCGTGGAAGTGGTCGGTTCAATCTGATCAAACCGATGATTCGGGAGTCAATGGCATTGTAGGAGGAAGGTCCAAAAAGGAAACTGATATTGAGAATGAGGAACTGAAGAATGAGCTTTCTGTGTTGAGCAGACGAGCAGACATGTCGGATATGGAGTTGCAGACGCTTCGTAAACAGATTGCGAAAGAGAATAAGAGAAGCCATGATCTTATGAGTGAGGTTTCTAGCTTGAAAGCGGAGAGAGATGAATGGAGAGCAGAATGTGAGAAGTTGAAGGGCTTTCAAAAGCACATGGATGATGCAAAAGTTAAAAACAAGCTGCAGTTTGAACATGGGGATCTGCGGGCACTTATAGAAGAAATGAGACAAGAATTGAATTATGAGAAAGACTTGAATGCCAATCTCCGGTTACAACTACAGAAAACTCAAGAATCGAATACCGAGTTGATTTTAGCGGTACAAGATCTCGAGGAGATGCTGGAGCAGAAGAACTGTGAAATATCAGAGGCCAAGAAAGCTGAAGAAGAGGATGATGAGCTAAAAGCACTTGAAGCTCTTGTGAAGGATCAAAAGAATGATAGAAAAGCATATGAACTGGAGCAAAAAGTGATGGAACTCTACGATGAAATCGAGCTGCATATGAGAGATAAGGACGAGCTAGCAATACAAACGGAGCAGCTTGCGCTTGATTATGAGATATTGAAACAGGAAAACCATGATCTTTCCTGTAAACTGGAGCAGTGTCAACTTCAGGAGCAATTAAAGATGCAGCATGAGCGCTCCCCTTCTGCTGCTGCTATGATAAATGAGCTTGAAAAGAAGATTGAGTATCTCGAAAACGAACTTAAACAGCAGTCGGCTGAATATTCCAATACTTCTGCTACAATCAGGGAACTTCAATCCCATGTCAGAAGTTTGGAGGAAGAACTTGAGAAGCAGGGGCAAGATTTCGAAGCTGACTTGGAGGCAATGACGGTTTCCAAGGTCGAGCAAGAGAAAAGAGCTATCCGAGCGGAAGAAGCTTTAAGAAAAATGAGGTTGAGAAATGCTCATACTGCAGAAAAGCTTCAGGAGGAATTTGGAAGGCTGTCCAAGCAGATGGCTTCTACATTTGAGGCAAATGAGAATGTGGCTATGAAAGCACTAGCAGAAGCTAGTGAGCTTCGCTCACAGAGAACTCACTTGGAAGAAGCTCTCCAGAAAGCCAATGAAGAGCTACAATCCGTGAGAGAAAAATTGCATGAACTTTCTCATCAAATCAAGAGCAACTCAACTCAGATAGAACAAATGACATCAGAACTCGAGACTAAGTCCAAACAACTCGAACACCAGGATACAAAGTCTGAATCGTTCTCTCAGGAGATCCAAATGCTCAAATCCGAGATCAACCGACTCGTAGGAGAGAATAGCAATCTTAAAGAACAAGCTGAACAGGTAGAGACTATGAGAGTAGATTTAGCTCAAATGACGACGTTAGCTAGAGAAGGCGAGATGCTAATCCAAACAAGAAATACCGAAAGAAACGAGCTGGAGAGCAAGGTTATCTTGGCGAAGAAAGAATCTGACAAACTCCTGGATGAGTTGGAGAAGCTGAGGAACACGAAAGACGAAAAGGAGATTTTGCTAGAACTTCTACAGGCAGAGTTTCAGAAGCTCAAAGTTGAATGCAATGACTTAAAGCATTCTTTGGCTGAGGATGAGATAGAGAAAGAGAAACTTAGAAAGCAGATATTGCAGCTGAAAGCTGAGCTGAAGAAGGAGGAGGCCTCTAACAGTTCTGAGAAAAAGCTCAAGCATAACAATGGACGTGTGGCTGCAACTATTGGTGGAAACAAAACTTCTCCAAAACCAAAGCTAAATCCAGCTTCTCATGGACCTGCTGAAGTTGCTAATTTGAGGGAGAAAATCAAAACGCTCGAGGTAACGTCAGCTTCCGAGTGGATCGGAATTCTCTGATGATGTTACTTGTCTAATGAATAACTTTATTGTCTTGCAGAGACAGATAAAATCAAATGAAAACGCCTTAGAAACATCAGAGAATTCATTTCTCCAAAAGGAACAAGACTTCTGCAATAGAATCCTAGAGTTGGAGAGCAGACTAGAAGAGCTAAACCATTTGGAGACATCTCAAGAGGTTAGAAAACGTTTCAGATATCAAGATATGTAAATGCATCGGTTGGAGAGGTGAACGAAGCATCCCTTATAAGGGTGTAGAAACCTCTCCCTAGTAGATACGTTTTGAAACTGTGAGGCTGGTGGTGATATGTAACGGGCCAAAGCAGATAATATCTAATAGCAGTGGGCTTGGACTGTTTACAAATGGTATTAGAGCCAGGCACCGAGTGATGTGCTAGCGAGAACGCTGGGCCCCCAAAGGGGGTGGATGTGAGATCTCACATCAGTTGGAGAGGGGAACGAAACATTCCTTATAAGGGTATAAGTTGTGCAAACCTCTCTCTAATAGACACGTTTTAAAACCATGAGGCTGACAACGATACGCAACGAGCCAAAGCCGATAATATGTACTAGCGGTGGGCTTGAGCTGTTTACAATCTTTGAGTATTATACATTAGATTTAGACAAGCTCTACTGTCATCTCATTTACAGGTAACCAACAGTAGAAACGACATCACTTCACATGGGGGAACGTTCGAGGAGACGAGACGGAGAGCAGACAACTTAAGCAATAATGGCAATGAATTATCAGTCAATAGGTACTTACTTAAAACAACCATAGCTCAAGTCCTTTCACATGTTCCCTTTCTGCTTCTACTTGTTAGAATCCAATTACCTCTCTTTCGCTGCAGCAACACAAACTCGTTCAAAACCGCTCCGACGGTTGGCGATAGCAATGGCAACCTTGATGAACTGTTGACAGAATTGTCATCATTAAAAGAGAAGAACCAATCAATGGAAAATGAACTGAAGGATATGCAAGAGAGATACTCAGAGATAAGTCTTAAGTTTGCAGAGGTAGAAGGTGAAAGGCAGCAGCTAGTAATGACCGTGCGCAACCTCAAGAATGCAAAGAGGAATTAACTCTTCTCTAACAACACACTTGTACTTGAATACTCATATATTATAATGTATAGTTGAGGAGCTCCTTTCACCAAATTGAATAAATTAATTGTATATTGTATTTGTTTTCACTCAAAAATTTACTCCTCCCCGGTAAAAAAAAAAAAAACTCAAAAGCTCAATTAAGATGTTGGTATGATCTGATAATCTAAATAATTCAAACTACTTAACTTAAACCGTAAGGGTTGGATTGGGTTAGATTATTTTTCGGTTCGTGGGTTGAAACGTTTTTGACCCGACCCACCTGAAAAATAGACCCAATCTTACTCAAACTACCTAACTCAACAGAGTTAGGTTGAGTTCAGTTGTGAACCCTGTTAGATGAACTCAATTCTCCACAATGGTATGATATTGTCCACTTTGAGCACAACTCTCATGACTTTGCTTTGGACTTCCCCGAAAGACCTCATACCAATAGAGAGAGTATTCCTTGATTATAAATCCATGTGATCATTTCCTAAATTAGCCGATTATCCAACACCTCCCCCTCGAACAAAGTACGTCTCCTCTTAATCGAGGCTCCTTCCCCAAAAGACCTCATACCAATGAAGAGAGTATTCATTGATTATAAATCCATGATCATTCTCTAAATTAGCCAACGTGAGACTTTCATCATCCAACAAACCATATTCAATTTATTCGAGTCACCAAACCCAATCAACATACAATCAACATAAAATTTCATAATAGTCTAAAGATTTTCTCCAACGCATTCCATGTACGAGTAAGCTTGAGAGTTTGATGGGTTCGATATTTAAATAGTTGATGACATCACATTCCCAACTTGCAAAGATTAAAAGTCTAAGTTGGCTGGCTGGCTACTAATTTGCATTTGTTTTAGGGCATTGAGTTTAAAATTGTTTAAATTTGTAAAAAATTTATAATATATTTAAGACTAAATTAATGAAATTAAAATTATAGGTAATGATTAAGATGTGTGCCATCACCCAAAAGGTATAATTTGTCTTAAGCAGCAACAAAAAAATAATTAAATTCAAACCAATAACGAGTAACGACGGCTAATACGTGTTTAAGCATTAAAAAATGTGTTAATCATTGGACTGACTAACCTTAATCGGAGCCGGCAGACCGGCTGCAGCAGAATTCCACAACGCCTATAAATCCAGAGCTCCTTTCAAAGCAATTTCTCAGTTCAATTGAATCGAAGAATCAACGTTTCCGATCAAAAGCAGAGGCGGAGGGAGGGGAATATTCTGATGAGGCAAGCAGGAGCATATTCCGGCGTCACGTACTGGAAAACAGGGCCGCACTCGCTGCCGTTAGCGAGAATCAAGAAGATCATGAAGAAATCCGGCGAGGATGTGAAGATGATCTCCGCCGAGGCGCCGATCGTCTTCTCGAAAGCGTGTGAACTGTTCATCGAAGAATTGACGAAGAGATCGTGGATGATTGCGATGCAGAGCAAGAAGAGGATGCTTCACAAAGAGGATGTCGCTTCCGCCATTTTGGCTACAGATATTTTCGATTTTCTGATCGGATTGATCTTCCATGAAACCACCACCCCCGCCGCTTCCGCCGCCGTCGACCTTGCTGAAAGTGAAACTATGTCCATTCCCGTGGAGATGAGGCCGTTCTTGCAGTCCTGAAAGGATCGGAAAGTCCAGACTTTTCTGTGTTTGTCTCATGAATTTTCAATAATTTGATTCTGAAATTTGTGGTTCCATTTATTTGAAATATTTCAAACATGTTAATGAATTTTATCAAATGTACTGATTTTAATTTTTAATTTATATATATATATATAGATATAGATGTATATATATATAAATATATAGATATAGATGTATATACACAATATATTATATTTTTTTTCTTGAAAATTACTTTAAAATAAATATTTTAAAATTATATATAAAACGATGAAATTTGTTTTCTCATAAATAATTTAATTCCCACAAAAATAAATGCTAATTGTATAAAATTATAAATATTTATAAGTATTTAGATTAAAAATAAATAGCAAATTTAGATGTATTTTATAAAATAAAAAAAAGACTTGAATAAATCATACTCAAAATTTTAATTATGATTAAAAAAAACAACCATTTTAAAATTAATTTGTACGGTATACAAGTCATGTCTATAACTTAATCATGTCCGTAAAATTTTTAAATGTCGAATAAAAAAATTGTAAATCTTAAAAGTATAGTTATTGTGAGACTTATAATAATTCATACGACGGTCGAGTAAAGACAAATACATAAATAAATTAAGACCACATATTTTTTTAACAATTACACGTAAGACCTAAATAAATAAATAAAAATTACTATATATTGAAACATTTAATCTAGTTCATATTAATTAATTTGAGTTTTATTTTTCATTAAGACGTTCTGTTCGGTATTCCAGCTAGTTTAGATTTAGACTTATCTCAATTTTCGGATACGTATATAAAACTCGCTCCCGATCAAATCAATCAACAGTTTTGAGTTGGCCCATTGAAACATTAAACATCGATGATACTTTATAATATAAATTATTTATTTCTATTTCAAATTATTCAAATGCATTTAATTTTGATGTAAGGAAATTAGATTATTAATTTTTTGGGCAACCAATCATTCTCTCTCTTATTTCTAAAATTTTATAATTAAAACTTTAAAATTAAACCCTAATTTTTTAATACATTTTTACTACAATTTTATTAGTTTGTTTATTAATTTTCAAATCAAGTTTTTAAATTTTCTATTAATTAAAGAAGTTAATTGATTTATATAGAGGCATTCAAGCCCGATCCAATTAATCTCGGCTACTCTATCCCAGCCATAACTGTTGGGTTGGGTTTGACTTTTTTGTTTTCGGTTTGATTTGGATTGAATTTTTTGGTTCGGATAGGAGGTTGACATATTTTTAGTCTAGTCAACCAAACCAACTCGAAAATAGTGTTACAACTCGATCCTATTTTACTTTTAAGATTATTTTAAAAATTAAGAAAATTTAATGATCGATGTTAATAATATGTTTGTATTGCGTGAATATTTGATATTTGAGTTTTTTAAGATTTTAATTATTCATTTACGGCAAATAAGTAAATTTTTTTAAATAATTAAAAAAAATAACTTACAATTCAACCCAACCTAACCCAAAAATAGAAGGTTGAGTTAGGTTCTGAACTCTATTCGATCCAAAAGAACCTAACTCGAACCTGTAACATTGATATATTAGATAAGAATTTGAATTTTTATGTCCATACAAACCTAAAAAAGTTTAATTTCTTGATTGATAAATCCATAAATTTAAAAAAATGGGACTAAATTGATAATTTTAAAAAATTTAAGGATTAAATGGATACAAATTATAATAATTTAGTATTATTTATTTTATTAATCAAATACTTTAATATATATATATATATATATTTCTATAGTTTAATGTGGTGGACCAATATGTTTATCAATGAGTCATATCATATGCTAAACTTATTATTAATTATTATAAATTGCATCAACTATACACATTCATTTATATATATATATATATATATATATTACATATTATTCATTGACTTATAAATTTTTTAATTTAGTCAAAAATGATTAATCTTCTTCATTTATAAAAAAAATTATTTAAATTAATGTTATGATTAATATAATTTATATTGTAAATTAGGTGTCATAAATTAAAACCTAAAATTCATATAGTTTATTTAAAAATAATTTTACAATAATAAATAAATAAATAAAGGTTATTTGTAAGTAGATAATGTCTGTGGCTGGAGGAAGAAGAAGAATCGCCATGGTTGAATGTTAAAGAAAAGCTTATAGGAAGCGCCGAAGCAAGGCGAGGCGCTGCTGAAAGCTCCGAATATGGCACCAAAAAGTGAAGGCAACATTCTGAATCTCATACGCACGGTAATCCATCGCTTTCGTTTCTTCAAAATTCGCTATCCATTTCATTTTCTTCAACAACTTTTCTCTCTGTTTTACTGTTCCCCAAACCCTCTCTTCTAATCCAAGTTTCTCTTTCTCTTCAACCTCACATCTCCCTCATGGGCTCTTCATATTCAAATTTTCCCTTCTTTTCTCTGGTTTTTTTGGTTTATACTCATTGTTCTTGCGATTAATGAAGAGATTAGTAGATTGCAGTTTTGGTAGGATCTGGGAGTGGAAGGATAATGCAGAGTTGTTTTCCTGATAAGAACTTTATCTCATACTTCCTTGATTTCCTTCGGCTGTTTCCCGCTTCTTCTTCGTTTCTTTGGGCAATGAGGGTTCATTGAGCTATCTGGATTTTGTTCTTCTTTGGAAAAACTGAAGAGAGAATGGAATATTTCGCTTCCGTTCAGATTTTCTGTATGATCTTTGCAGTTCTGACTGTGACCGGTGATTCCTTGGCATCGGATGAAGGTATGTGAACTTCTCTGCTAGATCCTGATCTTTTCTGGGTATATTTTCTAAATTTCTTTAGAACGGCAAATTCAAGAGATGATATGATTAGTTTTTATTGGGATTCGGATCTTGATTCAATCATACTTCTGTTTCAGCTCTTCGATCATAGTTTCCTATATCTGTTGTTGTTTCTATATCTGGTTCAAGTTATATCAATTGCTAATCAGAAAGAAGAAACTCATAAACTGGGATGTTCTTGGTTTTCTACTTTTCTCCAGCATCGGCTCTTAAAATTTTCAAACAACAAATATCTAAAGATCCAAAGCGAGTTTTATCAAATTGGAATTTACAAGTTGAAAATCCCTGTAACTGGTCTGGCATTGCCTGTTCTTCAGATGGTGGCCATGTTATAAAGCTGTAAGTATGTTTCCTGTGCTCTGTGGTTCTTTTTCTTTTCTTTTGCTCTGTGTTCAGCTATTATAGTTCGATGTTGCAGTGATGTTTCTGGGGCATTGCTGAAAGGGTTTCTAGCACCAAGCTTGGGTCAAATCAGCTTCCTGCAAGAATTGTATCTTCATGGCAACAATCTGCTTGGAACAATACCCAAGGAGCTGGGGTTATTAAAGAAACTTAAGGTTCTTGATTTGGGGATGAACCAACTCTCAGGCTCGATCCCTTCGGAGATTGGGAGTTTGACAGATATTCTGAAAATGTGAAGCAAATAACTTGATTTTTCTTTTGATTGAGCTTTGAATTTGCTTCTTTGTGAACTTTCCTCACTGCTCTTAGATTCTTCTTTATTGTTGCAGCAACTTTGGATCGAATGGATTGACCGGGAGGCTACCCCCGGAGCTCGGAAATTTGAGATACCTCAGAGAACTTAGGTTAGATAGGAATAAACTTCAAGGATCTATTCCAGATGGTGATATCTTAGAACTTACATCCAATATGCATAGAATGTAAGTATTTACGTGTGATTTGATTATACAATTTTTTGTATAAGAAACAATTTCCTCAAAGGGAGATGTAAAATAAGGGAGGTGTAGGAATATTTTCATCCAAAGCCAACCAAAATGGAGATTAGAAAATGGTTTTCCATATAAAGTAAATGAAAAGTGGAGAAAAATTATGAAACTCTTTGTCAAGGGAACACCGTCTAGAGGCTATAAGAAAAGTGTAACAGCCTAAGCCCACCGTTAACAGATATTGTCCTCTTTAGCTTTCCCTTCTGAGCTTTCCCTCAAGGTTTTAAAATGTGTTTGCTAGGTAGAGGTTTTCACACCCTTATAAGGAATGTTTCGTTCCCTTCTCTAACCGATGTGCGTTAACAGATATTGTCCTCTTTTGCTTTCCCTTCTGAGCTTCCCCTCAAGGTTTTAAAACACGTTTGCTAGGCAGAGGTTTCCACACCCTTATAAGGAATATTTCATTCCCTTCTCTAACCGATGTGGGATCTCACAAAAAGCAAGCTTACTCTCTTGCACCAGCCCCAATATCAACTTGAGGATTCTTTAGATTCTCTCTATGCGGATTTTTCTTAATAAGGCTGCATATTAGAGATGGTAATCCACCAAATCTAAATAAAAAGACCTTTTGAATCATCCGATGGACAACACCCCTATAAGTTGGGAAAGGCTAGGATTCTGCATCATAAGTTCGTGGTCGATATCCACAATCGACAGTATCGTTAGATATGGATCACGAATAAGGCATAGTGAATGCCTATATGAATGCTTCTCATTTCTTATAATTGGAGCTCAATTCAATGTTTTATGTAATCCATTTTCATTGTCTGTCCCTCATCTCTTATCATCACGTTTCAGGTATGCATCAAATGCAACTGGACTCTGTCACTCAACTGAGCTCAAGTTTGCAGATTTTTCATACAATTTCTTTGTTGGGAAAGTACCCAAGTGCTTGGACTATCTACCAAGGTAACCTTTCCAGGTTTTCTTTCATCATAAATACTTTTCACTTCATTTCTTTACTCTTGCTGATTTCATCCGTACAGGTCAAGTTTTCGAGGGAACTGTTTTCATTTCAATGATCCTAAACAGCGAACTGCAGCTCAATGTGGTAAAATTAACCTTGTTCCTTTTTGTGTTTATGTATATATTTGTTTGTTTGTTTTAATATTGGAAACATTGAATTAAGACAAACAACCAAATTGAAGAGTGTGTGGGGAAGACAAGAAATCTCCCACTAATTTCCTTATTATGTAAGGTTTATGGAAAGAAGAACTAGGGTGTGAGATCTCAAATTGGTTGGAGAGGAGAACAAATTTTTTTTTATAAGGGTGTGGAAACCTCTCTCTAGGAGACACGTTTTAAAAACCTTGATGGGAAACCCGAGAGCGAAAACTCAAAGAGGACAATATCGACTAGCGATGGGCTTAAGTTGTTGCAAATGGTATTAGAGCCAGACACCGAGCGGTGTGCCAACGAGGACACTGGGCCCCAAGGGAGTGGATTGCGAGATCTCATATCGATTAGAGAGGAGAAAGAAACATTCCTTAGAAGGGTGTGAAAATCTCTCCCTAGCAGACGTATTTTAAAAACCTTGAGGCGAAGCCCGAAAGGGGAAGCCTAGATAGGACAATATCTGCTAGCTTGCTGTTAGACAGGGGCAGTAGCTACTTTGCTATTTGTAAAACCACAAATGATATTAATGGCTAAGAAATCTGACATCGGCAAAAATTGAATCCTAAATATATTTATGTATATAGGCCTATGTAGCCAAACTGTAGGCTTCTAGCTGTTTCCTTAGGTTGGTGTAAGCCGGTCTTCCCCTTCCTTTTGATCACTGAAGTTTGTGATAAAAATTTCTGTAGTAGGTGGTGGTTCTCCACCTGCTGAATCACATCCAGGAGGTAGCTCGAAGCATGTACCTGTTCAGCATGCTTCCAAACACCAAAGAACTTCAAAACCTGCCTGGCTTCTAACCCTTGAAGTCATTACTGGAATCATGACGGGTTCTTTATTTATTGTTGCTGTGATCACTTCTCTTCGAAAATGCACGGGTAAATCTTCGATCATCATTCCGTGGAAGAAATTCTCAAGTGGGAAGGACCATGATAACCTTTACATCGGTTTGTTTCATAACTTCAACTTCTTCGTGTTGATGTAGTTAGCTCTTTGTTTGTCATGAATGTTAGCTTAAACTTTTGTAATTTTTTGACAGACACTGAGATGCTGAAAGACGTACCAAGCATCACTAGGCAAGAGCTTGATGTAGCCTGCGAAGATTTCAGTAATATCATTGGCTCCTCACCGGACAGTATAGTATACAAGGGCACCATGAAAGGTGGGCCTGAGATTGCTGTTATCTCAATATGCATTAAAGAAGAAAACTGGACATACTATCTTGAGCTCTATTTTCAGCGAGAGGTATGACCGTTCTACGACCGAAGTTCTAAACTCCTTTCTGATGTATTCATTTTTGGAGACGTTTGAATCATCGTGCGTTCGATTGAAACCTGAAGCTGCTAATCAGTGAAGTGATTGCTTTTCATTCCCCTTCAGGTGGCAGATCTAGCAAGACTAAATCATGAGAATGTAGGAAAGTTGCTAGGCTATTGTAAAGAAAGCAGTCCATTTACAAGGATGTTGGTTTTTCAATACGCATCGAATGGAACATTATACGAGCACCTTCATTGTAAGTAGAGTTCCTTTTTTTTACCTCCTTTACCAAATTCATTATTCTGGAGTAATATTTGTGTGCCTGCAGATGGAGAAGGTTGTTTCTCCTGGACACGACGTATGAATATTATCTTAGGCATTGCTCGTGGTCTTAAGTATCTTCATAGTGAACTCCAACCACCATTTACTATATCAGAGTTGAATTCTGGTTCTGTATATCTTACGGATGATTTCTCACCGAAGGTGAAACAGCTGAAAAGTTTTTCCTTTTAAATCCGAACTTACGAACGATCTCTTATAATCCTTGGATCTTAATGAGAGATTTCTTGGCTTCAACTGCAGCTGGTTGACTTTGAAAGCTGGAAGACCATTCTTTCAAGGTCAGAAAAAAACTCAGGCTCCATTGGAAACCAAGTCACTCAATGTATTCTTCCAAATTCTCTCGAACCACGCTATCTCGACATAGAAAGTAACATCTACGCCTTCGGTGTTATTTTACTGGAAGTAGTCAGTGGGAGACCTCCATACTGTAAGGACAAAGAATGCTTGGTAGACTGGGTGAGAAACTCGAGTATCTTTGAGCTTTTCGACATGAACTTTGTTGTTACAATAATGTTAAATCACTGATCCTAGAGGGGAAAAACAGCTAACAAATTTTTTTTTTCTCATCAGGCCAAGGAATACCTCGAATCGCCAGACGAGATGTTTCACTTGGTAGACCCAGAAGTGAAGCATTTTGCAGATGAAGATCTGAGGACGATATGCGAGGTGGTAAGTCTTTGCATTCATCCACAACCCACGAAGCTGATTTGTATGCGGGACATATGCAGCATGCTGGAGACCAGAATTGACACCTCGGTCTCTGTTGAGTTGAAGGCGTCTTCTCTTGCTTGGGCTGAACTTGCACTTTCTTCATAGATCAGGTTTGAGCTAACACATAGATGATCAGATATATAAATATATATACACAAATGTATTACCTTTTCTTCTTCCAGTTTGAGTTTCCTTCTTTGTTCTTGTAAATACTATGAGCCCCGGATCGAATGATGTTCGTGCATAAATTACTACAAATGAATAGGTTCTCTTTACTAAAAACCAGTATTTTTGCCTTTGTTTTGCCCCTCTCCACAACCTCTAGAATTTGGCCTCTCATTTATGGTTTAAGAGTTCTTGATACATGATGCTATGAGAAAAGAAAGGGATAATTTATGACGCACGAGTCTATTAATGTAACTGTGGTACGTTTACACAGAACGAAACGAGTTCTTATCCTTCTATCGAAAGTAACACAAACTACTTACACTGAAGCTCATCTTCACACCTTTTCTTATTAATGGCACTTATTCCATTGCAGTAATTAGACAGACAGCCAAAACTTCACATCTTTGAAGTCAATTTTTCTGAGCGCTGCTTTCGAAGAGTTGCTTTGAGCTTAAAGAGAAGCTTATGAACCTCATCAAAATGTGGGTTTGCAGCATTTTTAGTATTCTCAACCCACTCCCTCACTTTCTGGTACGGACCCAGAATTCGACTGCGATCCTTCTCATCCAAAAGCTGCATATTCAACAAGTTAACCACCACCATTAGATCCAGTGAAATCCATGAAATGTCTAGAACATAATAAGTTCAATCCTAAACGTGGAATCAACTTTTTGTAGATTTAGAAAATGAGAAGGAATAGAACTCTTGAAGCAAGACGGCTGCCTCGGCAGTCTAATGCCACCCTTCTGGTTTGTTTTATGGGCTCCTTCATAGAACAATCATGATGCAAAGAGAATGTAATTGGTTGTTCTTGAGTGTATTCAAGTGTTCTTAAAAAGCTATTAGAAGTAATTGCTCAGCGTGTATACGTACCTCTAGTTGCATGATTTCACAAACCAAGCTAAGATCAGCTATGGATGGTTTAAAGCCGCCAAGCAAAAACTTCCCATTCCCCTTCAGCCAAAATGACTCGATTTTCGAAAGTGACTTGGATAAAAGCACCTCAGCTTCAGCAGCTGCTTGAGAATTCTGAGGACGGCCAAACAAAGGTGCTAGAACAGTATAGAATACAAAAGGAGCTGAAAAAGATACAAAACAAGTCATCATAACCATTGTGAATATGAAAAAAAAAACTTTATCTACTTGATACAAACACTATGATATGATGTTGGAAAGCATTTAGAATTATCAGAAAGAAAAAACATATGTTGAGTAACATACCTGCACCAATCCGTAAATTAGAATGATGCCAGTCCAATACAGAGTTTATTTTAGCCCTCCTGAAAAGATCAGCTGGATACCTAGTAACATGAATAGAAATTCTGTTACAAGATCTGAGCCTATTAAAATTGCTGAAGCTTTCAATCATGGGTGCTAAGTATATATATACATGAACGGTTAAATGAATTCATAAACAATAATCCACAGCTACAACAATGCAAAGAACAATATATTTATTTGAATCAACTGGAATCAGCTAGAACTCATCAATTCTGTAGAGAACTAAGTTGTTAGGTTCAACTAAGTATTGGACTACTTCTCTTGAAAAAACAAAAACCAAGACACTAAATCATGTGCACTCTAAGTAAAAGATCGAACTCAAAGCAAGAAAGAGCCGTTGAACTAAACACCAACAGAAGTCAAACTTATCCCTCCTTCCTTCTTCCGAATACTAAAATTAGGAAATAATCTCCACTAGAATACTCGCATGCTATAGAACGACAAGTCTCCGACATTGATTTATATTAATGGAGAGAACCATGAAAAACAACAGTGAGAAATGAGCAACCACTTACCAGTGATCTGCAACACCAGGAAACGCACAAGAAAGGTATATAAGAATAGCATGACTGCAAAAAGAAAACGAAGCAATGCTCAATATTAAAAATAACATAATAGCCATATCAAAATTTGGGAAGCAGGCTTTGTGGCTGACAATACAAAAGTTGCAAAAAGTGCTGTGATAATCTAGATATTTCTGTGATGCAGACAATGAAAATCTCTATTACAAAATATACGATGCATAGCATCACAATCGCACTCTTGTGGCAGCGAAACAGCGATTGTGCAGCACTTGTTCTTGTTCTAGTTCAGGGAACAAGTCAGCCGTGAGAAATTCGGACTTTGCGGACAACGTCGGCGTATGCTTGAGCCTCAAGTCACATTTGAGAGAAATGTTGTGAAAAACGTGAGTAAGGAAATACATTAAAAACAATGTTATAAGCTAAAAGCGATTGGACAATGACTTTGATAGCATATAACCTGAGTAGGAAGAAGTGACGATTAATCATATCCCCCTATAGAACATTTTAGGGCATTTTAGCCCTGACGGGTGTAGACATGATTTTGGTGACCGGTCATACACCCCCGTATTGACACAACATGAAATAGTAAAGACCTATCTAATATGAAAGCATGTAAAAAGGGGTTTGAAACGGGCATGCGGCCGTAGACAACACATCTTGGACAAGCATGACCGCAACATCCGACATGCATGCCATAGACAACACGCGTTGGACAAGCATGACTGTGACACATAGCAGCCTCAATTGAATTAGAATTGTGCAATTGTCGGTACAGTTTTCAAAAATCTCAACATGACGACAAATATCAAAGTAGATATTAAACACAAATGATCCACAAGTACAAGCATAAATCTTGAAAACAATTTAGGTACACGAGTAAGATTCTCCAACTCTAGTTTGCCTTCGGGAGCTACAAAGACCAATTAAATAGCAAAAAGATAAGGGAGTTGAATGCATTATTATACTTTTTTTTCTGCAAGAACAAGAAAAATAAGATTTTGGGTTCAGTCTATCATTCCTTAAGCATGCCCTAAAAAGAAACCATATAGTTACAAACTGGAGAAATTCCTTGCTCTTGCGTGATCACAATATCTACAAAAAATGTTCAAAACAAATCTTTCATTACCTCTCGAACAGCTTAAATCTCCCATCAACAATGGCAGGAACCTTTGCCATTGGGTTGACCTCTACAAGCCAAATCCAAAAGTCCATTAGAGATGAAAAATATAGAACAGATGAACAATTATGGATTCATTTATTAACCAATCAGCAACCATTTGTCATCACTCTTTACCATAAAATTATCCGATACAATACGAAGTATCAGTTCCAGAGATTTGGGTATTATGTTCATCGAATTCACAAGGACGTTAAAAAATTAATACATCCAAAAGTGTAAAGAGCATCAACAGATTGATACCACACACTCACGTCGCCGCTAACCCACCTTTGAATTCGGGAGACAGCTGTTGGAGTTTGGACAAGTCTACCCGCACCTCCTCAAATGCAATCCCGTTAACCCTAAACACCATTAAACGAAGAAAAAAAAGAAGAAGTTTCAAACACCAAAGGAGCTGATGAAGCAAAATTCATGGAAAGGGGAAGAAATTTACTTGCAGAAGACGAGGACGGCGCGAGATGGCTGTGACATTCGATCCGCATAAACTTTAAGCGCCATTTTCGATTCCTCTCGAAAGCAAGCGTTCGTCGGAGATTGAAATGCCGAAATGTTTGATGATTTACGAATACGCTCAAGAATTTAAGATTAGAACTTCACGGCGCGCTTCGCAATTGGGATAGGATTTGGATATTCGACGTTAGATCAGATATTCTGAGAACGATTTCTTGCGACACAAAGAGTGATTTTAAAAACTCCATTATTTTCTAACACATCCTAAATATTATTTTATTTCGATAAAAAATCCACACTAACACTTGTTCCATTCCCTATCGATGTGGAACCTCCTAATCTGTTCCGATGCAGGGCCCAACGTCCTTGCTGGCATACCGCCTTGTATCCACTCCCTTTGGGACTCAGCCTCCTCGTGGCATATCGCTCGGTGTCTGGCTTTGATACCATTTATAACAGCCCTTGGGACTCAGCCTCCTCGTTGGCACATCGTTCGGTGTCTGGCTTTGATACCATTTGTAACAGCCCAAGTCCACCGCTACCAAATACTATCTTCTTTGAATTTTTCCTTTTCGGTTTCGCCTCAAAATTTCTAAAACACGTCGGTTAGGGAGAGGTTTCCACCTCCTTATAAAGAATGTTCCGTTCTCTTCCCCAACCGATGTAGATCTTACATAAACTTTCGAGCTGCATACACAATAAGTCCATAGTTACTGCGCCCCATAAAGAATTATGGACCAACCAGATGCAGGAAACCTTGAGTTCAAATAAAAATGGAGATCTTGCTTTTCGGCATAACGATTTTAGAGCAGCAATCGACTGCTATACGCAGGTCGTCTTTGATGTTTTTGTTTAATAACCAAACTCGGTCATGATAATAATGTGTAAGACAACTTGTCCCCTTAAAAACCGTACATGCGAGTCTCCTCGCACCCGACTTCAAGTGAACGTCTATCTCTGCTCGTCTAGGTGGTGAGATCACACCCTTAAAAACTATACGTGCATGTCTCCTCACACCCGACTTCAAGCGAACATCTATCTGCCTCGTCAGGCCTAATAGGTGGTGGTATCACACCCTTAAAAACCGTACATACGAGTCTCCTCACACCCAACTACAAGTGAACGTAAATCTATGCTTGTCAGGCCTGATAGGTGGAGGCTGTACATGCAAGTCTCCTCACACCCTACTTTAAATGAATGTCTATCCACACTCATCGGAACTAATAGGTAGTGGTATCACACCCTTGAAACACAACCACCGCTCGAGTGTCGTATCATCAAATGTAAGAAGAACGATCTTGAATAGTATCATGAATCCATAACAAACGTGTTAATTTAGCAGGAAGGAATCATTGCACAGAAATAGAAAAATGCATACATATATATCATTGAGTTGGTCCAATGCAGACCAGTTTCGTGTTCCTTTTGGTAAATATTTCCCACCTTATTTATACACAGATCACTAACTATAAACGTTAAGAATCACAGCAATAAATTATGTACATTTACCCATAGTCACCACAACATATCATCAACTGCTGTCATGGTCGATGGAGATTCATTCTCTTCCTCCAACTCCATCTCCAACTCCGCCTCTCGACCAAACTCAGAGGACTCGATATCGGCCAGGTTCTTCAGATCAACAACCGTCAGCTCGTCGAGGTATCTCACCACCAAGTCTGCAGCCGCAAGTTCATAAACAGGATGCTTGCTCGCAACAGCCACACACTTCATCCGAGCATCATGAGCAGCCTCAACAGTTTGGTTTGAATTCCCAAACACAATGCACCTTTCAGGAATGAAGTTCAAGAGCTGTGCTGCATAAACGAACATTTCTGGATCAGGCTTTCCCCTATGAACATCCTCCGCAGCTATAACCACATTGAAATCGCCATCGATGCCGATCGTTCCCATGGCTGATTCCAAAGCTTCTCTAGGACGAGTCGAAACTAGTGCCATGGGGATCTTGTAATGCATCAGGACATTCACAAACTCCTTTGATCCAGCTCTTAGTCTGTAAATTCCACCCTGCAATGCTTGATAGATTTCTTCCTTCCTAGCAGCCATTCTTCTCAACTGAGATGGATCTCTTGACCAGCAAAGAACTTCAGAAATGGCTTGTTCATTCTTCATCCCTTCTATTCTTCTAAGGATAAAAGCTGGGGGAGGTGACTTTCCTTCTTCCTCAGAAAGAGCTAACCAGGCCTGCTTCTCAATATCAGGATTGTCCTCAATCAGCACACCCTCCCACTCAAAAATGGCACCCAACCAACCACAGCCCATTCTTTCTTGTCGAAGCAATGGATTCTGCAATGAAGGGTTATCTGCTTTGTTTTCAGGAGGCCATAAGCCTGGCTTTCTATCAAAGCCAGCATCAATATCATAGTTCCAATCCTTTGGTATTCTGTCCTCTTTGAATGAATATGCTTCTTTTGTCGCCTCCAATGATGAAGCCTTCACTGACAAAGGAGACGAAATCAGCCGCTTTCCAATGAATTGGGACGGCGGAGACCTGCTGTTCTTCCTCTTGTTGGACGTGTTCTTAACAAAAGCTCCGCCACATAGCAGCTGATGGCAAAAAAGAGAAGCTGCTGCAATCGACTGAACCATCCTAACCAGTTGACTGGTTTAACACAACTAGAATCCGACCAAATTTATAGTTCAAAAACAAAACCAACTCACCAGAATCATCCAAGTTTCAGACAGAAAGAAAAACACAGAACACCGAGCTGTCGTTTTTGACAAAAATAGAAAAAGAACAACACAACACAACACACAATTCAAACCACTGCCACAAACATTCCCAAAAAAAACAGATCAGAATCCACAAAACCCACTATTCCAAAACGGCAAAAGGGAACAGGGGCATGAAAAACATCTAAAAAGGGTCGATGGGTATCGCCCAAATCTCGAACAAAACGCAACCCACAACACAAATCAACCAAAAATCACTTCCAAATAGAGAACAAGAAGGAAGCAATTACCAAGAAGAATCCGGAATTGGATTCGATGATGATAAGGAAAGAGGGGTTTCTGGTTAGGGGTTAAATTGCGGAACACGAAAGGAAAGAATCTGTTTCTGTCTCACACAGGGAAGGGATTTAAGAAGGGGCAAAGAGTTTTGTGGTTAATATTCAGAATAGAGAGTAATGAATGAAAGAAAGAAGAACACGGTGGCCATCTTCGCAAGGAGACTGGTCGCGCACGCCGACCAGTGCGACCGGCTGGAAGGCCGCGTGTCGGTCACCGTCTCGTTTCTTCTCCATTTGCCCTAATTTTTCCTCTTTTATTACGTTTCTGCCACTGCCTTTCCGAAAAGATTAAAGAACATTAATCATTATTATCCCATCTAGATTGTCGCCCTTAATCTCAATTTAAAGATATAATATTATTTTCAAACTACAATTTCCGAATAAATAGGAAAAAATTAAATTCGTTTTTCAAAATTACTATATTACCCTTTTGGTCAACGTCATTTTGACTTCAAGCCTTTATCTAAATTAAATTAATTTTTTAATGAAATTTTAAGTCCTCAATTATTGATCAAATAGATATGTGAATTAAAAAATAAACGAAATTCATGACTTAATTTATAATTTTATAAATTTTATTAAATTTATAATTTTAAAAGGTCGTAAATTAGTTTAGATATTGAATTAAAAATTAAAAATTTGAATTGGGTTTTAAATAATGAATTTTAAAAAGATTATATTTTTTTTTTATAAATATAATATTTAATATTTAAGAATAAAGTGATCAAAATTGAATTTGTGTATCAAATCAAAATAAAACTCAAAATGGATAATTTAAATTTATTTTTAAAAAAATATATATTTTTTGATTATTAAAGTTTTATAGTACACTTATTTAAGATGCATTGTCCCATAAAGTTGGACAAAAGAAATATCTATAATATGAAAAGTATTATTTATTGGTATTTAAAATTAAAGTTTAATAATATTTAAACGATAATGTCGACTTATAAAGCATAAATTATTTTCTTTTTGATAATTTGGAAACAAACATAAATATTTAAAAAAGTTTTGAAAATGATAATTAAACATTAAACATGAATCATAAGACCCAAGAAAAAAGGAGAAAATTAATTAAACACGTGTGATAAATGCAACCTATAAGGATAGGGTTATGGTGGGGGGGGCCCACATGTTGAGTTGGATTACTATTTGCCAGCTCATCAACAAAGAGGTAGCGTGAAAGTTTCAAACTCGTTGATTGATATTTAAAATTGGGATTTAGCTGAATTAATAAAAATAACATTTTTTTTAATAATATTTCAATAAATAAATTACATTTTTTTAATTTACAAAAATACTCTTCAAGTATTTATTTATTTATTATTTTTTTTTGTTAATGATATTTTATAAAATTTATGGGTAATTTTAGACCGACGTTCCAGTCTATATCTTAATCATAAGAGTATTTTTAATTTTTAAAATAAGTTTATGGGTATTTTTTTTAGTGAGATCGACCCTTGTTGTCAGCTTTTTTTTTTAACACATATGGTTCGTGAGAAAGACACGTGGAAAGCCTTTTTTTTATCGGATTTATAGATTTATTAGACATTATAAATTATTTAAAAAATAATTTAACCATCATATTTCTAATATAATTTTACATTTTTTTTTCTTTTAAAACACGCTTGAGATCTCAATAAAATTTTAAGATCTAAGAAATAAAAAATTTAATATTTTTTTTAATAATTTTAATCGTAATTAAAAAAAAGGAAATAAGAAATAAAATCTAAAAACAAAGCTATTAGACAGGATTTGTTCTTCGCGCCGTTCGCTTCGTCTGGGTTTCCCGTTTCCGCCTTTGTCTCCGATTGTCACTTTTTTCAGTCTTTCTTCTTCGCGCCGTTCGCTTCGTCTCTCTTTCTCTCTCAAGAGTTCGTTCTTCGTCAAGGAATCATGCTGTAAGCTCATGAGTTGATTGAGCTGAATTTCTGTTCTTGACATGGCGAAGAGGAAGGGAAATACGAAGAAAGGAGCGTCTAACCCCACATCCGGTCCGCAAGATTCGATCACTATTAGACAGGAAATCACTGGGAAATTCAAACCCAAAGTCTCTAACAATGTCAAAACTTATTTGAATCATTTGGAAAACCTAGCGACTTGGGCTAGTGGGAAAGCCTCTATTCCTTCATTGGCTGCTTTCTTTGGGCAGCGCCTCGCTACTGCAGCGGAGTCCTTGGCGGTCGCTCCCGACGCTTCTTTGTTTACTTGTCAGAGGTCCGTATGTTTTCTGCCCTTTACATTCGTTTGGCTTTGCGCATCTAGATTTGTTGTTTTCGTAGTGTTTATACATGGGTAAGTCCATGAAGATCGATTGTATTTGGGATGGTTTAAATTTTCTGATTAGTTCTAAATGGCACCAATCTGATGTAAACGACATTTGAATATCGAGATTTGACGCAAATTTTGTTTAACTGCAAATTATGATGTGGAAGGGATAGGGTAAGGTGCTTGGAATTATGGCTGTATTGTGAGTGATTTTAGGGGTTCTGTTGTGCAATGTACCAGCAGTTTGTGGACGCTTTGGCTCTTCTAGCTTCTTATTACATACTTAGGTTTTCATATTTTGTCCTGGAGTTTGTATTGTAGCAAGGTTGGGAGTGTAAGCTTGTGAATTGTACTATCTTATTTGGGCATATGCCCTTTGGTGACAATCAGATAACCAAAGAGGCTTAAGTTTTGGGAACTCATGAAGGAAAAAGTCTTAATCAAGCTTCATAAATGGAGGTAATCATCCAAAGAGGGATGCTGGACTTTGTTTGTCGTAGTCCTAGTAAAATGCCTACCTTTTTTATGTGCATCTCGTGATGCTGAGGAAAATGAGGAACTTTCTTTGGAATGGTTCTTTAGAGAGAAAGCGCAGCGATCTAGTGAATAGGAAGGCAGTATCCTTGTCCTTTTTAAATGAAAGGTTCGGAATTGGAAACTTGAGACGAGGCGATGAAGCCCTTATGGAAAACTGGGTTTGGTATTGCTAAGGGGAACCTGGCTTAATCAAGCACAAAATAGTGCATAGAGTTTGGAGAGGATGCAAGAAGGAATGAGCCATGCACACACTGGAATATAACGACTAAGAGAAATCGTTCGAATGAAGAATTGAAGAGTTCCATGCTATTTTGAGACTGCTGGAAAACAGGGTTATTGGTGCTGGAGTGGATGAAATAAGCTGGAATAAGGTAGCTCTGGTGTTCTCATTCAAATCTCTAGCTTTGTCAGACAGAGAGTTCATGAGAGGTATAGAAATAGAGCTTTCAGAGGTAGTGTAAAAAAGAACATGCCACAAATAGATCAAAACGTTAGAGTGAATAGCCTGCCTAAGTGGTCTTTTTTTTTGTTTTTATTTTTTTAGGACGTTACAATAAAAACGTCCTATGGTGATCTTGAATCTGTATATGCTCATTATCCTAGGAAGAGTATAAAGGAACCAACCACCTTTTCTTCCATTTCTCATTTGTCGATTGAATTTGGAGCTCGTTAGTCATTATTATAAAATTTTCGGATGCCTTGGGGTTTTTCATTGATCTTTGAAGGCTTACATATCCCTTCTACTAATGGGGTCCGTCTCTGAAGGGAAAAACCAGGAAGCTATGGCCAGTGCAATCAAATCTGTTCTTTGGAGCCTGTGGATTGAGAAGAAAAAAGAAAGCATTTAACATCGAGGCTAAAGACTGGTTTGAGGTGCATGAGTTTGTTTAGTTTCATTGTGTGAGATTCCACGTCGATTGGAGAGGGGAACGAAACATTCCTTATAAGAGTGTGGAAACCTCTCAGATGCGTTTTAAAAACCTGGAAGAGAAACCCGAAAGGGAAAAACCAAATAGGACAATATTTGCTAGTAGTGAGATTGAGTTGTTACAAATGGTATCAGAGCTAGACACCGGGCGGTGTGCCAGCGAGGATGCTGGGCCACCAAGGGGGGTGAATTGTGAGATCCCACGTTGGTTAGAGAGGGGAACAAACCATTCCTTAAAAGAGAGTGGAAACCTCTCCCTAGTAGACACGTTTTAAAAACTTAAAACCTTGAGGGGATGCCTGAAAGGGAAAGACCAAAGAGGACAATATTTGCTAGCGGTGGACTTGGGCTGTTACAAATGGTATCAGAGCTAGACACCGAGTCATATGCTAGCGAGGACGCTGACTCTCAAGGGGGGTGGATTGTGAGATCCCACATTGGTTGGTGAGGGGAACGAAATATTTCTTACAAGGGTGTGAAAACCTCTACCTAGCATACGTGTTTTAAAAACCTTGAAGGAAAGCCCGAAAGAGAAAGCCCAAAGAAGACAATATTTACTAGCAGTGGGCTTGGGCTTGGGCTGTTACACATTCTTATTTAATATTTCATATTTCCTTAGATAGTGGGTTCAACAACTCTATTCCCCTTGTAGCTAATAATAATTGAGAGGTGGGTTTTTGTAGTAACTT
This sequence comes from Cucurbita pepo subsp. pepo, assembly GCF_057944985.1. Taxonomy (NCBI): domain Eukaryota; kingdom Viridiplantae; phylum Streptophyta; class Magnoliopsida; order Cucurbitales; family Cucurbitaceae; genus Cucurbita; species Cucurbita pepo. The sequence continues at coordinate 5,056,909 of NC_141811.1, forward strand.
CAACTAACACCTTAGCTATGATGACAGAATTCTCTTCTATCTCCTATGACTTCCATGGAACTCATAATCAAAAATGTTTGCACGTATCTCATTAGACAAGCCTGAGCATTAAAATATGCTCATTGACGCTTATTGTTAAATTTTTACCCTTACTTCGGAAAAAGAAACCTACTGATGTTTTAATTCAATGAATGGAGTGGGCAATCAACTCGAACCATATAGCAGTTTCATGTTAAGGACTTTTATCATGTCACATTTGAATGTTGTCTGCTTTGGCTACAAAACTAGCCAATCTTACCTGCTCTATTATATTGCATTCAGGTGTGAAACGATTCTTCAACCTGGCTCTAACTGTTCTATACGAATAGAGAAGAATAACACCAAGAGACGTCGAAGACAGAAGAAATGTAGTAATTCGACACAGAACAATGTGGCGTATTATTGCCACCACTGCTCGTGTAGGAACATAAAGAGAGGAACTCCCAAAGGCCATATGAAAGTGCTATACGACGCAGCGTTTGAAAGAAGGGTGAAGCCTGTGGATGTCAAGGATGGTCAAGAATGTGAGACATCTGCAGTGGAGAAGCCAACTGAGATTCTTACCATTGATGCTCCTAAAATTCCTGATGCTTCTGCAATTCCTCCTCCAACTGGGGACATCACTGCTCTTGATAACCCTGCAATTCAGCTTCGAACCAAGGCCATTCTTAATATTAATTCTCCAGCAACTCCATCCACCCTGAGCGTAACGACTTTCTCGAAATCGCAGAAACGGGAAATGACGACATTATCTGAGAAACATATAGGACACGAGATTAGAACAGACAAGGAGAAGAAAACTGGGGCTGTTCCTACTGTTGATACACCCGCCACCCCTTCCACCTCGACCGGAGTGACTCTGTTGGATTCGAAGAAGAGAAAGAGGAACAAGCCATCGTCTAAGAATCAAACTGATCCCGGAAGTTGCTCTGCTCCAACAGCAGATGGGGATAGAAGTGAAGGCACATCCAAAAGGAATCGTAAAAGAAAATCATGGACAAGTTTGAAGGAAGTTGCTCGGACGAATGAACAGAGTGGTAAACAAAAAAACATGGCTGAATTGGCAATTCCATTCTCCTTGTATTAAGGCACTGATTTAATGAATGTTTGTGTGAGGAATTGATTCTATTTTATACCTTCTCTTTCAGCATTTCTTTGGTTTTCAAGTGGGATGATTTGAATTTGCCATTGTAGACTGATTGAGGGTAGATCTTCGAATTAGGGTTTTAGCTCGATTATAAAAAGTACCCGTTCGAAAATTACTCCTATTCTTTTTGAAATTGTAATACATTTGACGATTCATAAACGTTTCAACTTATAGTAGAAATTCATTTGGCTGTTTACGGACTAGTTATTGAGATCTCAAGCGTGTTTTAAGATGAATTTGGGAGCCATTAGAGTTATAATTTTTTTCAATCCAATTTCATCCTTTAATATTACTTAGTTTTTCAGACTTTATGGATTAGAATTAAGGAGACAAATGGAATACTTTATGATCGATTTTCATTATATTTCACTAATTTCCTAAACGAGGCGTAGGTCGGAAAACATCGAGAAATGGAGCAATCCCCATCGGATTCTTCGACGAGCATCGAACCCGGACGTCAGATTCCGGCGACATCCCCAAATTCGGCCATTCCCGAGACGCCCACTTGTTCTGTTCTTGAGGACTGCACCAGACCCAGATCTTCGTTGAGCCATACCGAGATTTTCAAAGCCATTGATGTCGTCGAGAAGGACTCTCTCGCCATTGCCGAGAGCTTTACCTCTCTCTTCGCTTCCCTGCGTTCGACTCTCTCCGAGGTCTCATAGTTTTTGCATCCTTCTTCTTTTACGCCCCATTTTCATTTTGCTTTAATATGTTGAAGATCGGATGAATGAGTTTTGAGTTTTGAGTTTGAGTACTTCACCAGATTTGATTATTACTGGACGAACCTGATTTTATCCCCTTTAATAATGACTGGAATTTACCACTCTAGCATGAATTTCTGGAGCAATGATTCTGGGTTTCCTCTTGTCAAGCAGTTTATCTGAGTGGAAATAGTATAATCTTGTAGGTCACCAGCAACTCTATTGATCATATGCATTGCTTCAACGATGCTGCAGGCCGCCTTCAAGAATCTGGTAAGTCAAAATAGTAATGATTTTGATTCACAGGAATGGCCGAGTATGATGGCAGTTTAGATGTGTCATTGTCTACTACTGTTACTACTAAACTGATTACATTCATGGGTACTTCTTCCTGTATGAATCAAAATTCTATCTGTTTATCTTTATGTCCTGTGAGATCCCACATCGGTCGGAGAGGGGAACGAAACATTCCTTATAAAGATGTGGAAACATCTTCCTAGCATACGTGTTTTAAAACCATGAGGCTGGCGGCGATGTGTAACAGGCCAAAGCGGACAATGTCTGCTAACAGTGGATTGTCCGCTAACAGTGGACTTGAGCTATTACATGTCCATTATTCTGTTCTAGAATCTGTGTTATGTGATCGGCCTTTGTGCCAGTTTTTGTACTAAATTTGGAAAGAGATTAGTTGCAATCAGTTCTCTCCCATACTACTAACAAAGACCTTGTTTTTCATCTGATGGTCTTTGACATGAGTTCTCTTCTATTCTTTCAACCTTGTAGTGCTTGATGCGGCAACAAAGGGTAATCGATACATAAATTCTTCCTTGAGGTATGCTTCAATGTCTTCTGGTATCTCCTTTGCTCTATAGGTTTCAATTTCTTTGCTGTCAGTATTTTCTATGACTAATAACTTAAATATTTTACTCATTTGTCAAAATGTGATTGCTCTATGACTAATAACTTAAATATTTTACTCATTTGTCAAAATGTGATTGCTCTGTGAATGTTGTAGCTTTTTACAACCTGCTGCATAAAATGATACATGAAAATTCTTGAACCAAGTTCTAGTAGGAGATTAGATTGAAACACGCACATAAAAAAAAGTTTCTTTATTGTTAAAAGATTCTATCCCAAGGGTCCAAAATTATAGTTTAATCTAAAAGAGGTTGTTTGTAACGGCTCAAGCCCACCGCTAGCAGATATTGTCTCTTTGGGCTTTCCCTTAAGATTTTTAAAACACGTCTGCTAGGGAAAGGTTTCCACACCCTTATAAAGAATGTTTCGTTCCCCTCTCCAACTGATGTGGGATCTCACAATGTACCCCCTTTGGGACCCAGCGTCCTCGCTAACACACGTTCCCCTCTCCAATCGATGTGGGACCCCAATCTACCCCCTTCGGGACCCAACGTCCTTGTTAGCACACCGCCTCGTGTTCACTCCCTTCGGGACCCAACGTCCTTGTTGTTACTCTTTTGCTTGCATATATAACACATCTTTCAAAACCTCTTCTTCGAAAATCTCTCTCTGCCCTCATTTTCTAAAACCTTCTTCTTAAACCGAGGTCAAAGGCTCGAGCATACGTCGCTTAGCCATAAGTGACGTAAGAACAAATTGGCTTAGCTCACTTGTGGTTGGGAAGTGAGTGCCACACAATCGCAAGTCCGCTGCCATCAAAAGTACGATTGTGACACTAGGCACCTAAATAATTGTGGATATAACTGTTACTTGGTAGTCTTCTGCAAAAATTATTAAGAAATGAAAGAACAGCATAAAAGTTTTGAGAGATATTTATTAATGTAATGATAAAAACTACAACTTAGGCGCTTTGAGAAACTATTTGGTGTATCTCTGTGATAATGAGGAGTAAGTCCTCTTGATGAGTCCTCTGTTAGTTTGATTGTGTTCATAGTTTTTTTAGTGTGAAATTATATAGTTCTTCAATAGATGTTGGATGGCTGTCCCTGACTACAAATCTGCATAGCTATCACATAGAACTCTCTTTAATGTGATCCGAAGGGAACATAAGATTTAGAAAAGTTTAGTATATTGGCAGAGTTGTGTTTGTACTATCAATGATTGATCATAAGTTAGTAGAAATCAAATCAATGTGTCTTTTTACTTGTATTAATTATGACTCCGACTATGTTGTTTCACAAGTGAAGTTAGTCAATGTGAGATCCCACATCGGTTGGGGAGGAGAACGAAGCATTCCTTATAAGGGTGTGGAAACCTCTCCCTAACAAACGCGTTTTAAAAACCTTGAGGGGAAAATCAAAAGGGAAAGGCCAAAGAGGACAGTATCTATTAGCGGTGGGCTTGGATTGTTACAAATAGTATTAGAGCCAGACACCAGGCGATGTGCCAACGAAGAGGTTGAGCCCCAAAGAGGGGTGGACACGAGGCGGTGTGCCAGCAAGGACACTGGGTCTCGAAGAGGGGTGGATTAGGGGGTTCCACATTGATTGGAGAAGGGAACAAGTGTCAGCGAGGACGCTGAGTCCCGAACGGGGGTGGATTGTAAGATCCCACATCGGTTGGGGAGGAGAACAAAGCATTCCTTATAAAGGTGTGGAACCCTCTCCCTCACAAACGCGCTTTAAAAACCTTGAGGGGAAACTCAAAAAGGAAAGGCCAAAGAGGACAGTATCTATTAGCGGTGGGCTTGGATTGTTACAAATAGTATTAGAGCCAGACACCGGATGATGTGCCAACAATGAGGCTGAGCCCCGAAGAGGGGTGGACACGAGGGGGTGTGCCAGCAAGGACGCTGGGTCTCGAAGAGGGGTGGATTAAGGGGTCCCACATTGATTGGAGAAAGAAACGAGTGCCAGCGAGGATGCTGGGCCCTGAAGGGGGTGGATTGTGATATCCCACATTAGTTGGGGAGGAGAACGAAACACCCTTTATAAGGGTGTGGAAACCTTTTCCTAGCAGACGCGTTTTTGGTAAAAACTCAAAGAGAACAGTATCTGCTAGTGGTGGGCTTGAACAGTCAACTAATGGAATTAGTCTAGTTCATCTCTATGATTCAAAATCATTAAGATCTCTTTTAAATTTCAAGTCCATTCGCCCTTAATTTCCATTATACATATCTTTATACTATCTGATAATGATTAGTAAATCACAATTTCACATCTTAAAGATAATCATATGGCCGATGCTGTAACTTTGGACTGTATTTTGTTGTGTTTTCAGATTGAATCAGGAAATGAAAGGCATGGACAATCTAGCTGCTCAGCTGTATCCTTTCTATTTCATGCCTAGTAGACCATTTTAATGCTTTAGCTCTTTAGAATTGGGAACCTGAGCATACTAATACTTCTTTATCTGATATCTAAGTCCTCTGCATTACCCATTTCCTTAATTCTTGGTTAGAAAGATTTTGAGGAAGAATGTTGATGAACTAGACTTGGCTGTGAACAAGCTCCTAAATTTTCCATGAGGCTTGGCTTGGTCGTAGTTCTTGCAAGCTCGAGGATTATCGTTTCAGTAGAGAGCGAGAACACGGTTCATGTCGAAGAAGTCACTAGGCAGCTAGAATACAGTACATGAAGCAAAAAAAAAAAAAAAAAAAAAAAAAAAAAATTCATTGCATAGCTTCCTTCACATTTTACTGTAGGAAGCATCTCATTGCATGGTTGATGTACTTATGGGGATATGAATAAGCTTACTGGATTCAATAATCAGTGTCTCTTTTCTTTACAGGAGGTTATTCAGCTTTTGAAAATTGCCCATCTTGCATATTTTTTACTGTGGTGTTTTATTTGAGATCACTGGTGTTTTATTTGAGATCGAATGTGATGTAACATATTGGTCGGGGAGGAGAATGAAACACCCTTTAGAGTGTGGAAACCTTTCCTTAGCAGACGCGTTTTAAAGCCTGAGAGGAAAAGCCCAAAGAAGACAATATCTATTAGTGTTAGGCTTGGGCCATTACATCATGAACGTATAAATTTGTGTCTATTTGGTCTCTGAATGGTAAAATAATGTTTAATAAGTCGTTAAACTTTTAATTCTTTTCCAATAGGACTTAAATTTTTTAATTTTATGTCATTTGCCAATTTTAAAATTTACGAACTTACTAGACACAAAATTGAATATCTCGAATATCTCGAGTCAAATTGAACTCACATCTAAATAGATTAGTTAATTTTAAAAATTTTGATTTAGAAAGATTATTAGATATTTTTATAGTTCAAATTTAGATATAAAATAGAAAAGTGCAAAAGTTTTTTAAAGTTAGAAAATCAAGTAAAAAAAAAAAAAAAAAAAACTAAATGATTATAATCAAAGTGTCAAACTGTCGAATCTAGATCTCTTCTGACCATGTGGGTGAAAGGATAGTTCCAAGAACATGGGAAAGGAGGAAACCAAACGACAATAAATGTCTTAATCAAAAACCAAGGCTTGTTTTTGCAGTACTAGGAGCAACCAAAGTACTGTTTTACAATGTTGTCTTGGCTGCAATTAATAAGTTAGGTCAAAGTGGCACTAAAATCAGCCATCAATATTTCAACAATTAATTTTAGACTTTGAAACATTATATTTTATCTAAAAATACTTCATTAAATTCGGATTGGATGTTAAGGAAATTCAAATTTCTATAGGAAATCAATAATTATTGACCAAATTCCTAAATGTCAACTAAAAAATGAGTTTAGACTGAAATTTGAGAACCTCCAACTATAGATAGAGAAATTTTCATATGAAAAACATGATTCTCGATCTTAATATTATGTTAAGCAGACCATCAAATAAAATCAATCTAAAACACGGATAAAAAAAATCAAGAAATCAACTTATTTGCCTCCCTACTCTTAGTCACTAAAATTTTGATTTTTTTGGCTCACCCATAATCAGAAACAACTAACCCCAGTTGTAATTCATGATAAATTTTCCAAATCACAGTTTTATTCAGAGAAAGATTGCTAATGATGAACCACCCAAAGAAAATAGCCATCTACCACAAGAAGATGGCAAAATTGTAATTTCATAGTCTAAAAAAACCTTGATTTCTTTTCAAAAGAGGGTTTATTCTAAAAGAAAACAAAACTTTTAGAGTGCAGTTTCAACGAGTACTCAAACCAGAGTCTGGAGCAACACTAAGACGAGGGCCTTGCCGGATTCACCAATCTGTATTTGTATCGATCTCAACTATGTGGATCTTTGGATGGACCGGACCATCTGGGTTCTCAGCCCGTTCTACAGCAGAAGAAGTCACAGAAGGAATTGATGGGAATGGCCTCACTGCTATTGTTACAGGTTTCGTTTCATCCCCTTCCCCTTTTTCTCCTTCTTCCCCTCTCTTTTAATCCCTTCTTTGATCTGGGTTTTGTTGTTTACAAAATCGATGGTGATTTAGTTTATTTATAGCAACCTGGATACCTTGTCTTTTGATTGGATTAAGGTTGTTTTGTTATTGACTCACTACTTGATTGCTATTTGTTTTGCAAATCTTTCTTGGGTATAATATGAATTCTGTGTTTTCTGAGCCCGTTCTGTAGCTGTTCTTGGACTGTTCAGTCTCAATCAAGTGTATATTTTGTATCCTTTATATGTAGAATGCAGAAATCTATGGAGTAATGGGGTTTTCTTTGAGGATTTATGTATAGATTGAGCTTTATTTGTTAGGTTTCTATACTTAGCATAATGTTTGTATGCTTAGAAACTGAAGCAGAAATGGAACTAGAATGTCCATTTGCAAGAATGTGCAAGTATATCAATCAAAGCATCACAAGTTTGGATGGACTTCTAAAAAAGTTTCTAGACATGGAGTTTGAAGCATGTTTGCTTTCAAAAGTTTCATTAATACTCGTAAACTGTTAAGAAATATCCATAACCTTACCGGTACTATATGAATGGAAAACTTTTCCATTTTTCCCTTTTTTTTTACCATATCTTATTCAATATCCTCTTACTCCCCTTCTTTCGTTCTCCGATATCTAAAACGGCCCCTTCATTCAAGGTTATAGACTATAACAAGAAGAAGAAGAAAAAAATGGAATCACCAAGGGACCTTAGGACATAAATGTTTAACATGGTTATACGTTAGTAGTTGAGTGAGAGTTGATACGTTTACGACATAATTTTGAGGACAACTAGTGGGAGGAAAAAAGAAAGAAAACGTGTGCAATACCAAATTTGTAGAGATGAACTTTTCTTTGTAGTTCAAATTAGTCTATTTGTTGTCGTCGATTCAGAAGGTTTCTCAATAATCTAAGATGATATTTCTTTGTCAGCCTTTTTTGTATTCGACAATTCATCGTTTTGTTGTGTTTTGAGGGGAGATTCTGATATTGGGACTTGGTGGGGTTTTGTATAAGAAATTGTTAGGTTATAGATTGAAGCAAAGGAGAGAGGAAACGAAGGAGGGAGGTGATGGGTAAACGGTTTTCATCCATATACTAATCGTAAATGCATTTTGAGCTATTTTTTTTTGGAAAGGTTAAGGGTAATCAAACTCTTTTCGAGCTGATTTGGGAAGGAAACTGTAACGGCTCAAGCCCACCGCTAACAGATATTGCTTCCCTTCAACGCTTTAAAACTCGTCTGCTAGGGAAAGGTTTCCACACCCTTATAAAGGGTGTTTCGTTCTCCTCCCCAACTAATGTGGGATATCACAATCCACCCCCCTTCAGGGCCCAGCGTCCTCAGTGACACTCGTTCCTTTCTCCAATCGATGTGGGACCCCCACCAAATCCACCCCCTTCAAGGCCCAGTGTCCTTACTGGCCCACTGCCTCGTGTCTACTCCCCTTCGGGGAACAACCTCCTCCCTGGCATATCGCTCGGTACTTGACTCTGATACCATCTGTAACGGCCCAAGCCCATCGCTAGCAGATATTGTCCTCTTTGAGTTTTCTCTTTCAGGCTTCCCCTCAAGGCTTTAAAACGCGTCTGCTAGGGAGAGATTTCCACACCCTTATAAAGGGTGTTTCGTTCTCCTCCCCAACCAATGTGGGATACCACAGAAACAGTCCAATGAATTTCTAGATTTAGTTCTCATATGTTGATTTTTCTATATACTTTTCTCTGATCATTCACTTCAAATGTTTCATTTTGATCTATAGAAGATCTTAATCTAAAGAACTGTTGAAGTTTTCCAACTTCGAAACATGTAGTTCATTTCCCTTTCCTTCCTCATGATTTCAGGAGCTTCAAGTGGTCTCGGTGAAGAGACGACACGTGTTCTTGCATTACGAGGAGTCTATGTCATTATGGCTGTAAGAAATGTTGAAGCAGGGAAAAAAGTAAAAGAAGCAGTACTGAAAGAATCCCCTTCAGCCAAAATTGATGTCATGGAGTTAGATCTTAGTTCAATGGAATCTGTAAGGAAATTTGCATCAGATTACATTGCATCAGGCCGTGCACTAAATATTCTCATGTAAGAACTGAATTAAAGCTGGTAGACTAAAATTCTTTGCCTGGGAAATCTGCTTATTTGATAATAATACAACTCTATATCTTCTTTGATTGAAGGAACAATGCGGGCGTTATGGCGACGCCTTTTATGCTTTCGCATGACGGCATAGAGTTGCAGTTTGCAACAAACCATATAGGTATGTTTCAAATAAAAGATTTGTAATGGGTGCAGTTCTTATTATTGTTCTTTTGTAGGACATTTTCTTCTGACGAACCTTCTGCTGGAAACTATGAAAAAAACTGTGGTTGAAAGCAAAAAGGAGGGAAGGATTGTTAATCTGTCGTCGGAGGGGCACCGATTGACATATGGCGAAGGAGTTCGTTTCGATAAAATCAATGACGAATCAGAGTAACGATCTACGTTGCTTATTTGATGATTACTTCCTCAAAAGCTTCCTTGAATGTTATGTAGTGATTCATTGTATGATGTGAAATTTTAGGTACAGAACTATCTTTGCTTATGGACAATCAAAGCTTTCCAACATATTGCATGCCAAAGAGCTTGCCAGGCGGTTGAAGGTGCTTATTGGTTTAGTTATTGAATGTATAACCAGAGCTTTAGAACTTGAACCTTAAATGAGGCAGGATTTTTATATGTACGATAATCGGGGTAGTCGAAGGGGGAATAATCAAGTGAACCTTGAAACTTATATCCTTTCGAGATTTAGTCGTTTAAGTGCTTTCAGAATCGAGAAACTTTAGTCTTCGTCTGTATAGATGTTCAACTGGACACTCTAATTGTGAGATCACACATTGGTTGGAGAAGGAAACGAAGCATTCCTTATATGGGTTTGGAAACCTCTCCTTAGTAGACGTGTTTTAAAATCTTGAGGGGAAGCCTAAAGAGGACAATATCTGCTAGCGGTGGGCTTGGGATGTTACAAATGATATCAGAGCCAGGCACCAAACGGTATACCAGCGAGGACGTTGGACCCCCAAGGGGGTGGATTGTGAGATCCCCACATTGGTTGGAGAGGGGAACGAAGCATTCCTTATAAGAATGTGGAAACCTCTCCCTAGTAGACGCGTTTTAAAACCTTGAGGGGAAGCCTAAAGAGGACAATATCTGCTCGCGGTGGGCTTGGGATGTTACAAATGATATCAGAGCCAGACACCAAACAGTATGCAGCGAAGACTTTGAGGGAGCCTAAAAGGGAAAGCTCAAAGAGGACAATATCCGCTAGCGGTGGACTTGGGGTGTTACAAATGGTATCAGAGCGAGGCACTGAACAGTGTGCCAGCGAAGACGTTGGGCCCCCAAGGGGGTGGATTGTGAGATCCCACATTGGTTGGAGAGGGGAACGAAACATTCCTTATAAGGGTGTGGAAACCTATCCCTAGTAGACGCGTTTTAAAACTTTGAGGGAAAGCCTGAAAGGGAAAGCCCAAAAAGGACAATATCTGCTAGCGGTGAGCTTGGGCTGTTACACAATAGTTTACGTTACTGATTTCGCTGCAGTTCCCTTTGTTCTTTCTTATTGATTTTCCAAGATATCTTATGAAGTCAAATTGAGTAAGTGACTATCATTTCTCTACTTTTTTTAAATAGGAAGAAGGGGTGGAAATAACAGCCAACGCCCTTCATCCTGGAGCAATTGCTGCTACCAACCTACTACGCTTCCATGGTCTCATTAATGGTAACTTTCTCGCGTATTACATGTATAAGCCAAATCTGGTTTACTAGATGCAAGACGTAAGGTCTGCCTTTTTACTTAAACTAGCACGAGTCAGATGTTTTTTTTATTTTTACATTAATCAGATGCTTGTTTAGACTGTAGAATATAGGGCATTTTAATTTGCATTTCGACCGAGGTGGTGGCTTATGGTTTGTCCGAGTATGTTTCGTTCCAAAGAAGGGTGCTAGCACCTGGACTCTAATATCTACATATATGGGTAGGAGATTTGAAAATCTCTAATCTTTTGGTCGAAGACATGTCTTAACTAGTTTTTACCTTAACTAGTTGAACTATGTTTAAATTGACGTATACATATTTAGTTTGACAAAATGTGTTTTGAACAAAGCTCCGACTCCCGGGTATTAAGAACAAAAAGTTTTTTGAACAAATATAAACATCTACCAGATTGCTATCTATGCTTCATTACCTTTTCTTATTTCCTGCTTATTTCCTGCCCTTGGTTTTCTGTCGTCTGTTGGTGTCTGAGTATATGAGTTGTTTTCTTTTAAACAGCTGTTGCTACTTCCATTGCTACATTTGTGCTTAAAAACGTCCAGCAGGTATGTTATGAATTCATTTCCCCAAATTTTGTTCAAGACTGTTTATTTAGAGTTTCTCTCAGGTGGGTTTCTATGTGAATAAATTTTCATTGGATGTAGGGAGCGGCGACTCAGTGCTATGTAGCATTGAATCCCCAAGTCAAAGGGGTAAGTGGAGAGTATTTTGTGGATAGTAATATAGCCAACCCAACCAATCATGCCAAAGATATGGAATTGGCCAAGAAACTGTGGGATTTCAGTATGGATCTAACCACCCCTAAATAATTGTATCTCTTCTGAAAACCCTTCCTTACTCTTAGCTTCTCATCTCAGGCTCTTCATGTTAGAGATATATGGACAGTTTAATGGTGGAAGTAGATGAACCATTGTTTGTAGTTTTAAGTGCCACTTGAGAAACAGATACGAGTATAAGTTTGTAATGCTTTGTTTTGAAACAGATACCATAGTCATTCTTGTAGATTTCATATTGCTGTGTTTTAGAGTGTATTTGGAAAGGTGTTCATAATAAAGGCATATCCAACCAGCTCATGTAAAGCATTGCAAAGAAGTGTTAAATATAGTAATCAACTTTTTTGTGATTTCTACAAACTAATTCAAAATCAATAAAAGAAATAACTTTGAAAAGATCAAACACTAATCATTAACATATTCACACACTTTCTATCTATAGAGTAGTAATCTCTATTACAATTCAAATGAGGAGCCGAAACTCTGTGTTAATAGGACCCTGTTGAAGCTACACATTTCTATCAATCATTCTAATGATATCTGGCTTTGTTTTAGGTCATATTGTTGAAAAGAAAATGGCTTCTGGTTTGGCTCTTTCATGATTTGACCTCTATTTTACCTTCCAAACCCATCATTCCTCTAGCAGTTTGTCTAACATATCATGCAACACATTATGGGCAAGAGGAGATTCCAGAGGAAAAGCACCAGTTTGCTCAACTTCGCTGTGTCGTTGGGAAGAATGACCAGGCCCTAGTTGTCGTGCCTTCTGTCTCTATATCCTTTGCATTCGTCCACCGGTCTGAATTTACATATGGCTTAAGAGTATCACATCCATTGCCATGATCAAAATTGAATTCCTTCACAAACCCAATGGTAAGGGAGTGGTGTTGTTGATGCTGATGTGCTTGTTCACCGTTTGCTTTTGCATATTCTTCTGTACCATTTGAGGTATGACAGACAGCAGGAGAATTTTCTTTAGCCGTTTCAAATGGTTCATGTAATGGAGATGATGCAACTTCCAGTTCATTTGATTCCAGTGGCTTACTTCCTACGCTTCTTAATAAAGCATCTCCATCAGATAACTCAAATGAGAATCTATGATTAGCAGCAACAGGCTTCCTCCTTTCGGCTTCCATCAATGAGAATTCGAATACTTTGGGATTCATTTGTTGCGTGGTGATCTGACATAGATTCTGAAGTTTGGGGATTCAAAACAAAATCATTACTTGATTTGAATCCTATAGAATCTTGAGAGTAAGAATCAGTGCTTCGCCGTTGTTGCCAGCTATAAGTGGAACATTTGTCAAGGTCCAATAATGTAGGTGGAACTTCTAATGGGAAATTCGAAAACTGAGAGCCAGAGGAAGCAAAATCACAATCAGGCAAAAGCGACTACGACCCAGAACGAGAAATGACTGACTGTGGTGGTATGCGGTGACTGATCGGGCTGCCAGGATAGGTAGTCATCATTAGGAAATGAACATTGATGATCAGGCTCAGGTTTCTGAAGGCTAGGTGGAAGAACCTAAGCAAAAGGAACTTCAAGGGAAGAAGGCCTAATCAAGTGGGTAGACAAAGGAGTGAAGGGAGCAGTTGATTCAAAGGTGGAGACACTAGCTATGTTTCATGAGCAAATGGGCCAATGGAAAAAATGGAGGAAGGCCCATCAGGAGAACACATGTTGCTGTAGGTGAATGAGTAGCAGAAGGTGGCTCAGATTGAAGGAAGGATACAGGGGAAGAGGGAGGGGTGCAGCAAGTGGAAGCTCAATGTCGGGTGAGTGCAATGAATCTTCTTCATGAGCCTCAGCTGAACGAGGACTAGGTTCTGGTACCAACACACAGCGTGCACAACAACTCTTTTCCTCTGTTTGAGAGATCCAAAGCACCAATAAATACTCCAACAGCTACCCCATCTCCTTTTCTGAGGGCAAGCAAACAAAGAGAAAACGAGGAAAGTGATAATGACATCAGTACAGAACAGTGGAAAGAGCTTGGACAAATGAGAGCCCTATTTGTTGGAATCTTTATATAAAAACCAATACTCTTCCTCTATAGAGAATGACATTAATTTAAAGAATGGAGAGATGCCTTTCTGGTTAGAAAGAGCAGCGTTATTACAAGAAGACAAACAACATTGGGCTAGAACAGCGCATTGCTTCCTGACACAGTCGTCCAACCCAATGCACAAATCTTGGTACCTTCCAAACCCTAAGTATCTAATAATCATGCGAGGAGAAAGCCAAAAGCAGAAAAAGCAGAAAATCAGAAACGAAGCCAGCTCGTGATTCCGTGTATTCATGTAACGATTCGCAGTCCCTAAGCAAACAAACAGCAAGGAGCAGGAAAAAAAGGGGAAATTAAAACCCTAATTTAGAATTCCGCAATCCACGACAAACAATACAGATTCCATTCCGCCATAATATTCCCTCGACAAACAACTACATCCTAATACCTAACGGAGTTAAGAATGAAGAGTAATTTCCAAAAACATAGCCAGTATTCTCAATCCATAAATAAACCAACACTAAAATCCAAAACTCCAAATGATTAAATGGACGGTGAACTGATGTGAACATTACAATACCTGGACATCAGTAGCCCGAGGAAAACGATGATCGACGGTGGCGATAAAATCGGCAGCCGCAGTAATGGTTTGGAAAGTGTTGTTAACAGGCCTCAAATCAGCATCATCATCATCCATTCGGCGTCTCATCGATATCGTTGCTCAAAACCAGAGATTCGCCGATCGATTTCATCAAAACCAGAGAATCGCCGATCGGTTTCATGAGAGATGATGAAATTCCAAAACAGAACCAAAGAGGAAAATTTGCAGTCAGGAAGTGAAGAGAAGGAGAAAGAAGACGGAAATGAAAATTAAAAAAATAATAATAAATAAATAAAAGAAAAGATTATTGCGTAATAAAGAAAAGGAAATATGATGTGATAATTATTTCTCTTAATTATTAATTTATTATTTCTGGGTCTTACCTTTAGGTCTTAAGGTTTATTTAAATGTCAAACATGGCAAGGATTTTCAATCTTTAATTTACAATTTTGCCCTCACCGGCCCTAATGTCAATGGTAGAAGCTATAGAGGGGTGATAATAATATTTGCCCCACCAATACAATATTGAACTACTACTGAGCTATAAGGGCCCTAACATCGATCATAGAAGCTAATGAGTGGTGATAATTCTTGACGTACAATATATATTATAGAAGATACACAAAATATTAATATAATAATTTTTGCCCCCACGCAGGATTGAACTATGGACCTTCAGTTTACAAGACTGACGCTCTACCACTGAGCTATAAGGGCTTGTTGACCTTTTTAGATAGAACCAAAACCTGATGTCGGTGGTAGGAGAATTGAAGCTATAGAGTCATGTTTTATGAGGTCGGTCATGAAATATGTAAGTCAATAAAAGGATTATATGCCCCCACAAGATTGAACTATGGACCTTTAGTTTACAAGACTAATGCTCTACCACTGAGTTATAAGGGCTTTCTATCATTTATTAATGGAACTTGAACTTGAGGACGATGACAAGAATTATACTTGTAAATGATTAAAAAAGATCAAGTCCTATCTTATATTACATCGTATTGATCGATAACTTGAGTCCCTAAAAAAGGTTTGGTTACATTTACATATTAATCATATACTTATGGAAGTATATTATTAATATAAATTTTTATCATATATCATATTAATATAAATACCGTTAAAAGTTGGAATTACAAAAAATCATAGGTTAGTTTTGGAAATAAGAATTTCATTTTACCATACATTATTCTACGAATTAGCGTAGAATGCATAAATTATAAAATACATTGCCCTCACGCAGGATCGAACTACGGACCTTCAGTTTACAAGACTGACGCTCTACCACTGAGCTATAAGGGCTTCTTGACTGAATTCTTCTAATTTAATATATAAATAATAATAAATAAATAAAAATGCAAAAAAAAAAAAAAACGAGATTAAATGACATGTCGATAAATTTGTACATTTTTTTTACTAATAGGTTATTATTTTTTCCTAATAAAAATTATATAATCATGATTATGACAATAAAACGTTTGAAAATACAATTTAATCATTTAAATCAAATAATTATTTTTTAATTCAACCAAACCTTGTTTCAGAGAAGGTGTCAATGTGAACAAAATTCAACGACGAAAGAAATGCTACGATCTTATTAAATTATAAAATTCTAAATATAATTAAATTTATCGTGATCTATCCGTTTAAACTTGTTGAGTTCAACAGTAATCCATATTTTCGTGTAACGTTATTTTCTCACTAATCAAAATTCGGACCTATCAACCTTCTCGAGGGTTAGGTTTAAAGGAGATGAAAAAAAAAAAAAAAAGTGATTTGGCAGTCGTACGGAGTTTAAACATTTTGATAAATTTATATGTACATTGAAACATTATATTATATTTTATAATATAGTTTGGCATGTGTGTTGTTTTAATTTTGAAACATTATATTATATTTTATAATATAGTTTGGCATGTGTGTTGTTTTAATTTTATGGGATCGGCTGCCGACTGTCACTCTTAATGCTCTCTGCACCAATATTTAATTAAACCCCATATGTCTGTCTTTAAGCTATCCTATTGTCCTATGCTAACCCCTACCCCACCCTATTGCATACATAGCACATCTCTCCCCACATATAAATATACCACCATGCATTTTTATTATATATATAGCTTAATTCCTCCCGGTCAGATACGAAGTCTCAAGTTGCTATATGTACTAATAAAGTGTATTTTTCTTTTTCGGTGGCTCAATCATAGAAATTCAAAAGTTAAGCCTCTTTTACTTCGAGTAATTTTATGTTGGGGTGACCTACTGAGAATTTTTCTAGAAAACACGTGAGTAGAGACAAAACATGTAGAAAGAACATGGGGTGAGGATAACATTCACTCTTAGAAGTTTCTGAATAAGTAGGTAAGGTAACCATATCGTAGATGAATGTTGCAATTATCTAGTCCCGAATCCGGATTCTGGGTATGAAGCATTACACTCTTAATCTTCATTTCTTTCTTATTCGCCATGAAAATCTCAAACAATTCAACCCGTCTCAAAAAGTAATTGATATGGACTATATATCAAGATTCGGTAACTCAATTTCTGGAAAAGATATTAAAACTAGAACCCACTAGATTATGATCTATGACGAGAAGAGAAAGACAGGGTCGTCCCGTATTCATAGACCTAGAGGTATGTGTGATTGGGAAGGTGTTATGTAGGTTAACTCTTGTTTGGTAAAAGAAGCAAGCAAGCAAGCATAAAAGGGGCATTGATAGCATTGCATGGAGATGGAGGAGGCGTAGAGAATTAGAGGGTATAAGGAGTGAAGCATAGAAAAAGTGAAAGAAGGGGAGAGGGTGACATGCAAATATCCAAAGGAGTGGGAAAAAGGGGTCAGAAGGGTTTGTTTGGTTTAGGAGTTAGCAGTACAATTAATGAGAGAGGTAAGGAGATATGGGTGAAATGGGCTATACTACTATCCCATTTCGTTACAAGCTTTAAAATAAAGTTGTATAAGCCAGCCAGCCAGCCAGCCAGCCAACCAACCAGCCCTACCTACTTTCTGCTACTGTTCACTGCATGCCCTTTGTTTTAGCTGCTGCTGTTGCTGCGTGCTGCTGCTGCTTCCTACTGCATGCCCTCCACTCACCTCAACTCATTTAACACTAATCAATGAATATGAGAATGAATGAATGAATGTGTAATGACGTGAGTACGCCGTTAGTCGATGTTATCTTCTTTGGGCTTTTCCTTGAGGTTTTTAAAACGTGTCTGCTAGTGAGAGGTTTTCATACCTTTTCCCTATCTAACTGATGTGGGATCTCACAATCCACTTCCCTTTGGGGTCCAGTGTCTTTGCTGGCACACTACCTGGTGTCTGGCTCTGATATCATTTGTAACAGCTCAAGTCCACTGCTAGCATGTACTGTCTTCTTTGGGCTTTTCCTCAAGGTTTCTAGAACGAGTTTGCTAAGAAGAGGTTTCCACACCCTTATGAAGAATGTTTCGTTCCCCTCTCCAACCGATGTGGGATCTTACAATCCACTTCCCTTCAAGGCCTAGCGTCTTCGCTGACACATCACCTGAGGTCTAGCTCTGATACCATTTGTAACAGCTCAAGCCTACCGCTAGTAGATACTTTTTGGGCTTTCCCTGAACGTTTCAAAAACGCGTTTGCAAGGAAGAGGTTTTCACACCCTTATGAAGAATGCTTCGTTCCCCTCTCCAACCGATGTGGGATCTCACAATCCACTTCCCTTCAGGGCCTAGTGTCTTCGCTGACACATAACCCGAGGTCTAGCTCTAATACCATTTGTAACAACCCAAGCCTACCGCTAGTAGATATCTTCTTTGGGCTTTCCTTGAACGTTTCTAAAACGCGTTTGCTAGGAAGAGGTTTCCACACCCTTATGAAAAATATTCCGTTCCTCTCTCCAACCGATGTGGAATCTCACAATCCACTTCCCTTCAGGACCCAACGTCCTCGATGGCACACCTTGTGTCTAGTTCTGATACCATTTGTAACAGCCAAAACTCACCTCTAATAGATACTATCCTCTTTGGGCTTTCTCTTTCAAGTTCCTCCTCAAGATTTTTAAAACGCGTCTGCTAGGGAGAGACTTTCACACTCTTGTCAAAATGTTTCATTCTATTCACTAACCGATGTGTAACCGATGTGTGATCTCGTAGAATGAATGAATATGAATGAATTTTAGATTCTAGATGCTATCTTTCCCTCTATATGCCTAAACCTACCCCACACTTATAGGGCACCTACCCCTTCTCTTTTCTATGCATATCAACAATAGGATACCCTTTTTCCACTCCCAATTCCCTTCCATTTCCATCATTTTCTCAAACCCTCTTTTCTCATCAAATATATTACACATATTTTTCTAATATTTCATGTGTTTATATATCCATATGAAACAAGTTAGGGTTTGGTATATATATATGCTATCAAATAATCAAGCCCTATGAGTTTCTTGTTCATATAAGTATTCAAGAACATGTAGCTGATCATCATATCCCTTCTTAATAGATCAAAAACTAGTTTTTAAAGCACAAATTAGAATGTTTTACACGACAAAGAACAAAAAACATGTCAAAAACTAGATACACACCTTTGGAAAGATCTCAAAACCTATAAACAACACCAAATTGGCTTCTTTTGAGGCAATTTATGAGAAAGAACACAAGAACTTGCTTCTTCCACTGCCATTTAGATACCCAAAAACTGCACAACACCAAGAACAAAGTGATATTCATGAGGATCATCAACAACATCACAACAACAAGAAAACCAAAAAGATTGCTGTTTCTTGTATAGAATTTATCAAAATTAATTTGTAGTTCATCAAAATAAGTAGTGTGTCAGACAAAGCATGCTGCTTGATCCTAGATTTTAATTGAGCAACGACATTATTTGTCTGTCGTGGCTTAGCTGCTATGTTTTTTGGTCCAAACAATGTCTTAACATCTTGTCCAAACCCTAAATTCTTGAGAAACTACTGATAAATCTTATTATTATATCACTCTTTTTAAGAACAAGAGCACAAAGGAAGGTGGAAGAACTCAAATTACATATAATTTAAGACTCTAAACACCAAAAACAAAAACCTATTACAAATCCTATGTATTAAAAGATCTGCATGTCTTGTCACGATAACACGAGATGTAAATTCAAAGTACTTTTACAATTTCTCTTTCAGACATCTAACGACATGACCCACCAACACGCTTCCAAGAACATTTTTATACGATCAAAGCAAGGGAGATATATAGAAGAGGTTCATTTCTAAGAATTCTCATGCTAAAAAAGCTTTAATTTATGTCAAAACAAAGAGTTTCATATAGTTCTACGAGTTAAGATATATATACGATAACCATCTAAGTCCACCGCTAACAGATATTGTCCTCTTTAAGCTTTCCCTTCTGGGTTTCCTCTCAAAATTTTTAAAACGCGTCTACTAAGGAGAGATTTCCACACCCTTATAAAGAATGTTTCGTTCCCCCTCTAACTAATGTGGGATCTCACAATCCACCCCTTATGAGCCCAACGTCCTCGCTGGCACTCATTCGTCTCTCAAACCGATGTGGGATCTCACATATACTCTCGATCAACAGGTCCGAGATTCAAATCCCCAAAAAATTGAATCGTTAAGCTTCTACCTAGCAATTCAAATTATAAGAACACAAAATAATAGCAAAAAAAGTACTTCCCTTTAAGAGAATTCAAGACATAGGAGTAAAAAGCATAGCTATGAACATAAATGCTAACTACTTGGCACATAATAAATACTTAAAACCAAGCTTTCTTTCTGAAATCAGAATGGTATATATGTGTTTTTGTGTTAAACACTGCCATAAATGACCTGAAAAAGATGTGATTTTTTGCTATTTCATCCTTCAACTATTGCTAATTTATTATCATCAGTCCCTCCAAGATCATTGATCAACATTCAAATTCCATAAGGTTATGTTCAAAACAAGAGAGATAGAACAGAAAGAACAATTTTACTAATGAAGTAAAGAATGTGACATAAAACAGTGAAATTCCACAGTTGCTACAATTGGTAATCATAACAAATCCACACACCAAAATCTACTGCTTAAAGTACATTGTGTCATCATTAACAGCCAAAATTGGAGAGTGAGCGTTCGAAAAAAGGGTTTTCGACCAAAAATTATTCGAAGAAACCGTCACTGTGTTATAAAATTTGTATTCATCGAACGATTATCGAAAGATCGATCTTTAATGAATATAATATATGAAGCTATTTGCCATAAAACCAACCTTTATAAGGCCATCTATCAAAACCTGCATGGGCTTAGCCGTTTGTCCAAATAATTAGAGACAGCAATCACCACCTATAAGAACATAAGAACATAATTTAGTTTCACAAGTTAACGTTAAAAAAGGAATGAACCAACATATTGAATTTGAGATGTCTCACTGTTTGATTCTCTTCTTGTTTGGAGATGTGGGTGGATTCAGTTTGTCAAGTGCCAAAATCTAACGACTTCCCTTTTTCGAAAAAGTCCGTGATCGGTACGTCGGGATTGCTTGTCGGCATTGACATCGACATCGGCATTCCGTTATAAACACAGAATTGAGACGACAACGTTGTCGAAGTTGAGGTTGTTACTTTGTCGACCTCGTCGTCATCGGAATCTTCGGATACTACACATTCCATATTGACACCAAATAGCCTCAATGTCTTAGCTGCAGCAGCTTTCCCAATTCCATGACGGCCGTCGTCGACTCCCCCCGGCAGTGCTGCCGGGGTTCTCAATTGGTAAAAAACCGACGCCCCACCGTCACAACCACCGCCTCCGATCGGTTGATGATTATAGGTGGTATGAAATAGGCTGACATTATTATGAACACTATTATTCTGCTGCAAGTGGAAGGCGTGGTCCCTGTGTAAAGATAAGGGTGTGGCCACTGGATTCCACTGGCCGTGAAGCTGAAATTGGTAAGGAGGAAATTGTCCACCACCACCATAACCACCATAACCACCACCACCACCGCCACAACCACCACCACCATGGTGATGAAAAGCTGTCTCCACCGCCGTGTGAGGAGGGCGGCGCCGCCAATCAATAAAAAACCGATCTTTACAAACCCCTCTTTGAAAGGAGACAATATCACCAGCATCAAGTCGTTTCTCTTTAACAAAGCGGCTCCAACCTTTAGTCATCACATAGCTTTGGCTGCTAGTCCAGTAAGAGTAACGAAACCGCCATAGCTTACCACAGCGATCTTCAAAGCTTAAAAGAAGACCCTTTTCATTTGATGAAGAATCCAAAGGGAAGAACTTTTCAGCATGTTGTTTAGGGATCACTAAACGATTCAATTTTCCCACATCGCTTGGAGTCACAACCTTGTCGAACATATGCTCTTTCTCTATATAAACACCAGAATTAGAAGACTCTTCCATTATTTCTTGATGTTGATGATGAAATCTTGAAGATGAACCAAAATCCATGAAAAAAGAGGAGAATTTTGAAGTGGGTTTTGTGTAGGAATCTCAAGAACACCAAAGAACACAAAACCCAGATGGAAAAATTGAAACTTTTTTTGAAGAACACAAAACCCAGATGGAAAAATTGAAACTTTTTTCAACAACACAAAACCCAGATGGAAAAATTGAAACTTTTTTCAAGATTAAGTGGAAAATGAAGAGAAAGAGGGTAAGGAATTGAATAAAAATGTCATTTTTTTTAAAAATTTAATTTAATTTCTTATTCTTCTCTCTCTTGTTTTGGGGGTTTAGGAAGAGAGAGAAAGAGTTATGGTGATGAGAGGAGAAGAGGGTCCCCATGTATTGACCTGGTTGGGCTCATGTGAGGCTGTCTGTGTCAACATCCCTGTAGCCTGGGTTCTATATATATATATATATATATATATATATATATATATATATATATATATACACTAAGATTTTATTTATTTATTTATTTAGGGTTTAATTAATAATTACAACACCCAATTAGGGCAGGGAAGAAAGGGGTGGAAGTGGCTCAAAAAAAATGACAGCTGTTTTAGAGAGACCATGAGGTTATTATTGGAATATACAATTACACAACAACCCACATAAGGACCATTTTTTTAAATTTTCTTTAAAATTTTTAGGTTGAATTATACGCGTCTGGTCCCGACTTTTCGTGTTGTGTCTTATATGTTTCTGGATCGTAAAAAAAATGTTTTGTTTATACGTCCTTGAACAATTAGTAACTCTGTCAAATAATCAGGTCTTTATTTTCCTCACCAATCGATGTGGAATCTCACAAAAAGTACTTGATACACCCGTCTCCACTTTAATTTTCAAACTTTCAATTTTGTCTTAAACTATAATTTCTTTTTTTTTTTTTTTTTTTTTTTTTTTTTACTCGAGTCCTTTGGCGATAAAGAAAGAAATGGGTAGCTATGAAATCAGGTTAGTCTAAACTTAACGTACACGAAAAACCCTGTTCTAGTATTGTAGGCACCAATAGATTCCAAGTACACGAAAAACCCTGTTCCAGTATTGTAGGCACCAATAGATTCCGACATCGCAGAAATTTTATTATTCTGTATTTGAACTTCCAATAGATTCCGACATCGCAGAAATTTTATTATTCTGTATTTGAACTTTCAGGGTCTTGAGTATGTTTCTAGATTTATTGTCTCTAAACTTAAAAATATCTAATGGGTTGTTGTTATATTAAAAAAATTTAAAATTTAATTGATCTATTATATAAAAATTTAAATTTAAATTTCGTAAAATCCTAAACGTTCAATCGTATTTTAAATTTAAAAAAATATCAAGTAGATGGATGAAAATATATATATATATATATATATATATATATGTGGTGGCAATTTTAGTTTAAAATTAAATTAAAGAACATTATCCAGACAGGATTAGTTACTGAGATTAAGAATAAATTAATCTTAATTAATGTCATAATCTGGTCGTGGATTATCTCTTATCCAATGCTTAGTTAATGTATATTAATTAACCGACATTGTTTTTAGCGTAACGACAGGTGACTTTTCAGGCTGCACAATGCGTAGTTTGAAAACAATTCATTTTAATTAATTAAAAAGGGTTTCAGATTTAATTATATTTAATCCCTACTTGGTCTTATTTTACAATATTTAATTTAATTAATTACTTTATTAGATTAGACTCTGCTACAACATGTCGGTTCTAGTTCGAGTAGCGAGAGTCAAGCTTAGAGATGGTATCACTTTTTACCGAACGGAGAAGCCCTTTTGAAAGAAGCTATTCAGGAATTATAACGCTCACGTGAACGTAACTTAACCGTACTTGACATGTATCTTTTCTCTGAAAACGTTGTCAACATCGTGTTTAACCTCCAACTTTAAAAAGACGTCAATTATTGTTAAGTTACGTTCGAACATACGTATTAAAATAAAATTATAACCTAAACTTTTTTTTTAATAAAATTGAATTAAAAACATGTGGGGACAAGGCAAGAACTTGGCTTTTAATTTTTAATTAACCAAAGTTTCACTAATTAATATTTCATCAGACCATATTATAAAATAAATATATTATTTAGACAGACAGCTAATTCCTATGTCTATGGTTTTTAGAACACCAATCGTCACTATAATTCCAATTTCATGACGTAAGTACCCTTTTTGCCTAATTAAAAAAAAAAAAAAAAAAACCCTAACCCTAAGTTAAGTGGGTTCGTGTCAAATTCAGGGATAGAAATGTCATTTATTAATTATGAAAAGAAAAAACAATCCTATTTGGTATCTATAGACAAAACCACGTTATATATGAATGTTACTTATCGACAACATATCGACCGAGAGAATTAGAACAAGGGTGATTTCGTAAAAGTTAAATGACCAGAATAGGGTGTTTGGTAATCGAGCGTTCGAGAATCAATAAGATGCTGTTACCCACGATATTTTTGATGAGGGAGCACGTGAAAGAAAAGCAGAATGAAATGGTCCAAAATGGTGAATACGATTAACGCGTGAGTAACATTAGGTATCGAAGAGAGAGTGGGGGGCCGGGCCGAGAAGAGAAGGAGTATGACACATCGCTATGGGAGATATTAATGGTAAGTGTGGTGGAAGGGAAGGAGAGAGTGCCTGAAAAAGGCCATATAACATGGCATAGGCATAGAGTTTGAAGTTGGGATGGATCATAGGGCGTACGGGGGTGGCGTAGAGTAAGGACCACAACAGGCAAAGGCCAAAGGCCAACGCCCCGCACCGCACCGCTCCGCCCCCCGCTCGCGCACGCAGATGCACATGGCGTTAGGACCACGCCGCACACTCTACCCACCACTTGGCGGCTCTTTTGTCTCCTTTCCTCTCTTTCTTTGATAGTGTGTTAATTAGGGCAATGATGATGATGATATGGATGCACACAATCCCATGTTCAATAAAATCCATTAATTAATTAACGAGTAAACGATACCCAACTTTAGTAAACGATCCCTTCTTTCTCTTATGAATTAGAAAGAACGGACCCCACTTAACTATTTGTATAGGATGAACAGCACGAGAGTATGATATCTTCAGAAATCCATTAGATACAGATTTATAAATTTCAAAGGTCAAATTTGTAATTTAACATTGTGATAGACTATGACGTGTTTTTAATGTTCTTCCCATGTGAAGACCTAGCCTGAAAAAGGTACGAAGTGGTCACCGGTGGATTAGAACAGAAGCTAAAGAACATGAGAAAAACAGGGGATGCTTTCTTGTTGCTCTTCTTGTATAAAACCAAAGGCAAGGTACGGATTCAAAGCTTAGAAACTTGCTTGTTTCATCGTATACTTCGAACACCTCGAACAGAAGCAGCTGGTAGATGTTGTCTTAGTTTCCCCTCAACGTTTCTAAAATGCATATGTTAGGGAGAAGTTTTCATACTCTATAAAGAATGTTTCGTTCTCCTCCCCCACCGACGTGGGATCTCACACAATCTATCCCCTTTCAGGGTCTGGCGTCTTTGCTGGCACACCGTCTCATGTCCACCCCTTCGGGGGCTCAGCCTACTCGCTAGCATATCACTTAGTATCTGGTTCTAGTACTTTTTGTAACGAGCTAAGCCCATCACTACCAAATATTGTCCTCTTTCGAGTTTTCTCTAAAAAATTTTAAAATGTTTCTACTAGGGAGAGGTTTTCACACACTTATAAACAATGTTTCATCCTCCCTAACTGAGTAGGATCTCACATAAACTTTGGGGCCGGTGCCAGCTCAGTAGAGACACCAGTGGCCAATCATGAGAACAATTCAATACAACATAAAAATTGTCGACCAATCCCATTCGACGACTTTTTATTAGTTTATAAACACTACTTTTACCTATAAGTTTCATAGTCACTCGCTACAGTACCAATTCCTTGCAACGGATCTCACATAAACTTACAATCCATTCGACTATGGAGGAACAATTGTGAACCCAAATACAGCTACAAACCCAAGACTCATTTACGTTTGCTCAATGGGCTGCAAAAACTCAGCCATTTCTCTTCTAACCGAGCATAACTCTAACACCATATTAGATAAACACGAACTTTCATTTCAAAATTCATTGTTTTAAGTAACTCACAATTCATTTTAACCCCCTCGAGTTTAGCTCAAAATATAGTACCATACATGTTTTGAACATCATCGATCCGTTTATTAAGCTTTCAAGAATCGTAAAAACTCATAGTACAAACCTCTTCAATCTTTAGTACTTATATAGCACAATATATATATATATATATATATATATATATATATGTATTATGATAACTTCTGGTGCGCCAAAAAACTCATTCCTTTGCAAGCCATGAGCCACCGGACTCGCCATTTTCCTTGTCAACCTTCTTGCTTTTAGCCCCTCCTTTCTCAGCCTTGTGGCCTTCTTCACGAAGATCAGTGATGTTCATGTGAACCCCAGGGTCATTGCCTGTGTAGCTACCACCAAACATGATGGAGTTGTTTATGGCTTGGAAGTTGCTGTTAATGTAGGAGGTGAGGGGCTCGTTCTCGTCGACGCCTGCATCCTCGAGCTTCTTGGTTTTACCATTCAACTCGGCACGCATGGTGGCACCGGTGTTGGTTCCAGCTAGTGTTATGACGCTCGAGCCGTGGTCGTCGACGGCTTCATGATGGTGAGAGCCTATTGATAACAAGAGATCAAACTTAAGCATAATTCAACTTGTTTAGATTTAATACGCTACCTCCTTTTCGGATCATGCCCAAGCGACTGGTGAGGGTGGAAGCCATTTCTTGGACCTTGGCGCCGAATTCTCGATGCTTCTCGTTGTCGTCGATGGAGGAGTGAGCGGGCTTTTCGTAAGATGGCGCCATTAGAGTGCAAGTGAAAGAGGGATGGGAAGGGGTTGAATGAGAATGGATGAGTTGAAGAAAGGGGATGGAAGAAAATGGGGTATAAAAGGAGGGGGAAGGGAATAAAGGGGTGCCTTGTATGCAAATACATGAGGTTTATTGTAGCACCAGCAACAGGGAAAAGAGAGTAGAATTGCTTCACAAATGGGTTTGTGCTGCCTTTTGTGATTCTCAATGGTTCTTTAGGCCGAGTCTTTTCGTGACATTGTAGCGACCAAGCCCATAGTCAGTAGGTATTGCCTCGTGTCTACCCTATTTCAAGGCTCAGCCCATTCGTGTGACCTTCCAATCCACTCCCTTTTGGGGTCCAGCGTCTTTGTTGACACACTGCCTCGTGTCCACCCACTTCGGATCTCAGCCCATTTGTAGGACCCTCCAATCCACCACCTTTCGTGGTCCAGCATCTTTGTTGGCACACCCCCTCGTGTCCACCCACTTCGAGACTCAGCCCATTCGGGGAACTCTCCAATCCACTCCCTTTTGGGGTCCAGCGTCTTTGATGGCACACCGCCTCGTGTCCATCCACTTTAGGGCTCAACCCATTCGTGGGACCCCCCAATCCACTCATTTTCAGGGTCCAGCATCTTTGTTGGCACACCGCCTCGTGTCCACCCCACTTCAGGGCTTAGTCTCCTCGCTGGCACATTATCCAATGTCCAAGGCTCTGATACCATGTGTACTAGCTCAAGTCCACCACTGGCACAAATATTGTCCTCTTTGGGCTTACCATTCCAGGCTTTCTCTTAGGTTTGTAAAACGCGTTTACTAGAGAGAGGTTTCCACACCTTTATAAACAATGTTACATCCTCCTCCCCCACCGATGTAAGATCCCACATCCATAGAGTATCATTTCAAATGATCAAGTAGGAGTATGAATCTAATTATCGCAACCAATTTGAGTATAGTTCAACAGACAAGACACACTTAAACGGATTGCACACAAACAGAATTCAACACATTTATTCATCACACAATAAGTAGCCACAGGCTACATAATTTCAGCATACAAGACAATCAAAAGAAATCAAAACGCACAGACAAAGGGCTTTTAACAAGATGAACACCATCGGTCCATGTTAAGCTTCCAAACGAGTACCCATAGTTCCTTTGAAGACTACTCGAAAACTTAACCTTAAACGAAATCTTCTTCACATTGGAATTGAACGCCAACACCCGGGGCTTCACTCTAACCTTGGACCCAGGTGGAGCCTTAATCACCGCCTTATAAACCGCCGTCAAGTTCCCCACATTCGTCACAGTTCGAGTCACCGTGGTCGAGTTTGTCAGCGCCGGTACAGTAATGGTCGGCAGATTCAAATCCAAAACAGAGGCCCTTTTCGACGGACACACTGTTTTCTGCTGCGATAGGTGAGAGATTTCCGCCTCCGTATAACCCATGCTGCACAGGTAATAATATATGTAATCCGTGGCTCCCAGATCGTAGATCAGACCTGGGTCGACGGCGGCGTTGGCGTCCACCACTCCGCCGCCGTAGTCAAATGGGTCTGCCACTTTTGGTGGACTTCCTTCGGCAAAAATTGGCAATCCTGATGGGTCCTCTACACGAGCTACATTCATGAGAATGGAAGTACAGCTATGGTGAGGTTTCCACACATTTGTAAAGATGTTTCGTTCCCTCCTCTAACCGAGGTGGGATCTCACAATGCACCGCTATGAGGCCTAGCGACATTGCGGGCTTTACTCAAGATTTTAAAATGTTTTGTTCCTTCCTCCAAGCGAGTTGGGATCTCACAATCCATCCCCTATGAGATCCAACATCCTCACGAGTTTCACTCAAGATTTTAAAACTGATGTTTGGCTCAAGGTCCAGCGTCCTTGCGGGTTCCCTTCTCCCATTGATGTCTGACTCTGATACTATTTGTAAATGTCTAAGTTGAGGAGATAGTGTGCTCTTTGGGCTTTTTCTTTCGGGCTTCACTCAAGTTTTTAGACGACCATGGGCCAAAGCAAACGATATCTACTCACGGTGGACTTGGACGGTTACAAATGGTATCAGAGAGAGACACATGGGGTGTGCTAATAAAGACGTTGGGCTCGATGGAAAGTGGATTGTGAGATCCCACCTCTCCTTAGCATACGCATATTAAAATTTTGAAGGAAAAAAACGGAAAACCCAAAAAGTACGATATCTGTTAGCTATGAATGTTAGAGCGAGAATATGTATATTTATGCGTACCGGTGGTGATGAGGGCTGATTTAATGGCGGCGGGCGACCAAGTAGGACGTAAGGATTTAATAAGAGCGACGATACCAGAGATATGAGGCGCAGCCATGGAAGTCCCTGACATTGCTGCAAACCCTTTGTCACTGCCCTTGTGGTTGGGTGGAACGGCAGCTATAATGTTGGATCCGGGAGCGGCTATATCAGGCTGTTCATAAGAACACAATTCATTTGAACTTAAATATGTTCATAAAGCTCAATTAAATTACAATTTTTTATATTTCCATTATTTTTTGGAATCGGTGCTCCAATCCCGTGAAAAATAAATGTAAAATTTTATAGGAACGAAAATTGAAATAGGTATCAATAAGTATGTACCTTGAGGATTCCGGGGGAAATAGAATTTGGACCTCTGGATGAGAAATAAGCGATCCGAGAAGATATGGGCTTGCCGGTTATGGTTCGTGTGGCCCTCAACCTTATAAATGCCTTCTCACTTTAAGAAAATGGCACAAATTAGATCAAAACAAAAAATAATACCCTAAAACATTAAATCACATCAATATCAGTTTAAGTCCACTGTTAGTAGATATTGTCCGTTTTTTCCTACGTATCGTCGTTGGCCTCACGGTTTTAAAACGCGTATGTAAAGGGTGTTTTGTTCTCCTCCCCAACCAATGTGGGTTCTCCCAATCCACCCCTTGTGGGGCCAGCGTACTCGCTGGCTCTCATTCCTTTCTCTAATCGATGTGAGACTGTCACCAAATCCACCCCCTTTGAGGTCCAGCGTCCTTACTAGCACACTGCCTCGTGTCTATCTCCCTTTGGGGGACAGCAAGAAGGCTGACATATTAACTGGTGTATGGCTCTAATACCATTTGTAACGGTCTAGGAACACCGCTAACAGATATTGTGCTCTTTGAGTTTTCCCTTTCGACTTCCTCTCAAGGCTTTAAAACGCGTCTGTTAGGAAAAGGCAGTGTTTTTTCTCCTCCCCAACCAATGTGAGATTGTGGTTTCCAACCAATGTAGGTTCTCACAAAGAGAATGAGTGTCAGCGAGGATGCTAAACTTCAAAGGGAATAGATTATGAGAAAGAACAAAAAAAAAAAAAAAAAAAAAAAAAAAAAGAACCATATCTAGTCACAGGAGACTTAAACTTAGATTGTTACATTAAATTTTGAGTGTTGTGCGAGGAGATTAGGTTCAAGATAGCTACTCGTTGAGGTAGTAAGTGAATAATTTAGTGCCAACGTGGGTATCCACATGGATGCATGGAGTATCACAAGGACCCAAGATGTCGTTATGTTGGCCGGCGTAAATTATTCCAACCACTTTCGCTTGCTTCCCCGGCATCACCACGTTGGATGCACCCGCCTTCTTAGCTAAATCAGTGAAGCAGAGAAGAACCACGTTCCCACTTATGTGGATATTACTTCCCAAAAGCCCTGCACATCTGCCCTCCAAAATAATCAAAATCCCCACCAAAAATCTAACAAAATAATCAAAATTAAACCATAACACGCTCTTAAAAACCTTCCGTCCATAGCCAACAGCATCCCGACAATGTCCTTTTTCAAGAACGTTTGTCCCTATCATAAAGTCAAACCCAATAATTATATGACCCAATTGAAATATGAACTTAATTAATTGGTCGGACGAAGTCATTACCAAATAAGTGGCGTTATCTCCAAGAGTAGTAATAGAAGCAAGAAAGGCTCTATCGATAGTACTTGCAGCCACAGTAAAAAGCCACGGTGCGACGTTTTCCACGGTCTGTTGAATTGAGCCTTCATTCCCGCCCGCACACACGACAGAAATCCCCTTCGCAATGGCATGAAACGACCCAACAGCGACGGGGTTCAATTCATTGACATCCGAAAACAGAGGAATTGATTTGCCAATTGACATAGACAGCACATCCACACCGTCGTGAATGGCCTCATCTATGCCCTTCAATATGTCCGCCCCTGACCCTAATCGGCTATCACTCCACAGGACTTTGTATATGGCTAACCGTGCCAATGGTGCGCCACCTCTCAACGTGCCGCGCCCATTGCCAAATAAGCTGACGTTTCTTACAAATGCACCCCCGGCTGTGCTGGCTGTGTGGGTTCCATGTCCTTGGTTGTCTCGTGCAGATAAGTAATCCATGAATACCGCCTCCTCCCCATGGTCGGCTACTAAGGCACTGGCGAACCAACGCGCTCCGATGACCTTTTTGTTGCAATGTGAGGAATTGAAGTCTTCCCCTGATTCGCAAATGCCTTTCCATCGTGATGGTATTGGCCCCATTCCTTTGTCATTGAATGACTCCGATTCCGGCCAAAAACCTATTCGGGTGAAGCATAAATAAAGTAGACAATATCATACTATTGTGGATACGAGTGATTCCTCAAAGAAACAAGAAAGAAGAAGAATATTATTATGGGATGGGCCTAAAAATATACCTGTATCAATGACACCTATGATGACATTGTCGCCCATTTTCGCTCGATGGAGAAGGTTCGAGGACGCAGATGGGGAAGATGAGAGGCCGAGAAAATCCCAACTTCTTGTTGTACGCATTTCGTATAAGGGACTTGGAAAAACTCGAGCCACTATTGGCATTCCTGTTCTTCCGTTTGGAGTTCACGATAACATGATTATAGTTAGTTAAATTACAAGTTTAGTTCATTCAACTTCTAGATTTGTGTCGTATTTGTAAGCTAATAAACTTAAACGTGACTTAATAGAAAAAGTTACTATGGATAACTTTAATAGAATTGTTAATAGACTTAATGTTACTCTAGAAGAAATCGATAGTAATTATCAGTAGAATTGGTAGTACATTATTAAAGTAATCGACAAATTATGACCCACTTTTAGTGTTTTAATGAGAAAGAGAAAGTTTAAAAAGGGTAAAAAAATAATTAATATTTTATCTGCAGTAAAATTTATGGAAGGTATGTTTTTTTTATAACAACACAGAGAATTAAAAAGCTAGGTTTATATATATTTTGTTATAAACGGTCTCTCCTTCTAGATGTTTCTTTATTTATTTACTTGTCTTGACATATTTCGAACGTGGGTCATATCCAACGATACTTACGTGCTAGCTTTTGGGCTTGAGAGTTGGTGAGCTTGGCGGCAAATCCAGAAAAGCCATGTCTATAACTATACACTATAGATTCCAACGACTTCTCCTTGCTTCATGATCAAGATTAGAATAAACACATATAATTTCTCGAACCAAAATCAACTCCAAAAAAGAAAATAATACAAAACGGAACGAGATTACCTTCCCAAAACACTTTCCAATAATTCATGGTGAGAATCTGTTGTCAACTTAACATCATCGTACGGCCTTTCTCCCAAATAAACAATATGAACCTAAACAAATAGTCAAATTCTTAAAAGCTTTTGATTTCATCCATGTAAAGTAAAACAAAAGAGTTTGAATGATACCTTGGAATTTTGATCATCAGCTTCAGCCATGGCTGAAAACACAGCATAAATTGTCACGACAGCGACAACAAGCATGAAAGAAGGAGCTTGGTTGTTCTCCATTGTTGTCTCTCGTTTCTCGTTGAGCTTTCTCAGACACCTCTCAAATGCATCAAAGTGGAAAGAAATAGAAGACGATTGGCTGTGGGAAATGGCTACAAACATTCGTGCTTTTATAGAAAAAGTTGATGGAAATGGAGCGCCTTTAACGTAAAAGTGAGTATCGTCTTTATAAGTCCACTACTAGCACATGTTGTCTTCCTTTGAGCTATCCTTTTCAGACTATCCCTCAAGATTTTTGGAGCCACACCCTTTAAAGAAATGCTTTGTTTCCCTCTCCAACGTGTGATCTCACAATACACCTCCTTAAGGGGAGGGTCAGTGTCCTGGCTAACACACTACCCGTTGTCTAGCTTTAATATCATTTATCAATTTATGCGTATTAAGATAACTTCTTAAGATAAATAATGCTCCAATATTTATCGGTACTTTGTTTAAAAAAAAAAATACCTTTTAATTTTTAAAAGGGTTTAAAAATGCTCAATTTATCTGGAGTTTCAATAATATCTTTGAACTTTTTTCCGTTAAACTTTATTATAAAATTAACTAAAAATTATTTTAAAAATAAAATATAAAATTTAAAAGTATTTTTATTAATTTAATTTAAAGAATTAAATATAATTATTTGAAAATAAAATAAAATAATTATCCAACAAATATTAATAATCTAATCTAGAATCTATGTTGTGTTTTTGTAGGGACCCGTTCAATCATTATTCTCCTCGACAGAAACCTAGGAAAATATATTATATAAATATTTTGTATAAAAAAAATAAATTATAAAAAAAAAAAGAAAAAAAAAAAAACCTCAAATTTATATGAAAAATATTAAAAATATTAAATTCACAATTAATTTCATTGAACATATTTTTAGAATTATATGATTGAATTATTTCGGATTTTTCGCTCTTTATTTCCATAATTCGAAAACATTTTAAAAAATGTGAAAAATAAGAAAATAAACTTAAATGAAAAGTTAATAAATAATTTTGATTTACGAACAAAAGTGATTTGTAAAGAACGAGGATGAATGTATATGGGGACGAGCACTAACCCTTGTCGGTCGGTCAGTGATCTTTATGAAAAGACGTAGGACTAAGATATTTTTTTTTCGTGGTCAATAACATGTTTTAATCCACTCGAAATATTCTCTTTTTGAGTAAAAAAGTTAGGATACGTCCAACTTTAAATTTTAATTTATAATGGATATTTCAATAATTACAATTTTTACAGTGAAATTTAGTAATTTATATAAGTATAATAACTCAAGTTTATTTCTTTTCTATTTTTTAGAAATTTAATTTATTCGATTAAACATAAAATTTTATTTCTCTACGAATAAAACAGTCCAATAAATAAAAAAAAATTATAAATCCTAAAGACGAAAGGAACCCGTCCCACTTTAATAGAGAAAAACTTTATCTTTAAAAACATGTATGTTACATCTTATTATAAAGTTTTCATTTTTTTTTAATGTTTTAATTAAAAAAAACAAAAAAAAAACTCAACCACACCTTTCTTATCTACAAATGTTAAATTTGACAATAAAAGACAAAATAATTTGTAAACCCAATCGAACGTGTCTCTAAAATTTAAATAATTTTTAAAAAAATCTGTTCATTAATAACTAAAATTTCATAAATTTTAAATATTATTATTATATATATTAAAAAACCTAATTATTGAGTCTGAAAAGTCATGAATGCCATTGGATTACCCAAAAATAATGCAACCAATATTATTTTCATTTGTGTTTTTTGTTTTATTATCCTAAACTAAATTCAATAAATAAATATTTTTACCTTTTCTTTTAATTTAATTAACTTAATAAAAATAACTTCAATTTTTAATAATACCTTTAAATTAGTTTAAGCTAATTTAAAAAATACTATGAACTATTAAAAGTTTCATAGTATTATATTAAAGATAAAAGGTATTAATATTATTATAGATAATGATATTATTATTATTATGGATAAAAATATTAATATTGTCTTGAAAAATGTTAATAAACTTTAGCAACGAAGAAAATTAATAACGTTCTCAAAAGTTTCATTAATATCCTTACAATTTTTTAAAAAATTTAAAAACATTTTAAATCTTTTTAGAAATTTTGAACAAGGCCTTTAATTTAAAAAAAAATGTTTAAAAAAAAAATACGTCTTTAATACCACATTTCAAAAATACATTTAAACTTTTAAAAGTAACATTAAAAAGTTCGGAGAAATTTATGAGACATCAATAGACGTTTTTTTTTTTTCTTCTATATATTAGTAGTAATATTTTTTTTTTAACTTTTTTTTTTATAGAGGTAAATGGTGTTAATTTTATTTTTAAAATTTTATGGATATTTTTTAACATAGTATTAACCGTAAAGATATTTTTTAAATTTGAGGATATTAATGAAATTTTTAAAGTTGAAAGCTATTTTTTAAACAAAATATTAACGGTCTTGAATTATGGATTTATTTTTAAGGTGGGGACCCACTTAAATTGAAAGTCGGTGTTGACAAATCTTCACTCCAAGCAAAGGGCTCGACATACGGTACCGAATAGAAACAATTAACCTTAGTCCAAAGGAGCGACAAACCTTAAAAATACATTTTTTTTCGTCAAGTCAAATCATCACTTATATGACGTGTATGATATTTATATTAAATGTGGTAAAAAAAATTTGATTACTCGAAAAACTTAATTAATCTAATCTAATCTAATCCTACTCTAAATTTTACCTATTTAATCTACGGTCATTACTATACTTTAAATGCGGAATTTACCTTAAATGGCTCTTATCGACATAAGTTTGCCTTTTATTACCTCATGAATAACAAATACAAGGGAAAGAAAGGAAAAAGAACAACGCTGAAACAAATGTCTTATACTACTATGAGTTATTATGCGATTACAATTCAACCTATACTAATGATGCAAACGGGAATTCAACCTAAACTAACCTATATTATGATGCAAATGAAATTTAACCTATACTAACCTATACTACGAAATGAAAACAACTATCCTATGCATGTGTCACGATTCCAGGGTGTGCGATTCTGCCGTCGATCTCACATAGGTGTCTTGCCTTTATCTGAAAAATATAGTAGCATGAGGCTTGAGTATTTCTAGAATAATCAGTAAGTGACCCCCGATCGGGGTTATGCAACAATCACATGCAAATGAGATGATGGGACCTATCTTTTAATCTGTTTTCCTACGGTGTTGTCCTAACGGGTAATTTGGACGTGTACCATATACTCTACACATAGCCCATATGTGCGAGTATGGGCTCACATTGGTTGGGGAGGATAACAAACCAACATTTATAAGGGTGTGGAAACCTTCCCCTAGCAGACATGTTTTAAAGACTTGAGGAGAAGCCTGAAAGGGAAAAGCCCAAAGAGGACAATATCTGCTAGCGGTGAATCTTGGGCATTACAAATGGTATCAGAGCCGGACACCGGACGATGTGCCAGCCTTCTCGCTATTCCCCGAAGGGGGTAGACACGAGGCAGTGTGCCAGTAAGGATGCTGGGCCCCAGAGGAGAGTGGATTTGGGGGCGGTCCCACATCGATTGGAGGAAGGAAAGAGTGCCAGCGAGGACGCTAGGCCCCAAAGGGAGGTGGATTGTGATGTCCCACATTGGTTGGAGAGGAGAACAAACCACCGTTTATAAGGGTGTGGAAACCTTCCCCAGCAAAAGCGTTTTAAAGGTTTGAGGGGAAGCCCGAAAGGGAGAAGCCCACAGAGGAACAATATCTGATAGCTGTGGATCTGTACCGTTACAAATCCAATCCAATCCAACCCAACCAGTACGATATTGGGTTGGGTTATAAATTTTACATCAATATACAAGTTGCTTCATTTTAATACGACAATCGACCTATATATTTCCCGAATCGACCTACGTCCCAATTTCCAACCTCTAACAATAATCGCCAAATGCCAAAAACGAAAACTAACCTTCTTCAATTTGGCAAGCAAGGAAACAAATTAGAGAAAATTCACCCAAAGAAAAAAAAAAGTTACCTTATATAAATTTATTCTTATACTTTACTTTCACATTGTCAACTCGACTTTAAACCGTGTGATTGTGACCAAAAATGGTATGACATTCAAATTTTTTTCATAAAGATAGTCATTCTTACGTATTTAATGCTATGCAAAATTCCATTAACCCAAACTCGTATGGTTTGGGTTGAATTATGAATTATTTGGATTCGAGTTAATTTTATAACTGGTTGACAAATTTGGAAATGAAAAACTCCGACGAGCTTCCGGCCAACAGAGGCTCTCCATTCCGATCAGTCCCAAAACGCTTCATCTTCCTCATCCTATTCTTATCCGTCACTTACATTGCTTACATTCTCAAAGTCCTCTACTCCGGCGAGCCCTGCCCCGACGGCGACGAACCCATCACAGTCAACAACCAAAAAATCACCGTCCCTTCAATTTCATCAGAACCCTTTATCAGAAATCAAACGATCCCCAATTTCCCACTAAAACCCCATTCCCAAACGGAAATCCAAGACATAGTGTTCGGAATCGCCGCATCGGCAAAGCTATGGCAGAGCAGAAAAGAATACATAAAGCTCTGGTTCGACCCAACAAAAATGAGGGCCGTCGTCTGGTTGGATGAGCTGGTGGCGACGAAGGCAGAGGAGGCAGAGCTCCTCCCGCCGGTGGTGGTGTCGGAAGACACAGAAAGATTCGCATACCGGAATAAACAGGGGGAGCGGTCGGCGATTAGGATATCGAGGATAGTGGCGGAGACGGTGCGTTTAGGGGCGGAGAATGTGAGGTGGGTGGTGATGGGGGACGACGACACGGTGTTTGTAGCGGAGAATCTGGTGAGGGTTTTAAGGAAATACGATCATAATGGGTTTTATTACATCGGAAGCTCATCGGAGAGCCATTTACAGAACATGAAATTTTCGTACGGAATGGCGTACGGCGGCGGAGGATTCGCAATTAGTTATCCATTAGCGAAGGAAATCGAGAAAATGCAGGATGGGTGTTTAGAGAGATACCCGGAGCTTTATGGCTCCGATGACCGGATTCAGGCGTGTATGGCGGAGCTCGGCGTACCACTCACAAAGGAACCCGGATTTCACCAGTACGACATTTACGGCAGCCTATTCGGGCTCCTCGCAGCGCACCCAGTGACGCCATTGGTGTCCCTTCACCATCTCGACATTGTCGAGCCCATCTTCCCGGCGGTTACAAGGCTGGAAGCGCTCCGGCGACTCTTGGTCCCGATGCGGCTGGACTCTGCAGCCCTGATGCAGCAATCGATCTGCTACGACAGAGCCAGGGGGTGGACCGTGTCCGTCTCGTGGGGCTTCGCAGTCCAAATTTTCCGGGGGATTTTTCCGGCGCGGGAGATCGAGCTGCCGATGAGAACGTTCTTGAATTGGTACCGGAGAGCGGATTACAGTGCGTATACGTTCAACAGCCGGCCAGTTGTCAGAAATCCTTGTCAGAAGCCGTTCATCTTCTACTTTTCCGATGCCGATTTCAACTCCTCTGCAGGGGTTACTGTGACGGAGTATTTGACGGAGAGTTCGCCGCATCCGTTTTGCAAATGGAACATGGCTGATCCCGGTGAGCTTCACATGGTCGTGGTGGTTAAGAAACCCGACCCCACAATTTGGGAACACGTAAGTTTCAATAATACTCTTAAATTAAAAAAACAAAAAAATTATGATACAATTGAACTTCCAAAAGTTTGATTAATACTCTTAAATTTTTTTTTAAGTATTTTTAAATTTTTTAAAAAATTTAAAAATATCTTATAACTATATCTAACATTTTTAAAAAGTTCAATAGTATTTTTGAAATGATAATAATAATTCTGTCTATGTCGGACTGTTTGTGTATTTTTGAAGTTTCTTATAAAATTAAGAGTATTTTTTTAAAAGGGTAATTTTGTTAATTTAGCGTATTTACATACGTTCGTTAAATTAAGGGTATTATACCGAAGGGTCGTTCGTATTGTTAATATACATGAGTTTTTATGTATTGAACTCAACAATGGTGGATTTGTTGTTCTCAGGCACCAAGAAGGAAGTGTTGCAGAGTGATGGGAATGGAGAAGGAAGGAGTGTTGGGTGTTGATGTGGGTACCTGTAGGGAAGGGGAGATCAGTAACTGATTTAATTTATTTCCTTATTATTTTAAATCCAATTCAATTCATATCTCTTATTGACTCTTCAAACACGATATCGTTTATCACAGGTATATGAGTCAATTTTAATGCATTGATCGAGTGTGAGAATGTTGTCATTTACCTCAGTGTTTTAGACACGATGCCATGATGACATTAAAGGCGTTACAGTCATGATGACATTGTGATACTACTACATTCTAAATAGCACTGAGACTTTGTAAGTAGCATCGTGACACTACAATTAGAAACATGTTAATGCATGTTTTCGTTGTCGTTTAGATATAGAGTATCTTTTTAGTTGGTTTCGTTGTCGTTTAGATATAGAGTGTCTTTTTAGTAAATGCTCAAGAGTAGTGTCCCAATGCTACTCGTGTAGCTTCGTCAACTTGGTTTGTTGCAACGTTGCAATGATTTTAGGCATACATATCTAATGTTGCTTCCTTGGACTTACAAGCTTGTTTTCTACTCTAAATCCTTACGTTCATCTATTTCTACGTAACAAACTCAATTTTCTCGACAATTCCTATAAATGTGTCATTACTCCCGAACAATTGTCGACTTCATCGTTAACCTTGTGCACAACCAACTATTCTCTTATCCGGTTGTAAATAAACAAAAAATTCTAGGCCTTCTTATAATAGGCGACAACGATGATTCAATCATTATATTTACAAACACGTTAGCTCGACAAATAATTTAAAAACATGACAAAATTTTCCACGAATCACCGACATAAACGTGTCTGGTGAGCTATTCTCAAGCTTTCTTATCAGAGCCCCTTGGAATGATTAAAACCAAACTCCAAATACAAAACCAAGAACTATCAGATTGAGTTCCACACAACACAAATTCAGAACAAACAAATGTAGCAATGGCCATCTTTGATCCTCATATTTCTCACCAGCCGATACCATACAGATCCTCCCCAAAAAATATAATACCTAGTACCCTAAAGTACCGATATCGGTGTTGTATAGCTAAAACGTAACTCGAGTTCTCGTCAAAATTGCGTTCCTTTCCCCCTTTTTTGGATACTTCAGATTCTGCTCCAGTTTTAGACTACTCCACATCTGTGACCTGTCTGTTTATAGAACATTCTAAAGACTTTGAGCCTAAAATTTCCATTGCCTTGTCCCCAAACCCACCACTAACACAACCGAACTCAAAATCTTCATCGTCGCTATCGATGCTATTCGGAGTTACGCGATTCTGATAGCTTCTCAGCCGTAAAAGAAACACATTGAAGTAATAGCTTATCAGATTTTTCCTTGATTTCATTGGAAACCATCTCAAGGAATAGTCCCAAAAGCACCGATTATGATTGTTGAAACTTGACATAGCCAACTCCTTAAATCTATTTTCCTCTTCAGCTGTCCATTGCAGAGATATTTCCTCCCCCATTTGATGAAATCTCCATGCAAAGAATGTCGAGCCAAGCTCGAGCTTTAATCTCATCCTTGCTTCAGCTATGTGAAATCTAAAACATTCAACCGAACCTGGAAATTGGCAGCCACATGAATCCGGTCTCCCTCTGCCAATGGCGCGTCTATCACGTATGGAATGACTATGTCTGTGTTGAAGAGGCCACGACCGTGTCCCTAGCCATTTAGAGTCACTATCGGAAATATTACCAGTCCATTCAGGTAAATCTGCTTGACATAAAGCACCCACGGGAACCGTCTCCTCAGCTGAATTTTCATTCGGATGATCGTCTTCCATTTCAGATGGTATATCACCATTCAAAACTGTTTGATTCTCGAGTCCCTTTCCAACTTCTGTTGTTAGACTACTAATACAATTACTTCGAACGGTTGGACAAGAATTAGAACACGGGGCGAGTACGGACTCGGTCGAAGCTTTAGATCTTTTGCTGCAACTTATCCTTTCTGTAGAGAGGTGATGGTTATCAATATTATCCTCATAAATGGATGGATGCATCTTTACTTTCTTCTGCAAGTTTAAACCAATTTTTTTTCCTCAAACTCAGTAGTTCATTTCATTCTGTTTAAACAAAGAAACCATTGACAGATACGCTTCTTTCTTCGTAGCTATAACTTATGCTTCCTAACCTAAGGAGCAAGTACATAGGCACTGCCTACACTAAACATAAATGGCACTAGAAAAGATATATTCAATTATATAAACATGTCTCATAAACTTATATATGTCATCAGATATAAGCACAAGTGAAAGCAGCCTTTCACGGTTCGGTTTAATAAAGGATGTACGAAACCAAATAAGTTAATAGTTGTGTCCAAGTGTATGAACATGTCTTTGTCATAAATATATCAAAACAAGCTCACAACGATTCCCAAATGGAAAATAAAAGATATATGAAAAGTCTAAAGCAAAAGGATAATTATTGCACGTCACGACAAATTACTTAAACTGTGTCGTTTTTACTTCATAGATCGTAATATCCTATTGGCAGAAGGAAAGCTTAGACTGGGAAATAAAGGTGGCAAAGTGGATGGAATGATGAATCTTATAAACTGGGAAATAACTTCCCTCCCTATTTCTATTGTAACCTTGCCATGAGGAATTGGGCTCCCCTTGCCAAATGGGGCTGGTGTTTCATGATGAGAAGGAGAGCATATGGAGGAAAGTGAATGCCACAAAGTATAACTCAAAGTCTTCAGTATTCAATGGTGTTGGCCTAGCAAAGCGTCAGAGGCCCTATGTCAGCTCATTGGTGGCATGCATTTTAAAGGGCAAGCCAAGATTCTTTGGTCTAAAGGGGTGTTTGCGCTCCTTTGGCAGCTTTGGTTTGAAAGAAACTCGAGACTTTTCAAGAGCCATGAGTCTAGCAGGGAGGTTTTCGGGATCCTTTCACTCTTTTTGCTTCTACTTTGTCTAGCACTTCTAAATTATTTTGTAATTATAGCTTATTTCGTTGTTACCAGTTGTGCATCTTTTCTGTAAGCCTTTTGTGTGTGGGGATATCTCATCTCCCCTCCTTATGTATTCTTCCCTTGATAATCAAAAGTTCGTTTCTTATCAAAAAAAAAAAAAAAAAAAAAAAACCCTTACGAAAAACCCCCTTAATGCCTACAAACAACGTTGCACGAAGGAAGATACGAGACATATCCTCTTCCTAAGTGAAAGCGGTCGTATTCACATTCACTAGGTTACTCTTCCTCCTAGGTTCTATTAGCATCATCCTCCTAAATCCATTGGACATGGGAAGTTTTCTTCCATCTAGAGCTCTCACTAATATTCACCACCTCCAACGATCTCCTAAGCCTTATTCAATCCTCAAAATTCTCGATGAAACTCTCGTCCTTTCAATCCTACTCATCTTCGGGAAGCTATGTAAATCCACTTTTGATTTCCTGACCCTCGAATTCCCAGATACATTCATATCCATCTCGTAAACTTTCCTCGAAGAAATCATCCTTCTATTAAGTTTGAAACCCTATGAGCTGCCTTGAATCTCCCCCCACCAAGAGCATAGACTACCCTGCACAACTTGACACTCGACTTTATAACTAACGAATAACAACTTCCATTTAGAAAACACTAAGACCTTGTTCTCCCAAAAGAAAGGTAATAAATATAAACACGTTCTATTGGTGGTGGCAAGAGCTCTGTTTTGTTTTCGGCCGAACTTACGTGAAAATTGAGAGATGTAAACTCCTAATAGTGAGCTAAAAGGTGAAAACGTCAGAACCCATAAACAAGGTCAAACCTGATCCTATTGGCCTTTTAAGTATACCTGATAAAGTAAAGACTATGCTAGTAAACCCAA
This sequence comes from Cucurbita pepo subsp. pepo, assembly GCF_057944985.1. Taxonomy (NCBI): domain Eukaryota; kingdom Viridiplantae; phylum Streptophyta; class Magnoliopsida; order Cucurbitales; family Cucurbitaceae; genus Cucurbita; species Cucurbita pepo. The sequence goes on from NC_141811.1 coordinate 5,099,262, forward strand.
TGACAAAGATCTAAGTTTTCCTTACTGTGTCCATCGTGTTATCACATAGGACGCAAGACAGGGAGAAAGTAGTCGTATGCTGCTTGCTTATGATGATGGAGACCCAAGGTTCTAATAGCAGGAGGTAACTTTCCCGTTCTATATATGAAAGAAAAGGGCGCTGATTATGATCAGAAGACTCTATCCTGAAAAAGAAAGCCAAAGATCGTAATACCTGCACACGTCAGTTTGCGCATAATTGCAGTCCAAAGCAAGAAAGCAAGTATGTCGATCGGTCAAGGAAAAAAGGGGAAGGGGGAGAGAGAGAGAACTGGCTTACAATCAGAATAAGTGGGTGAAATCTACCTGTATTAACAGACGTTTCTCAGCGACTTTGTCAACACCCTTCCTAATTAGAAGAGCATCCTTTGCCCTGATTACTTTAAGCCATAATGCATCGTCGCTCGGGTAACCTTTCCACCTGGATGCCCCCGGTATTGTACCATTTAATGGATCTTCAGGATGCTTCGCAGTCTTTCTCACCCACTTCAGCATTCGTAATAACGATTCTCGATATTTCCCAAGAGATTCTATTTCAGCTTCAACATGAACAGCATCCAAACTTTGACCATCTTCAATAACATGGATTGGATGCATCTCTGTACAATCTTGTTGAATTGGTGTAACATCCCCATGGAGATCGTGTTCTTTCTTCTTTATTTCAGGGAATTTTATTTCCTTCTCCACTGCAGCAGCAGCAACATTAACGTTCCCATTCTGTTTGTTAGATTTGAATCCAAAACATTCATCATATATGCTATTTTGTCTCGGCACACCATACAACATACCGTTAATCTTTGCCCCGAGTTCCGACAAAAATGGATAACTTTTCTTGTAGCAATAATCAGAGCTCCCATTTTCCAGTTTTGTGTCTCCACATCTCACCATAAGCCATTTCTCTAGATCACTTAAGTACTTGGAATAAATCAATTTCACCGAAGCCGAAAGCGCAAGATCCAAACCTAATTCCACAACCACTGAAGACCATAGTTTCTTCTCTGAAACCACTTGAGAACCTCCTTTATCTCTTACTACCAAGAACAGTTCAAACAAATCCAAAGCTCCCCCTTCACCTATTAACGCAGGCAGTGGCCTAACAAATCCTCTACGACCAATTTCCTTTAAAAAAACCCGAAGAATTTTCTCAAAATAGCATCTAATTCTCGCCTTGCAATCATCATAATCAACATTTTCATAACTCCCCTCTACCAAACAATCCGGAGCAATGCAACAGCCATTACTAGGATTAGGATCTACATCTTTATTGCAATCTAAAATGGAAGCATTAGATGAAACATGCCATCTCCCCATGAACACAAACCCACTTTAAAATCAAAGCAAATTCGCACGGAACTCTTCTTTCTTGTTAAAAAATACATACGAAACAAACAGAAACCCTCCAAGATTAACGCAAAAGATAGATTAAACCCTTTGCTATGAAAAGTCAAAAGGCTCTACCTCGTTTTGGGAATCTGGGACTCCTTTCTTCCTGCAACCCATTATGAAGACGAAGATAGCAGTGATGAAGATGGAACACCAAGACAAAAGGGGTGGCAGTGGCGTGGGACAGTCAAATACACGACGGCCGGAACTTGATCGGATTATAAATGATTGAAGTTGGGGGCGAATCAACGAAACGAACACCAATTAGGGGCTCTTGGATGAAGATGGTTAGGGCCTGAGGGTTTTGGTTTGAAGCTAAGTCTGCTAAGTTCTAAGATCAAGCCTCACACTCCCTGTTGTTTTCTTTTTTATTAATATTAAATTTCAATTAATTAGTTAATTAAAATATTTATAATTGATTGATTTATTTCTATTTATTAAATAATATACTAAAAATATTAAAAACAATTATGAAAATATTAGTTTATTAGTTAATATATGTTTAATCAATTAATTATTTGTGATAATATAAATATATTTTTGAATTTTTTCATAATTTATAAAATTATCTTGTATTTGTAAACATAATATAAGTATTCGTTTCCTCTATATTTAGTTGTGGCACGTTCGTCCATATCTATATAATGTAGGGATAAAAGAGTAATTTTGAAATCTTCATTCCGACCCGTTGCCCATCTTGGGGCTTCTTTACTCCTTTGAGTGATTACCTTGGCTCAGCCTCATGGTCCTCGAGATTCTTTTTCTCACTTTCCAAATGTGCGGGCTTTATGTGCTTGTGGGCTAGGGCCGGGGCCGGGGCCGAGGTCCCATCGAATCGAATCAACCCATAACACAATTAGTTAAGATATATGTCATTGACTTAAGTGTGCTTTGGTAGTCTCTTGCAATTTTTTTGAAGTGAGTGCAAACTATGCTCAAAAGATCTACGTTGGTGAGAATAGTCTTCATTCTTAAATACGAGTAGTAAGTAACATGACTGTAACGGCCCGGATCCACCGCTAGCAGATATTGTCCTCTTTGGATTTTCCCTTTCGGGCTTCCCCTCAAAGCTTTAAAACGCGTCTGCAAGGGAAAGTCTGAAAAAGAAAGCCCAAACAGGGCAATATTCGGGCTTCCCCTCAAGGCTTTAAAACGCGTCTGCAAGGGAAAGTCCGAAAAAGAAAGTCCAAAGAGGACAATATTTGCTAGCGGTGGATTTGGGGCATTATAAATGGTATGAGAGCCAGATACCGGACGATGTGTCAGCCTTCTCGCTGTTCCCTGAAGGGGTAAACATGAGGAGGTGTGCCAGTAAGGACGCTGGCCCCAAAGCGGGGGGGTGGATTTGGTGGTGGTCCCACATCGATTGAAGAAAGGAACGAATGTCAGCGAGGACACTGGGCCCCGAAGGGGGTAGATTGTGATGTCCCACATTGGTTGGGGAGGAGAACAAATCACCCTTTATAAAGGTGTGGAAACCTTCTCCTAATAGACGTGTTTTAAACGTTTGAGGAGAAGCCCGAAAGGGAAAGCCCAGAGAGGACAATATCGGCTAGCAGTGGATCTGTAAGTAGAGAATGTCGGGACCATTAGATTCTAAATCTTGGACATGGAGAATTATAACAATCATGTTAGAGCGCATCCAGCCCCATTAGATTCTAAATCTTGGACATGGAGAATTATAACAATCATGTTAGAGCGCATCCAGCCCCAACACATATCTGTAAGTAGAGAATGTCGGGACCATTAGATTCTAAATCTTGGACATGGAGAATTATAACAATCATGTTAGAGCGCATCCAGCCCCAACACATATTCCAAACCTAAAGACGGTCTAGAAATAGAAAAGACAAAAGAACAACGAAAAATTCCATTTTTCAGCGTTTTCTAAGCCAGACATTAAATCTCCAAGTTACCACATCGAGACACTGCAACCAACGTTCATATGCTAGCTTTCGGTTCTTACCTATTTGATTTCTTCGCTTAGCCGTAACTCATACCGACCTCAATTACACGGGTTTTTTTTATAAAAAAAAATCTATAGAAGGAGATATTTAATTTTTGGAATATATTTTTTAAAAAAATGAAATTTAAATAATTTCATTGTCAATGCATATATTGTCGTTTTCCAACAACAGAAAATGGCCTCAAATGTTAATATTATTTTAGAACTCTTCAATATAATAATAAATACATTTGTATATAAATATTAACATATAATATGAACCATAGAAATAAATAATTGAAATAAATTGTAAAATTAAATGAAAATTATTTGGGCCTACGGCAATCTTAAGGGCATCCTCCTCTACCGCTATCTCTGAATCCTTATCCACAGCCATTCTCAAGTTCTTGTTTTCTTCCTTATCTCTTCCATCTACTCTCACAAACTGTTATCTAAATCTAATCGTTCATCTTCGTCTTCTTATTCTTCCATTTTCTGAATTCATTTTATATTCATTTGCGCCTTCTTTGTAATCATTGGAATTGATTTCGAGTGAAGCCCACCGTTTTTTTTTTTTTCTGTTTCTCTCTTCTTCTCTTGAAACCCTCGATTAATCTATGTGCTTTGACGCCTATTTGTTTGATTAAATTGGAGGGTTTTTCTTTTTTTTTTTTTTTCTTTGCTTGATTCGTATGGCTTTGCTTTCGATTTTGTCGGAGATTTTGGGGAAACCCAGAATTGTTGATGTGCTTGGCGAGCTTATGGTGTTGATTGCTCCTCTTTGGATTGCGGTTATTGTTGGAGTTTTGGTGGGGTGGAGTTGGAAACCGAAATGGGCTAATTTGGGACGAGAAATGTTGGATTCTTCAGGTTCGGATGAGTCTAAGTCGACGTCGACTTCCTTCTCGTTGTTGGGGTCAATTCCGAGCTTCAATTCCTTGAACTTTCAGATGCCTAGCTGTTTACTTAGCTCCTTCGATGGAAAAGATGAGAAGGAAACTTCCTCTTCGCCGTCCAACTCCGATTCTGACTCGAGGTTGTTTAGTTCTTCTTTCAAGCAATTATTCAGTGGATTGATTGTTGTTCTTGTTTTAAACAGAGTAAAATTGTAGCTGGTTAAGTTTAGTTTTGGTACTTGGTGGGTTGGAATTGAAAATTGGATTATCCTTTGTTGATATTCATTTCTAACATCTGATTCTGTTGTGGCTCAGTTTGTTAGAACTTGAAGGAGAAAATTTGAAAGTTGTGAATGATGATGATTTGGAGTACCTATGGAAGCTAGTTGAAGAGAAAGATGGAGGACCCGCGTGGATTCAAATGATGGATCGTTCTACTTCGAATATGAGTTATCAAGCATGGAGAAGAGATCCTGAGGTAGCCCCCCTTTGCTACACAATGATTTCAATGCTGTTTTTTAATGGTTGTATATAACAGAGATACCTTGCATCTTGGTCTGGTATAAATCGATTAGGAACGAGTGTAGCGCAGTAGCTGTTGTTCTTGTGGTCTGGATAGCAGCGTAGAGTAGTGATCTCTTCTCACAACCGTCTATCCATCTTCTTAGTTTAGTTTTCCTGTTGTATGTCTAGCTATCTGTCGCATTATCTTACTGTGTTCCGCGAGCCTCCTTGCTTCCTTAAGCCACGGTTATTATTAAGTAAAATATTGTTGAGATTCATATGTAGCTCTTAGCTTGCCAACTGAATTAAAGTTAATATGTTTAACCGATTGAATTATTGTTCATCTATGAATGATCAAGGTATGATATTCAAGTAAAATGAAATGATCATTGCAGTCTTACTGTCTTACATTGTTTTATCAGCCTTGATTTTGTCCATTTTCGCGACACGTAACACTTAGTAGCTTACTTACTGTAATATTTCGCGTTTGTGTGTGGCCTTACCAGACTGGACCTCCACAATATAGAAGTAGAACTGTGTATGAAAATGCAACTCCGGAGATGGTGAGGGAGTTCTTTTGGGATGATGAGTTTCGGTCAAAATGGGATGACATGCTCATATCTGCTAGAACTTTGGCTGAATGCCCAACAACAGGAACCATGGTAGTTCATTGGGTGCGCAAGGTGAGGCAGCTGTTTTCTTTTCTATTTCTGCTAGTGAATGCTATATCCCCCCCCTTTTATTTTCGGTGGTGACGCGGTTTTAATGTGCTTTTTCCTTTTTTCTTTGGTGGTTCAGTTTCCTTTCTTCTGTAGTGACAGAGAGTATATAATCGGGCGACGAATCTGGGAAGCAGGGCGATCATATTACTGCGTCACAAAGGTATAACTTGTAATCATCCGTGTCTCTTGGCATGATATCTTGTCCATGTCTCCTTCTTTGTTACTATCTTTCTGACTAACCTCGTATCGTCTTGATTGAGACATGTTTGGTTCTTACATTAACCCTTCCGTGCGCACTCCCCCACCCCTGTCCTTTTGTGACGTTCGAAAAGTTGTAGCATAAAATCTTTATCTCTGTGATGAATGGAAATACGATCTGCGTGTTGACCCTAAAAGGGTATATTTGTGTTGATATTATAATCAGGTTTTATCCGATTCTAGTTCATTAGTTAACCGGTAAATGTGATGTGGTAGCGGGACATTTTAGTTAGTCACTGTTCCTCTTAACTCGGTGTCACGTCTATCGAATCTATGCTAGGCCTCATGAATAGGTCTGTAGATTTTGCTTGGAGAAGTGCTCTAATGACTGTTGTTCCTCAAGATTTTTCCTAATTACTTTTCTGGCAATAACACGTCGATATATTTTTCGTTGTTTAGAGTGTACCATGTTCCTCTGTACCGAGATGCAACAAACCAAGACGGGTTGATTTGTACTACTCGAGCTGGTGCATTCGTGCAGGTAACTATTTTCTCATCTTTATGTTAAGGCACAATATGCTGTCCTGTTGTGTTGTTGCAACAGAAGGGAATGTGAATCCTTCTCCCTTTTCTATTCCTTATTTTCTTTTCTACTTGGAAGTTAGTTCCTTCACACTTTTCCTCATATTTTTTATCTTCTTACTCTGATTGGATATCGGAGCAGCTGAATCGAAGAAGGGGGACGGACAGCTAACTGCATGCGAGGTTATACTGTTTCACTACGAAGACATGGGCATCCCTTGGGAAATTGCCAAGCTCGGAGTTCGTCAAGGAATGTGGGGAACTGTTAAAAAGATCGATCCCGGGCTACGAGCATACCAAAAAGAGAGAGCATCAAGTTCGTCGGTACCACACTGTGCCTTCATGGCTCAAATCAACACCAAAGTTAATGTAGATTACTTGAGATCTCTGGAAAACAGCTCCCACAATGGTTCCATGGAGGATCAAAGTTCAAACTCATCAGAAAAACCAGCTCGGAAGAACATTCCCAAACTGCTCGTGGTTGGTGGAGCCATTGCTCTAGCCTGCACCATTGACCGTGGACTATTAACAAAGGCAGTCATATTTGGAATTGGCAGAAGGTTCGCCAAGATTGGTAGAAGATTATGAACTGATGCTAGCTAGCAGGCTCAAGCATTTTGTCCTGATCACAATACCCCCCCTCTATACACAACAACCTGCTTATTTGCAATAGCTTTTTGTTTATATTTTGCGTTCGTGTTTGTCCCGGATTTAAAGAGAATAGAATGTCAATACCACGTAGGTGGACGGAGAAAAGAAAAACCGACGTTATCGGGGCGTAGAAATGAAACGAAATGTCTTTAAGCAGCAACCAGAAATGTGTAGGGTCTTAATGAAATCAGTTGGTTGTGTTCATATGATGAGTTGAGTTGGTTTGTCAAAGTGAGTATCAGTTCTTCAATTTGTGGTACCATCAGCATGGGACTGTCAACCCCATAGCACTCCCCGCTAATCAGGGAGTGCCTTCAAAACTACTTTTTGGAGTTTTTTTTTTTTTTTTTTTTTTTTTTTCAAACAATTTTTTAAAAAATGATTTTAATTTTTTAAAGTAATTTGATTATTTCAAAAAGAATTTCTATTTATTACCCAATTAAAAAAAAATAGTCTACTACTTAAAAAAAAATATGAAATAAATTACGGTAAATTTTAAATTTAAACATCAAAAATTAGATTACAACCTATAGACATTTTGTGACGAGAAAAAATATGATATAATTGGGCATAATAATAAAATAGACTAAATTATTTTTATTTTTATTTTCTTTTTTGGAAGTATTGAGAATGAAATAGAATAAATTTCAAAATATAATATTTACTAGTTATTTCTTTTCTTCCATGGAGTTGAAAAAAATGAAGTATTCCGAGGTCACGAAAGTTAGTCAATTTGTTTTTAATTAAAACAAGTGTGTTAGGAAACATGCGGGTCCATTGAGTTCCACTCTCGGGAAGACAAAGTTGGCATAAAGAATCTTCTAAAATATAGTTTACTCATTTCTTCTCTTTTCGACCGCGTCTTCCTTTAATTTTATGTTTAATAGATAGATCTATCAAGTATATATTACTAGAGTAGATTCACAAATGTTTTAAAAAATATTGAACAAGACAAAGTTCCATCCAACACAAATTTAAAATTCAAATGTCTATGGAACACAAAATTAAAAATTTAAAAATTCAATAGATGGCTTTTTAAAATTAAGACACAAACTAATTTCATGAAAGAATAAAAAATAAACCGATTAGCCAATTCATTCTTGCGTCACCTATAGCCAACCTACGTATGCTTGAGCCTCTGGCCCTGGTTGAAGGAGAAAATTTTAGAAAACGGGCAGAGAGTCTTGAGAGCAAGATTTGAGATATTAAAATTGGTGTTATATGTAATGCAAGCAAGAATGCAACAACGGCTTATAACATATAACTATCGGGTAGGGAGAAGTTGACAATGACGTAGATGAATAAGATATACCAGTACAAACAAAAAATTATTTATTTATTTTTTATCCATTCCGGAAATAAAGATTATAGGTTGAAATTTATCGACTAAAAAGTTATAAAAAGAAAGGAAATAAAATGAATTAAATAGTCTAAGACCTTAGGGTGGGGAAAAAAAATATGCATGAAAAACAGTTGGAGAAGCAAATAAAATAAATGTGAGTTTCCGCGTAAGAACATGAATGAACATGAAAGAACAAATCAAGAACAAATCCAGAACAAATCCAGCCATCCATCCATCCATCCATCCATCGCCACTACAAAACACCAACATAATTTTACTCCAATCCCAATCCCACTCTTTGTTCTTCCTTTTTTTCTATTCGCATCTTTCTCTATGTTTCCACTATCATAATCCCTATCTTCTTCCTCTATAAATCCATCGCCATTCATTTTCTTAACGAAAAGGGGTAGAAACAACCTTCTCCACCGACACCCATTTTCCCAATTCCCCTTCCCTCCGATTTATACCCCAAAAAAGGCCTTCAATCTCATAGAACAGAGCAGAACAGAGCAGAACAGAGCAGAACAGAGTAGAACAGAGCTTCTCTGTGTTTATCGGAATGGGGAACTGCTTATTCGGCGGTGGGTCTGGTGAGATTCAGGGGAAAATCAAGGTAATTACGTCCAACGGCGGGATTATGGAGTTGGGTTCTCCGATTACCGTCGGGTGCATCGCTGATGAGTTTCCCGGCTATGGAATATTCAAAAGCCACGATCTTTTTTGGAACCCATTACCGCACAACGAGGAGCTGCTTCCGGGGAAATCCTACTACTTGCTTCAGAGAAACAGGGGAAGAAACAGAGGAGAGACAGAAGAAGGGGAAATGGGAATGATAAGGGCGCGTGAGGGGCACGTGAGGTCGAATAGTGTACCGGAGGCGACGGCGGCGGCGGCGGCGGGTATGGCGCCGTACAGAATGTCGTTTGATTATCAGGGGGTTTTGAGGAGGTCGCAGACGGAGGTTTTTTCGAGGAGCAGTGAGAAGAACGGCGGGGGGGTTTGGAAGGTGAAATTGGTGATTAGTCCGAAGCGATTGGTGGAGATTTTGGAGGAGGAAGGTCACACTCAGGAGTTGATTGAGAGCGTAAGGACTGTGGCTAAATGTGGAAGTACTAGCACCAGCAGCAGCTTTTCGTCGTCCATGGCGTTTTCCGATCACTGGAGTCTGTCCACCACCGCCAACGCTACTCCGAGCGCTTCCTCCAAAAGTGGCGGCTTGCTGGAGATCTTGTTAGACGAACACGACTCTCCACAATGGTATGATATTGTCCACTTTGAGCATAAGCTCTCATGGCTTTGCTTTGGGTTTCCCCAAAAGGCCTCAAACCAATGGAGTTAGTATTCCTCACTTATAAACCCATGATCATTCCCTAAATTAGTCGATGTGGGACTTCTATCATCCAACACCTCCCCTCGAACAAAGTGCGCCTCCCCTTAATCGAGGCTCGACTCCTTTGGAGTCTTAGTCATTTTTGACTGCCTTCGAGGAGGGGCTTGGCTCCTTTTCTTTAGGAGTTCTTTGTTCGATATTTGAGGATTTGAGGATTTATCAATCTATTGGCACGACTAAGTTTAGGGCATGGCTCTGATACCATGTTAGACGAACACGACTCTCCACAATGGTATGATATTGTCCACTTTGAGCATAAGCTCTCATGGCTTTGCTTTGGGTTTCCCCAAAAGGCCTCAAACCAATGGAGTTAGTATTCCTCACTTATAAACCCATGATCATTCCCTAAATTAGTCGATGTGGGACTTCTATCATCCAACAGATCTAACAGTAAATAAGTAATTTTTCTTCTTCCCATTTGTTAATTATGCCTTTTGCATATCTTATATGTAATACAGAGTATACAAACTTTAATATATGTGTATTATCATGTTAACATGGATATGTATTAATGTTAGCTACATATTTGATAGAAACGGATATTAAATATGATACATGTTTGTGTTCGTTATTCCTTTTGTCATACCATCTCGTGATTAAGCATTGATAAGTTTGAAACCGTAAATACTATATCAAAATTTTGACATTATGAGTGAGAGATTGAGATATCTAAAGGAGGTACGAAGACCATCATAAAGCCTAGAAAACAAGGGCAGTCGGCCTTCATTCACGACATCACAATTGCAGCATCCATAAATACTATAACAAGTTCATTCCGGCCACTTTCTTTTAAGTCATCATAGATTTAAGAGCAGTTGTAATCTAGACATTTTGAGTACAAGAGCTCGAGATATCTAGAGGTACGAAGACCATCATGAAGCCTAGAAAACAGGGGCAAACGAACCCTTTACACGGTCGACCTTCATTCACGACATCAAAATTGCAGCATAACTTAATGATAGGTTTGAATTCCGACACAATTATTGTATTGAACACTATTATTTTCAAGCATGTGCTTGCTGCCTCAACCATGAAAACAAGAAGAAATGAGCGTATTCAATACTTCCATTTTTGCAAACAGCTAATCAGAGTATTCAATCCCTCAAAAAAGAAAAAAAAAGTTCCAAATTAGAGAAACTTAACAAATTCAAATCATTCTTTAATCGACATCACATCATGTAACCTGTACTGATCATTCTACAAATCGACAAATACAAGTGAGAGCGACGAACTCGGACGAAAATCACAATGAATATGACTAAGGTATCTGCGGAAGAGTGCAGACATTACCTATAGGGCTGTCCAGTGGGGGGGTAACCTGATTGTGGATAGCCCGGAGCTGGATAGCCAGGAGCTGGATAGCCTTGAGGCTGAGGATAACTATAGGGCTGTCCATATGCAGGTTGTGGTGGATATCCGACCGAGGGAGGAATCGGTTGATCGATCCGAGACATAACTTGAGGAGGAGGCACTGCCATTACTTGCGGTCCGAACATGCCGTCTCTCTTATCCAGCTCAATCTTGTGTTGAGTCTGCAAACCACCACACAATTAGCTAATGATTTATCATTTAAATTTTGATACCTGAAGAATCCTTTCACTCATTACCTGCATACATGCGCAAACCCTGTTGAAAGAAGAATTATTAGTATCTTGAGCATGAATGCGGAGAATAATAAGCAAGATTTGGAAGGGGTGAGCTTACGAGCAGTAAACCATATCAGACAAGCAAGAAAGTAGCTGAGAAGCCTCTTGAATTTCTTCACTTCCTACTATCATTGCAACGATGGAAAATATACATGCTATTTGTTGTAGACAGAACATAAAACCCTGAATAATTTGAGAATGCATAAATAGAAGGCACTGAGAATTATAGAGAGAAATTGAGAGATAGAGCTGGTAGCACATACAATAATGCAATTGTCACATTGTGTTGTCTGTATGTTGAATTCGTCTTGCAACAAGAACCGAGTTGAAGCCACTGAGTTCCCAAAGCAGAGGAAAACCTTGAAGATCGAACATATATTAATTAACTGTTGTGGTGCTGAAAGCAAGAATAAATTTGGAATGTCTAATATACGAATCGCACGTACATATGCTATTTTCCAATCTGTGAACAGCCCAAGTCCATCGTTAGTAGATATTGTCCTCTTTGCGTTTTCCCTTTCGAGATTCCCCTCAAGGTTTTTAAAACGCATCTGCTAGGGAGAGGTGGTTTCTACACCCTTATAAAGAATGCTTCGTTCCCCTCTCAAATCGATGTGGGACCCCCCAATCCACCCCTCTTCGAAGCTCAGCATCCTTGCTGGCACTCATTCCCTTTCTCAAATCGATGTGGGACCCCCTAATCCACCCCCCTTCGGGGCCCAACGTCCTTGCTGACACACCGCCTCATGTCCACCCCTTTTGGGCTTAGCTTCCTCACTGACACATCGCCTGGTGTCTGGCTCTAATACCATTTATAACAGCCCAAGCCATACCGCTAGCAGATATTGTCCTCCTTAGGCTTTCCCTTTTAGGCCTCCCCTCAATGTTTTTAAAACACGTCTACTAGGGAGAGGTTTCCACACCCTAATAAAGAATGTTTGTTCCCCTCTCCAACCGATATTAGGATCTCACAATCATTTGCTTCTCGTAGAAGCAGATATTTTTCTGTGGATGAAGTTCAATAAGAATCCACAGATACCTACCTACCACTCTCAGGCCACATCAAGTCCAATACAAAAGGGACAATAGGTTTTGTTTTCTTCACTTCCTAAAGGTAAGCAAACATAAAAAAATTGTGGTACTATTGATTAATGCACGCATCCACTTTATTCTGGAAAACATAAGATTTATTGATATACATACACTCCAAAGCAAGTATTAGATAAATAAAAATATTCCAAATGAAAATTTGTGTACCTCTGTGCCAAGGCAAAATTCAGGGCATTTGCTTTCTCCACACCTGCCACTACAAGGCATATAGCCTGCACAGCATACATATCTATGGAAAAAGAAAACATGAAAATCACTCAACAAAACCAAATCACATCCTAACTTTTTAGGAAGTCAAGAAAACAAAATGAATTACCTTGACATGTCATTATATAGAGCTCTCTTACGAAGCATATATGATACACAAGGCCCACTACAAGAAGGAACAAACATGCAGTTACTACATGAAACCAATGCTTTGGCTTTTAAAGAAACAAATAAAAGTTCATGATTTCTCACTGATAGGGCTAAATAAAAAATTACGTTTCTGGGATGTAAAGAAAAAGAGATGTTGGCACAATTTACTTTGCACCAAAGACGGGTGAAAACTCCACCTCTGCCAATATAAACCCACAACAATCATCTTTTAACTTCGACAGTATCTTCCTAACCATTTCATGAACACAAGTAGCAAGATTTCCATTTTTCATTCCCCACTTTTATCCAAACACCACATGAGGAGATGAACATCTAATGAATAATGGCAATCCCATTTTCAAATTGAAGGTAAAAATCTTTAGTAGTAACCTAATCCTTCACTACACAAAGTAATCTCGCTAGATCCTTGCCACCCCGAAGCCTCGTCGGGATGAAATGTGTAGAGAGAAACAGCAAAGATGGATAATCTCCTACAACACCATCAACACCTTAAACTAGTTGCAAACGAAACACCGTTATATTTCCTATCAAGGGTTCATCTAATGTAAGACGATCTTTGATTAAACTCATTAAATTCAATTTGCTCAATTGACGTTGATTTGAAGGATATTGACCCTTCTAAATTGCATAACCAATGAGTCGTAGACTTTGGTTTGACAATTGAGTCTAATCGTTGTTATGCCATCAGAGTGCAGATTATAGGAGCTAGGGACGGAGACAAATCATCGGCTCTACGAAATTCCATCAGCGCAATCATAAAAATTTCACAATCACCACCAAGTCAACGCAAAAAGAAAACGAGTCAACGCCTCTACATTTATCTAGAAAATCAAGATCTGGAAAGAGCCAAGACAATCCCATCACAATCAGAATATCAAGGAGAAAAGACAAGCCAAAACCCCTATGAAATGGAAAGCAAATAGCTCAATAAACACAGATAAACGAACTACGCGAATAAAGCAGATCCATGAGTAAATTCCAAGAAGTAGAAGAACACGACAACAGAAAAAAAGAAATTAAAAAACCACCACACTCACCACCACAACGCAAGGCAGCAATCTGCAATCAAAGATTAACCCTCATCAGAAAGCAAACAAAATCAGGCGAAGAACAGCACAAACATGCGAAGATAGAGAGACAGAAGAAAGCGATAACTTACAGGGAGTGTCAGCCTGAATAGTATGCATAAGGTCAGTGTGCCAGAGATTACGATAACTCTGGCGGAGTTGCATCTTATCAAGTTGTTGCTGCTGCGCTGCCATGGCTGCACTACCAAGATTTCCAGCAAAGGTAAAATTGCGCTTGAAAATTCTTGAAAGAATCAGAACTGAGCCGGGAAAAAGAGGGTCTAGGGCAGAGGGGATTCTTCGAGGATCGAAGAGGAGGGAAGACGGCCCACCACGCACCGGAAGCTTCAAATTAAAACAGCTAGACTGGTACAACTGTACAACCGGCTGAACCAAAGTTTACGCTTTTTTTTTTTTTTTTTTTTTTTTTTTTTTTTTTTTTTTTTTTTTGCTTTCTGAGAAATAAAATAATAAAAGTAAAACAATGTGTCGGCTGCATAACATATAACATATATCAATTGGGCAAAAAAATAATACAAAACTCGCCCAGAAAAATAGAAACCAGAAATTCAACAGGCTTAAAATAATTCTTATTCTTTTTTCAACACGTTTTGGTCAACTATATATCTTATCTAGTTGAAATATGTTAAAATTAGTAACTTTTTGTTTTAGATTTTAGTTAACTATAGGATATCTTATCCAGTTGAAATATGTTCAAATTAGTAAATTTTAGTTAACTATAATATATCTTATCGGAAATAGATTCAAATTAGTAAATTTTTATTCACTATAAGATATCTTATCCCGTTGAAATAGGTTCAAATTAGTAAATTTTAGTTAACTATAAGATATCTTATCCAGTTTAAATAGGTTCAAATTAGTAAATTTTTGTTCACTCTAAAATATCTGGTCGAAATATGTTCAAATTAGTAAATTTTAGTTAACTATAAGATATCTTATCCAATTGAAATAAGTTCAAATTAGTAAATTTTTGTTCACTATAAGATATCTTATCCCGTTGAAATAGGTTCAAATTAGTAAATTTTTCTTAACTACAAGATATCTTATCCCGTTGAAATAGATTCAAATTAGTAAATTTTTGTTATAGATTTTAGCGAGAAAAATTACAACACCTAATTTTTTTAAAAGGGTTGAAATCTTTTTTACGAGATTTATTGTTGACAGACAAATAAGATTATAATAAATTAACATGTTGTATTTATATTACATTATATAGAAAAATTACACAACTTACACCAAATAGGTTCTATCTATATACAAAACTACAATGTAACCCCTTAATACACTGAATTTTGGCCTACAATTTGAAGGTATGTCATATTTTATCGACTTAAGCTTAGAAAATTAAAGCCAGTTACAACATATTCGAAAAGTTTAATGATAAAATATAGCACAGTAATTAGTAACGACCCGATACTCCAAATAAGAAAAAGAATAAAAAAAATTACACAATGAATAATGAATAAGTCCACGTAGTGGCACATTCCTTACAATTAAATTAATAATGGATATGGATCGAGTAACATAGAAATATCCAAGTAAGAACAAAGAATACAACATAATCTGTACAACAATTAGGGAGAAGCTTACATTATGAAACAACCTTCACTCTTTGTCTCCAAGGAGGGGATCGCTCGAGCATTGTGGCGTGGAGTGAAATTAAGACCAAACATTTCTCTGGAGGCCTGATCTGGTTCTACATAGTTAACAAGTTTTGCAACAACGGTTGCGCTTTTTGTTATGTGATCCATATCTTTTGTATCATTCCATAGAAGGTGAACCAATTGCAATCTCCTGTTGTTAGAATCCAATTCAATGCCCCATTCTGTGAATAGGGCCTCTCTTTGTTTCCTTGAGAGCCTCTTCTGCATTTCTCTGCACAACATTTGCCTCTCCCGGTGAAGCGCCTTCAGACTGATCATAGAAGGGATTTCATTTTAGTGAACAGACCAGGTGGATTTTAGAGGAAAATGTGATTGGATTTGCATTTAGCTTACCTCGATGCTGGTGTCAGTGTTTGGCCATTTTCCACGGTTTGATTTCCCTGAGAAAATGAGTCCCTGAGGAAGGATAGTCTCCTGAACTCTACCTCCATGTAAATAGAATCAGCTGGATCACCACCCTTAAATAGAAGGAAAAAGTAGGTTCTATGCACCAATGAGACATTACAAATATGCCACAGTTCAATTATGTCCTTTTGAAGCCTTCTGAATTCCGAAGGCCATTCTGAAGGACTTATCGCGTCATTATGGATTGGATCCACGCCGACGTCTTCCACGTTCTTCGCAGGTTCGAAGGGCTTTGGTTTATCCCCAAGCGCCTAGAATACGAGACAAACATGTTAAACAAAAATCCTCCAAAAACATTCGTATAGGAATGCATTGAAGAAAGTAAAACAACTGATCTAGTCCTTATTTAAGGTTATTTTAATGTTTCTAAGTGCTTTAAAAAAAACCCATAGGCTGTAGTCAATAGCTTTATCTCCAATAGAATAAATATTTAGCATCCATACATTAGATTATTATAAAGGACACGTAGACCAAAGAAGTACTCACCGCTGCATCAAGAAGATGCTTTTCACTTTCAAGGTTGGATATCTGCGTTGTTATATCAAGAAGTTGATTTATTCTCTCAAGGTTGGATATCTGGTCATGTTCTAGGTCTGTAGCTGGAGTGGTCGCATCACTTTTGTCGTCTTCTAAAACATCAAGATTCTGTTCACAATGCTCGTCTATGGAAGCACTCATCTGGGAAGTTTGAGAATAAGTTACTGACGACCTCTCAGTCTCAACATCATATTTCAATGGAGCACGGAAACTCTCAGGTCTCCCTATGAAGTCTTCTCCAAACCAAATTGGTGGTGTGCTCTGGATTTCCTTGATGTTCTCTGTAGATAAGGTTCTCATAAGACTGCCATTACAACTTCTACTCCTAGTTGGATTTAATCGTCCAGAATTACTCATATCTTTCTCTATATTCCATGGAGAAGGTTTCTCTGGTGATGGGATTACATAGAAGGGACTGAAGTTGTTAGGCTTCCTATCTTCGTCTGCAGGGTATGATTCTATTGGATTTAATCGTCCAGAATTACTCATATTTTTCTCTATATTCCATGGAGAAGGTTTCTCTGGTGATGGGATTACATAGAAGGGACTGAAGTTGTTAGGCTTGCTATCTTCTTCTGCAGGGTATGATTCTAATTTCCATTTGTTACTTTGCTCTTTATCAGCTACGTTCGAGGTTGTTGTGTTCGGTACAGGAGACGGAGTGGCAGAATCAACATATCTTTCTGGACTAGAATCTGACGTGGTAGAAACTAAGTATCTATTCATACTTGATTCTTCCATCTCAATACATCGCACTTCCTTGCAGATATCCTCGGAGTTCTCACATGGCAATTCTTCTACCTCCTCCGTATATGATTGGGTATCAACCAAAGAGGGAACTATCGATGATACTTGTGGAGGGGATTTACCTAGCAGGACGTCCTTTTTAACTTCAACAAGATGCACAAAATGATCATCAGAACTAGTGCTCTGTCCGCCTGAATACTGAGATGCATCAAAAGATCCAGAAACATCACCCAGGATTTGAGAATCTATCATTACTGTTGTCTCAGATGGGCGACTATCGAAGTCCCAGGAAGACCGCGCCCGTAATCTTGGGTACTGATCATCCAAATCTGGCTGAAGAAGATGCAAATAACTTAACATCAAATAAATAAGCTTTTTTTATCATGGCACAACAGAATGCTTTATTCAAAATGTAAAATGGCATACCGATGGCATTGAAGATTTATCCTCTTCAACCATTTTAAGCAGATCCTTAACCTGAGATTGAGCATGGTCTCGTTCCATGGTAAGCTCACTTAAGTCCTTTTTTAGCTGCATGACGAGACAAACAAGGAAGAGCAAAGGAATAACTTAGACCAAGTATCACTCTATTGCCCTCCAAGAAAGTAAATGTTAGAGAGCATTCTAATGGTAGCACAAAACATATCAATAAAATGGTGTGAATAAACACAAGCCTAACCATATAATTGCAGTATTTTATTATGCCTGAAAAAGTTGGACACCTCTAACCATAAAAAATAGTCATTTTTTGTTTCAATATGGTTTTGTGAAGTAATTTTTTCTTATTGTGTCAAAGCATGTCCCAGAAAAAATAGCAGCAACCAAGTATTGACGATGAAATAACATCAGAGAGCTTTCGCACCATGTCATTTTCAAATTATATAATTTTTTTAAGGGAGCTATATGTATGTCACTTGCACCATATAGTTGATGTAAATTGATTGAACGCAAACTAACATGTGAATTTGAATTTTATCCACATCTGCTAAATTGAACAGATTATAAAGTTACAAATGATAAGTCATAAATTCAGTGTCAAAACATGCAAAAGATTAAAAAAATAAAAAAAGGAAAGAAAATTACCTTTTCAATCTGGAGATCTTTTTCTCTAACTAATGTGATATCGGGTCTTTCAGAAGTTTGTCCAGAGCTTCTTAACTCCCTTTCCAATCTTGCCAATTCTCTTTGCAATTGTTTCACTAGAGCCTTATCAGACACAACTACGTTTACCTGAGCATTAGTAACAACTTCTTTAGCACAACTGGCAAAAAGGAGTGTGTTTCTTGATTGCTCAACATGGACTTGAGCAGGGCTCATGGTACAGATGATCGCAGTTCTAGCATTGCCTCCCAAGGAAGATTGCAATATACGAGTTAACTTCGAATCCCTGAAAGGAATATGTCCATTTCTTCCCTTACTGCATCCAACAAGGAGTTCGATATGTCAGCAAGTGCGAACTTACAAGAGGAACATGTAAGGAGCTAATAGAAAGACCGTGTTTAAAGTACTATTTGGTTCCCCACTTACTAATTTTATTTTCTTATCTATACTTATTAAACATTCAAATTTTGGCCTTGTACTTTCAATAAAACTTAAAAAGGAGTTCCCACTGTTAGTTTGCTATTACCTCAGTTAACCTTCCTCTGATTTGGCAATAAGAATCTGTGTTCCGGGAAGAAGATATGATCTACTCTGGCAGGTTTTCACCCACACGGGCGTTAAGAAAATATCTTCTATAAGGGGGAGAGTTTCCCAATCCCTCGATAGTTAAGTTTATTACTTTCTTATTGTGGCGCATACCTTTCTCTCTATATCAGTCATCATATCCACTGGAATAAGAGCTCTCTAATGCGCTGACCAAAGAGAGAAGATGGATAACAAAAAAGGAAACAGGAAACCGGGGAAGCTAAGTCGGAACTGGGAAAGATGTGAAAGATTTTGGCCATGGAAAAGGGTATGACCATATTGCTTAAATGTATTTGCACTAGTAGCTGAAGAGATGAGAAATAACAAAGTAGACGTTATCAAAACCTAGAGGGAGTTTGAAGGAGAAAGGAAAAAAAGGCTGAACGAGGAGTCAAGCAACCAGTGAGGAGAAGACTCCAAAGTACTGGAAGATGTTGGAGTCGCTTCATTTCGATGGGAGTGGTTCCCATGGGAGAACTTCCAGGTGAATCGCATATCTAAAATCGGCTAAGATGAAGGCAATTGTATTGTTTTTGGCAAGAGAGGCCCTCGTGTGATTCCTTTCTATACCTTGACCAAATTGGCACCGACAATGGAAAATCAATTGTCGTTAATAAGGACAAAAGGTTCAGTTTATACTGTTTGAAAACTTGAGAAACTATGGTAAATGAGAAGTTGCTGCCTCCTCTAAAGTCAAGGGATTAAACCGTTCTAATTTCTTCACTCTATAAAATCCGGAAACATTCGGCGGACCAATTGAAGGACGTTAGAAACAATTCAATGATCACATGCACATCAAACCATAATGAAAAAGGGAAATTATATGCTTAACATGGAAGTAGAAAGAGAAAAATTGCACGAAGTACCTGAGCTTACGAATAACAGTCCCAAGAGTAAGCAAACTACGATTTATGTGACAACCTTCTTTCAGACGTGCACCAGCTGATAACGACTGAGATGCACGTTCACTTCCAGCCAGATCGACAAAATTCTGCATCCATGCATCATTTCATTTAGTTTATTTATTCACCGTTTAAATCAAATCCATCGCTTCTCAATTTAATAAAAACGTTGTGTTTATACCACGGTAGCTGTGAGAGAACTCGACTTGCCGTTGCCTAAGAATTCACGAGCTGAGCTCTGAATTGTCTGGAAGGCAGGCATAATCAACAGTATTACTTCAAGTAAATATAAGAATTGACAACAGCAAAGGCGACAATATCAATACCAATCTAAGAATCTGATGAGATCTGGAGCTTGCTTCATTCAAAGATGTCTCCCCTATCTGCCTTTGAGCTGCAAAAATATACCAATAACATCATACAACCAAACAAAACTTGTTCTTGCTTGTTCTTGTAAAGGCGATAAGATTTGAAACTGCCATTACCTTCGCAAAGAGATAAAAGTTGTTTAAAATGATTCCTGTCCCTCAGAGTTTCCTCTGTGAGTTTCTCAACCGTGGTTCCCCTCTATCAAAATAACTTTAAAAAATCAAAGATCATGAAATGAACGTACTCGGAGAGAAGATGAGGGAAAGATAGACTTGCTTAGTTACCTCTGAATCATCCAGGAGTCTAAGGGGAGTGTTGTCTAAGCCAAGGAGGTCCCTCACAGATTCATTATATATCTCAATGGCAGAAAATTTCAAAAGAAATTCCCTCTCCGAGTGCTTGAGAAAAGTAAAAGAAAACAAAATTAGATCAAAGAGAATATTATACCGAACCATTCATTACCATTACTTAATCTACCTTCTTTATGTAGTCATATATATCTGCCATAGCGTAATCGGTAATTCCACTCATGGTGTACGTTTTCCCACTGCTTGTTTGTCCATAAGCAAAAATAGTTGCTGTACGAACAAAAATACAATGGGAAAGAAAATAAATGTGGAGTTTCATGTTAAATAATCGAATGCAAATAGGAAAAAAAAAAAAAAGTAGTTCTTGTTCGTTCATACAGTTAAGTCCACTGACAACAGAAAGAGCAACTTCCTTGGCGCCCTCCTCATAGACCTTCCGTGTCGAGCAATCGCAACCGAATACCCTGTCTATAGCCGTTCATATAAGAAAAAGGGGCAGCGAGAGCCCAAAACAACAGACAAAAATAAATATTCAGTACCGTCACTGCAGCCATGAATAGGAGAAATTCAACCACTCCCTGTTTCGGGAAATGCTCGATTTGAAAAATGAAAACCCAGAACAGAGAATTCAAGGAAAAAAAGATCAAATTTGATGTATGTTTACAGGAGGCATCGGCTTACCAAATGTATACGCGGATGGATACACGGAGCGTTCAGCCAACGAAAGCGCATTCCGGAATATAACAGTGTTGTCGTTGATGCATTCCCATTCCGAGACCTCATTCCTTGAAACCTCCTTCTCGTTCAAAGGGCGCAGACGAACTGATACCAAAATTCTCTCTTCACGCCCACTTGTCTCTTCCATTATTAGCTCTTCGCCACCACCAGCGCCCATTTCTCGCCGTCTCCTCTTGCTTCAACGCCGTAAACCTTCAATAACTAAGAAATTGAGACCATTCATAAAGGGATCTATTATTTTCTGCCGATCAATGTATTACAATTTAGACACAACAACGCACCAAGTGATGTTAGGACCTTATGCAGCAGTAGGGCCGACAGAACCTCACTGCCCTGCCTCCTCAATGATCTGCACCAACAAACTAATCATGAGTCAGACATTGAGTGCAAATTCGCATACATTTTTTTCAGCGTTTTCGTCAGAAGCATGAACCTAGATTTCTCTGTCTTTTTTACTATTAGAAAAATCGACAGAACATGTGCATACTCAGGATCACAAACAACCATCCATCAATTTATTCTATTATATAAACAATTTGGAGTTTTCTGATTATGTTCCATGTTAACAGACTGTCAACGACTTCGAGTCTCCCCCATTCATTTTAAATCGTTTTCCAAATCATTTGATAATTGTAAACCACCTTTAATCTCAGCTTCGAATATTCTACAATCAATTTCAAGGAATGTTTGTGGCCTCCGCAAAAATCTTCACAACCACGATAATACTCGTTACGATGTGGAGGCAGAGGAAGTTCCAGCTTCGATTCCCGTAAATACGATTGGAACTTGGTTTCTCCTCTTCTAGCTGTTTCACAGGTTATCCCAAATTTATCCTAAATTTATCTCAATGTCGACGCTAATAACAAAACCACAACAGAATTCAAAAACAAAAAAGAAAAACCATAACGAATTTTCCGCGAAAACAGAAACAGCGTTACCAGAATATAGGTAAAAACAACGAAATATTCCACAAATTTCCAGCTAAACCGAATGCGGATGGCCAGAACGAAACAGAGATAAGAATCAAAGATCATGCAATGCCGCATACCTACACTAACGCAATTGAAAACAAATCGAAAACCGCGAAGTCAAACTTGACCATTTCAACGTAGACCGAAGAAACGGAGCAAATGGTTGAGTAGATAGAAACTTCCGTCCAGAAATTTACACCAAACCGATCCTCTGTTACAAATCCAAAGCAGAAACAAAGAAACTAGGCTAAACAAGAACAGAAAACCGAATTCCAGCTAGAATCATGCAACAAGTAGAGAAAAATAAAAACAGGAATTGAAAAACAGTATAAGTCGAGTGAAACTGAACTGAAAGAACGTGGAATCCAGAGAAGGAAGATCACAAACTGTGGGGTACTGGAACTGTTACAGGCACTGAAAAAGAGGTCTGAGCGAGAATGGAAGCAGTCTCTGTCTTCCGTTTTTCTCTGACCGTGTGTTCTGGATCTGGATATCACAGTGGGTCTGCGTTATGAGGTGGAGATGAGAGGAAGAAAGAGACGGCGATGGAATGGTTATGGCGTCGACTTCCGGGGTTAGGTGTTAATCTGCAACTTTCGCTCGTAAAATTATGTTTTTATTTGCCTTTCCATTTAAAACTGCCGCGCCAAAGGGTTCATTTCGGTTGCTTGCTTTTTCTCAATTTACCATTTTACCCTTCACTACCTGGTCGTATTCTAATAAACCTGTAGGCATCGAGTTCCACACCCGATACTTCTCGATACTATATTTGAAGCAATTGTTCGAATTCACGGGAAGCACCCAATCGTATTCTAATAAGCCCGTAGGCATCGAGTTCCACACCTGATACTTCTCGATACTATATTTGAAGCAATTGTTCGAATTCACAAGAAGTAACCAGTAGCATTCTAATAAGTCTGTAGATATCAAGTTCCACACCCAGTACTTTTCATTACTATATTTGAAGCAATTGTTCAAATTCACGAGAAGCAACCGATATCATTCTAATAAACCTGTAGATATCAAGTTCCACACCGAGTACTTTTCGATACTATATTTGAAGCAATTGTTCGAATTCACGAAAAGCACCCGATCATATTCTAATAAGCCCATAGACATCTAGTTCCACACCCGTACTTCTCGATACTATATTTGAAGCAATTGTTCGAATTCACGAGAAACAACCGATATCATTCTAATAAGCCTATAGATATCAAGTTCCACACCCAGTACTTCTCGATATCATATTTGAAGCAATTGTTCAAATTCACGAGAAGCACCCAGTTGTATTCTAATAAGCCTCTAGACATCGAGTTCCACTCTCGGTACTTCTCGATACTATATTTGAAGCAATTATTCGAATTTCTTACGATAAGTAAATAACAATTTGACTGTGGGACCTGTTGTTTTATTCAAAAAGTTTAAATTAGTCGGATAGGTCCCCTACAAAATATATATATATATATATTATTGTTTTTGCTCCATTTCTTTGACATTTTTATTACAACAATTATTAAATAAATAAATAATAATAATAATATTAAATAAATAAATCCTTAAATAGATTTTCCTCCATATTGGGAGGCAAAGAAAAAGGCAAGCAATTGTAGGGTTTGGAATGGAAAGAGTGGGCACAACTTTGACCATAAAAAGGGAAGAAAAGAAGTGAGTTGAAGCAACACAACCCACGTGCTTTGCCCTTTTTTATTGCCTCGGGTTAGACGAGTAATGGTCGTAGGGCGACCTAACCCGATTCTTTAGCTCTCTCTCTCGAGTTATTTTCTATACTAGCCTGATCGTAGGGTTCAATATACTTTCGATTAGACAA
Organism: Cucurbita pepo subsp. pepo; assembly: GCF_057944985.1. Taxonomy (NCBI): domain Eukaryota; kingdom Viridiplantae; phylum Streptophyta; class Magnoliopsida; order Cucurbitales; family Cucurbitaceae; genus Cucurbita; species Cucurbita pepo. The sequence goes on from NC_141811.1 coordinate 5,123,291, forward strand.
GTAATGGTCATAAAACAATCAGAGCCTTGTTTGGGCGAGCTGACCCAGTTCTTTTCACACCCTGACCACACGGGTTGTCTCTCTCTTGGGCGAGCCTAACCAAGGTTAGGTCTTTGACTCTTTAACCCATTACGTATCGCCCCAACCTCACGGTTTTAAAACGCGTCTATTAAGGAGAGAGTTCCACATCGATGTGAATCTCACACCTTGGCTCTTCCTCGTGAGTTGTTTCTTACACGAGCCTGATCACGAGGTATGCTATTGATGTAGTCTATCTATTTGGGCTTTTTGAGTTTCAATGGTTTTTAGATTTGACTTATAGGGCTAATTTGAAAATATTTATTTTGTATCTAATAAACTATTTAACGTTAAACGTGTCTAATAAATATTTATTAAATAGCAAAATTATATATTTCGAACATATATTTAATCTTTTAATTATAATATTATAATAAGTTAAAAATTATTTTTGAAAAAAATAATAATAAGAGACAAAATTAAACTTGTACGGTTGAAATAAAAAAAAAAAATATATTTAATTTAACTCTAAAGAGAAAAAAAAAAAGGAAAAAAGGGGCCCGGCCACCTCATGCATGTGTCCACGCCGCTATGACCTGCACATGCCCCACCACCATCCTCCACATTTAATTTATTATTTATTTTCTCGTTATTTTTTCTGGTTTTTTTATTTTATTTTATTTCTTTTAGGAATTTTAATTTTATATTATCATGCATGTTATGTTTTTTTATTTATACTGTGATGTCTTACATTGGTTGGGAGGAGAACAAAACATTATTTATAAGGGTGTGAAAACTTTTCTCGAGCAGATGCGAGGGAAAGCCCAAAAAGGATAATATCTAGTACTGGTGTATCTCGATCGTTACAAATGGTATCAGAGCCAGACACTGGACGATGTGCTAGTAAAGATACTGGACTCTAAAGAGGTGAATTTGGCGGAGGTCCCACATTGATTGAGAAAGGAATGAGTGTCAGCGAGGATGCTGGGCCCCGAAAGGGGGTGGATTGTGATGTCCCACATTGGTAGGGGAGGAGAACAAAACACCAAATACAGCTTCAGGGGCGAAGCAAGCAGTGAGACAAGGAACCGGGGACAAGAGAGTCAATTCAATTAGTTAGAATAGGGGAAGGATCAAGAATAGTGTTTCCCGAGTGAAAAGAGTGAAAGAAAAGGTTTAAGGTTGAGGATTGACTTCCAGTTCAGGATCATGAATCGAGAGTTTCGTCTTTCCTTGCTTTCAGGTGAAAGGGCGGAGCTCTGAGACCCATAGGGCGAAGGGGGCAGAGCCGCTCGGGTGTGGAAACCTTCCCCTAGCAGACGTGTTTTAAAGCCTTGAGATACGTAATTGGCCAAAATGAACAATATTTGCTAGCGGTAAGCTTGAGATGTTACAAATAGTATCAGAGTCAGACACTGAGTGGTGTTAGGTGGAAACCTTCTCCTAACAGACGTGTTTTAAGATACGTAATTGACTAAAATGAACAATATCTACTAGCAGTGAGCTTGAGATGTTACAAATAGTATCAGAGTCAGACACTGAGTAGTGTTAGGTCCCCAAGGGAGTGAATTGTGAGATCTGGCGTTGGTTGGAGAGAGAAACGAAACATTTTTTACAAGGGTGTGAAACAAAGAAGATAACTAAATATTTTTATAAGGATATGGAGAGAAGAACGAAACATTCCTTATAAATGCGTAAAAACATCTCCTTAACAGACGCGTTTTAAAACAGTGTGAGACAATATGGTGTTCCAACGTGGACGTTAGGCTCCCAAGAGCGCGATGAATTGTGAAATCTCATATTGGTTGGTGAAAGGAACGAAACAGTCTAGACGTAGAATAGAGAAGATAACGAAACATTTCTTATAAGGGTGTAGAGAGGAGAGAATCATTTTTAATAAGAATGTGGAAACTACTCCTTAACAGACGTGTTTTCAAACCGAAAAAATATTTACTAGCAGTGGATTTGAGCTCTTATAATATATATCTTAAAGTTCTATCGAGCCAGAAGGGGATGACGTCATGGGATGACGTCAGTGAAATAACAACCAAAAAGAGGCTGAATGTTTTAATGTCTGAATTGGGCCATGAGATAATGGGCCTGTCGGGCACAATGAAAATCATTCCATGCACACTCCCTTCCGAAATTATAATTTATTATTGTTATTATTATTTTTTAAGCAATTTTCTCTCAATTATATATTTGTTATTGAAATTAAAAGGTGGTTAAGGTCTCGTAGCACTGACCCCGACCTATATCTTACTGAACGATTCTTCTATCAATAGTCACCCTAATAAACGAGAACATAACTTCGTCAGTGTAGCCAATACTGGAGCTCGAGAATATTTTAAGCTTCAACGGTCTAGAGTGGTTGCAACTACCACACCACACTATTCAGACAGTGGTCTGTGATTCTCTTTTCATCCAGGCTGAAAGTTACAACATTATCCACTTTTGACATGAAGTTTCATGGATTTACTTCATTATCATCGAATCGTCTCGAAAACCTCATAGATCGAGACGATTATCCCATCCAAGTAGATGAAAAGAGAGAGAGTAGAGTGGGATGGGTATGAACCACAAAGGAGAAAGGTTGAAGATGAATGGGGCGCCACGTGCAGAGTAGAAGATATTAGAGAGAAAAGATGAAGAATTACCAAACCCCATCTCAACCATCCATTTGTATCCAATCTTCAAACACACACCTTATTTCTGCAATATAATATACGGACAAAAATTTGGTTGGGACCCGCGTCAGATATGTAATTGGTGGATGAGAATCATCCGAGACGCCCATTCATTTCTCCCTACAAAACTTGTGGCCATGGACTGAGCTCTGAGTTATGGTAATTTCAAAAATAAGGGCTCCTCTTCAAAAACAGTAAATCCATACCTTTTTGCCCTTTTCATTGGCTGCCATGTGCTGTTCTTCACATTTATTATTGTTTCTGGTAGCCCGATTGTGTTCTCAAATCTCCTTTTACCCCCTCAGGCCCCGCTAATCCAACCCCATTTCTTAATTTTTTTTCTCTTTCTTTTTCTATCTCTTCCTTGTCATTCCATTCCCCATCATCGTTTTCGTTGTCAAACGTCGAGCCCATCTGGTCTAGGAAACCTCAAGAACTTGTCGTTGTTCTTGATATTGGTTTGTGAATTTTGGGTGTTTTTGTTTGGTTTGAAGGGTTTGGTTTATTTGGGGAAAATTGTTTTTGGGTTTTGTTTTGTGGGTGAGGAGGGGGGTTATGAAGGTGTTGTTGGTGGCGTGCGGTTGATTTTGTTGGGCGAGGAAATGAGCGTGGGGAGCTTCAATTATGAGAACACTTTGTGACGCTTGTGAAAGCGCTGCTGCTATCGTCTTTTGCGCTGCTGACGAAGCCGCGCTTTGCCGCTCTTGTGACGAGAAGGTATTCTCTTTTTCCCCTTCTTTGTCGTTCTCTTGGATTTTTGCCCATTTTGTTTCTGTGGGTTGATCTTACTTAATCTTGATTGTCATTACTTCATTTCTATTCTGTTTGGGATGATAATTGAATCATGGATTATTGGGTCTTTGAAATCATGGGCTGTTGGGTATATGCTTGCATTTGATTGTTGTAATGTTGCTGGATCTTGTTCTTGAGGTGTCTTTTAGGCCTACCGATTCTTGCAAATTTTCATTACATTTGGGTGATGGAAAGCTTTGGATGAAGGCTTTTGTTGCTGTCAATTTGGCAAGAATCATGCTCCATATCTGCATTGCATTTGATCTCTCTGAAATCCATGTTTAAAGTTGAAAATTGCTGATGTTTACTGTCGCACCAAGTGGCTTTGCTTAGCTGAAACATGATCAATAAGAAGCGTAATGTGAGATCCCACGTCGGTTGGAGAGGGGAACGTAACATTCCTTATAAGGGTGTGGGTAACATTCCTTATAAGGGTGTGGGTAACATTCCTTATGAGGGTGTGGAAACCTCTCCCTAACGGATGCCTTTTAAAACCTTGAGGGGAAGCCTGGAAGGGAAAGCCCAAAGAGGACAATATCTGCAAGCGATGCGTTGGGCTTGGGTTGTTACGAATGGTATCAAAGCCAGACACTAGGTGGTGTGCTAGCGAGGACGCTGGCCCCCAAGGGGGGTGGTTTGTGAGATCCCACATCGGTTGGAAAGGGGAATGAAACATTTCTTATAAGGGTGTGAAAAACTCTCCCTAACGGATGCGTTTTAAAACTTTGAGGGGAAGCTCCGGAAGGGAAAGTCCAAAGAGGACAATATGTGCTAGCGATGGGCTTGGGTTGTTACAAATGGTAGCGGTGTGCTAGCGAGGACGTTGGACCACCAAGGGGGTGGTTTGTGAGATCCCACATCGGTTGGAGAGGGGAATGAAACATTCTTTATAAGGGTGTGGAAACCTCTCCCTAACGGATGTGTTTTAAAACCTTGAGGGGAAGCCTGGAAGGGAAAATGCAAAGAGGACAATATTTGCTAACAGTGGGTTTGAGTTGTTACAAATGATATCAAAGCCAGACACTGGGCAGTGTGCTAGCGAGGACGCTGGCCCCCAAGGAGGGTGGATTGTGAGATCCCACATCGGTTGGAGAGGGGAACGAAACATTCGTTATAAGGGTGTGGAAACCTCTCCCTAACGGACGTGTTTTGAAACCTTGAGAGGAAGCCCGGAAGGGAAAGTCCAAAGAGGACAATATCTACTAGCGGTGGGCTTGGGCTTGGGCTGTTACAAATGGTATCAGAGCCAAACACCGAGCGGTGTGTCATGCTGGCCCCCAAGGGGATAGATTGTGAGATCTCACATCAGTTAGAGAGGGAAACGAAACATTCCTGATAAGGATGTGAAAACCTCTTCCTAACTGACGTGTTTTAAAACTTTGAGGGGAAGTTGGGAAGGTTAAGCTCAAAGAGGACAATATCTACGAGCAGTGGGGCTGTTACACATAACCCGAGCACTCATTCTCATTGAGTTTATATAAAAACAAGTGCCCTCTAGCAGTTCTGTTCGAGTTTTAACACGAGGATTGTCAGCTTGGATGATAATTTGATTAATCTTTGACATTTCATTTGGTGTTCATACCTCTAGTCTTGTGGCTTTCGTTGAAGCATAGTTGATGCTAAATTGATTACCTTCTGAAGAACTAAACTTTCATGTTTGTTTCAAACAAAAGAACTGAATTTGAAGCTGAAATCATATCAAATATGTTGCAAACTTGTATGATAGGTCCATATGTGCAATAAACTCGCAAGTCGACATGTAAGAGTTGGCCTTGCAAGTCCGAGTGACGTTCCCCGTTGTGATATATGCGAGAACGCACCTGGTAGGGAGGTCCTTCCTTTTGTTTTTGGTACTCGTTCGCTCTGTTATATATTATGTTTCGGGACGGTATGATTAACTAGAATCAATGTATTTTTCGCGTTCGAAATTGTATGTAGCTTTCTTTTACTGTGAGATAGATGGAAGTTCCCTTTGTTTGCAATGTGACATGATCGTTCACGTTGGAGGGAAACGAACACATAAGCGATACCTTTTGCTAAGGCAGAGGGTCGAGGTTGGTTGATCGATTACGATATCACCTCGTATATTTTCCACCCACGTTACGATTCGAACTTTGAATTTCTTGTTCTTTTCCAGTTTCCAGGAGACAAACCTATAAATCTTGATGATCCATCTCCACATTCTAAGGTTTCCAATGATATTAGTAAAGGACATAACCTGCCACCACCACATAAAGTGACCGTGGAAGACAACCAACAGAATCATCACCGACTATCACCTGTTCGAGAAGCTAACGACGATGGTCATGCCGAGTCCGACACGAAAATGATTGATTTGAATATGAAGCCTCAAAGGGTCCATGGGCAGGCTGCTAATAATCAGGTGCAAATGCTTTCCTCATCTCTTCCTCCTACGTTGTATTTGTTTAACGCACTTAAAAAGTGATTCCAAACAGACCCGAATCCAACTGGTCGATTTACGTTGATTGGAACTTATCATGTCTGCTGCTGGTATCCATATTATATTACATTATTTCCCAGAACTCGGTTTCTTTTTCAGGATCTATGATCATGAACTACGAACCATGGCTTTCGATAACACATCGACACCATTGCATTCATCAATCTTCCCCTTGGTTCCGATACACAAAGCAGGACTTGTCACGGCTGCTCGTAGTGGAAACCTACATGTTTGGTTCGGTCGGGGGGGCATAAAGGTTCGGTGTCGAGCTTGTTTAGAATTGTAGAGAAGTGGTTGGATAGATTTGAAAGCAAGATATAAGATAAAAGCAGTGCTTTTTAGTGAAACTGCAGGTGCTGTAATATTACAACTTTAGAGACACAGACCCAGCACACGGCAGGTGTTGTTGGGAGGGCAAGTTAAGTTGGTGTAGGTAAACCCCTTCTTTTGGTTCTGGTCGGAAAAAAAAAAAAAAAAAAAAAAAATTGTTTTATTGCTGTTCTCTTGTTCTTCATTTGCTAAGCTTTGTTCATAACCATTTTAAAAAATAGTTTTCTGTTTTTTTCTTCTTTTTTTTTTTTTTGGGAATACTTTATTTTAATGTCTTGAATTTTCATTTTCTTTTAGTTTGGTTGTTTTTGCATTCAAATTTTGCTTTAATATTCAAGTTTTTTCGTTTAATTTTGTGGAGATTTGGGTCGGAGATTTTTTTCGTGAGGAATTCATGATAATTCAGTTCGATAATTTGCTGGATTTTACATGATCTCGTAAAAATTAGATGTGGGAGGTCAGTTTCCTAATTAGCACACCACATATTTTTCCTAATTAGCACACCACCTATTCTGGAGACGTCAAAATTGTTATCTTTCTTACCGATGTGATATCTCACAATTTACTCTCTTGGGGGCTAGCGTCCTAGTTGGCAAATTGCCTGATTTACCCCCTTAGGGGCTAGCGTCCTAGTTGGCAAACTGCCTGATTTACCCCCTTAGGAGCTAGCGTCCTAGTTGGCAAACTGCCTGATTTACCCCCTTAGGGGCTAGCGTCCTAGTTGGCAAACTGCCTGATTTACCCCCTTAGGGGCTAGCGTCCTAGTTGGCACACTGCCTGATTTACCCCCTTAGGGGCTAGCGTCCTAGTTGGCACACTGCCTGATTTACCCCCTTAGGGGCTAGCATCCTAGTTGGCACACTGCCTGATTTACCCCCTTAGGGGCTAGGCTAGCATCCTAGTTGGCACACTGCCTCATGTACTCCCTTAAAGGGCTAGCATCCTAGTTGGCACACTACCTCATTTACCCCCTTAGGGGCTAGTATCCTAGTTGGCACACTGCCTGATTTACCCCCTTAGGGGCTAGCATCCTAGTTGGCACGCTGCCTCATTTACTCCCTTAAAGGGCTAGCATCCTAGTTGGCACACTGCCTGATGTCTAGTTACAATACCATTTGTAACTGTCCAAATCACTAACAGTAATTATTCGACCCAATTATTAAAAATGCGTATGTTAGAGAAAGATTTTCACACCATTGATTTCTGTCAGATTCCACAATTATTACAAAAAATCACAGTGTCTCCATTTAAGTCTCCATTTAACTAACAACAAACTGAACTAGATGTGAAATTTAGTAATTTTATTTAAAAAAAATTAGGCACTAAAATAGAATCATCAAAAAGTTAATGGATATGAATAACGTTTATACATTTTAAATTTAAAATAATTGATATTGGTTCCATAGAATCATTATTTCATAAATAATATTAGAATTAAACCTAATTAGGATAAATTAAATTATTATGTGACTTTATTTATATGATTATTTATTTAAATTAAAGTTACATCATTGGAGTTAAATTATTCCATTAAATTAATTAATTAATTCTCAAATGTCACTTCAAACAATCAAAACCAAATCTTATAGGCTATTATTTAATTAATTAATAATTGTTTTATTTAATTTGAATAGCCAAATGTAAGTAAATAATGGTGAAGGGATTATTATATAAATTATAATATTATTTTGTCTGAGGTGCTCAAAGGAATAATTAATTAATTAATTAATTCAATGCAATGCTTCCAAATTACATCTTGCTTCACTTGAGAGGAAAGACTTTCTTTCTTGTCAATATAATCAATCAAATGTCTAATTATTTCATACAAATTAATTTATATTATTTAAAAAATTAATTTTTCTCGTTCCAAAAATATAAAATATACCACGAATTTCAATATTTAACCTAGAAAAAAATGTTATTAATATTTAAATATGTCGGGTGAATAATTTTATTTTTTAATTATATTCAAAATTGGGTCGAATTTAAAAAAATTAAAAAATTAAAAATCAAGTTGGATAATAATTTTACAAAATAATCATACCCTACTTTTAAAATTATTATAAAAATTAATAATATTTGACGTTTATAATCGATGTTAATTATGCAGTGTGACTTGTAAATGTTTGATATTTGAACTTTACGAGATTTTAGTTATTAATGTATCATATATGGCAGATAAATATGTTTTTTTTTTAATAATTAAAAGAAAAACAACCCGATAACCCAAGTTGGGTTCGTTCATAAATTCTATTATTATTATTTTCTTTTCTTGTAATTTATTTAGAGATATTATTATTATTATTATTATTATTGAATTTGAATGTGATATTTTAATTAATTTATGCTTAAGTTAATATAAATTATTATATTTTTTTATTTAAATATTCCAAAAGGTAATTATCCCATTGAAAAAAATTAGTTCTTAGGGAGAAAAACAGAAGAAGAAAAAAAGTCGATACCGTAAAAATTTACGCGTTTTTTTTTGAAGATAAGCAACGATTTGTTTGATGCAGTTCGGATTGGCTTCGACACCATCAAGAATGGGGAAGATCTTAACAATAGTTCGATTGTGGTTGGTGGCGACGGCGGTGGCGTTGTCCTTGTCGGCGTTCACTACCGGCCACGTGACGCCTCGGACTGTTCTTAATCGATTGTCTTCAAGCAGCTCGTTCTTGACCCGGACGGAGCATTGGTTTAACCAGACACTCGATCACTTCTCTCCTTATGTAAATTTCACTTTGTTAAGTCGTAATTCGATTTCAATTGGCTTGATTTTGTTTAGTGCGGATGCTGAATTTGTCTCGGGGGTAGTTGTTCTGTGAATTGAATCTACTTAGCTTGCCTTTCAGTTCATTTATTCGGGATTGTTTGAAGTATCTTCTGACTAATTAAGCTAGGGGAATTTAGTATTTGCTTGAGCTTGACGTAAGTGGCTGAGGCTAGTTTTGACCTATAAGGAACATACTTAGCAATTTTTGTATTTCTTGGTCGGTCTGAAGAATATCTATGATAGTTTATTAGAATGGAAATGAATTTTTGATTTGTTTCTTTATGACCACCCCAGCATGTAATGAGCTCAGTCGTATTGAGTTCACATATACTTTACGACCAAGCAATTTTTCACTAAATTCTTTTACAATTTCTTGTGTATGTGAATGTGAATGTGATGCTCATTAGTTCAATTCAATCCAATTCTGCTCACTCTTGGGTGCTAACATATGCAGAACCATGACAAGTTTCAACAGCGCTATTACGAGTTCCATGACTACTTTCGGATTCCAGATGGACCAATTTTCTTAAAAATCTGTGGTGAAGGTCCATGCAATGGGATTAGCAATGATTATCTAGGAGTATGTTCAACAATACCTCCAATCATTTCTTAAGGGATTTGTTTTTTGTTGTATTCGAATGATAACATGAGGGTTGGCCTGCGAGTGGTGTACTTTGTTTAATGTAGTACTCTAGTTTAGATTATTTATGACTCAGGGCTCAGCTTTGTAGAATTTACTTCGCATGCTGGTGATTTTGTTCTTCATTTTGTCTTAAAATATTTAAGATACTTTTTGGTTATAGAGCCTGTTATTTACAATTCAAGGAAAGCAAAATGCCCTTTCAACCACTTCCTCAAAAGTACGAAGTTGTGAATGTTTGTAAAAATGTATGTGAGAAAGGAGGGTGTTGTTAATCTAGATTTTTGGGGTTCTTGCTTGCATGTTTGGTTCACAGTTATGACAGTGGTAAAAGGGGTTTGTGAAAATGTATTTAAGAAAGGTGGATGTTGTTCATGTATGATTTAGTAGTGCTTGTATGCAAGTTTGTTCATTATGAAGTGGTGAATGCTTGTAGAAATATGTAAGAGAAAGGAGGGTGGTGTTCATCTCAATTTTAGGATTGCTTGTAGATAGATCGATGGGTAGACAGATAGAGAAGGGAGAAATCTATTATCTTCTCAAGCTTTATTAGTTATTCGATGAGGTAATCCCTTTTTACATGCTTATTTATGTTATGCAGGTTTTGGCAAAGAAGTTCGGAGCAGCCATTGTTTCTCTTGAGCATCGCTACTATGGGAAGAGTTCCCCTTTCAAGTCATTGACGACAAATAACTTGAGATATCTTTCGTCCAAGCAAGCTTTGTTTGATTTGGCTGTCTTCCGCCAGTACTACCAGGTCATTATTACCCAATTTATAACTATATTATCAATTCAAATGTAAAGCAGATTGAAATAACTCATTTGTTTGCATATGTCAAATGACTCAATCTAAAGTGGGATTATTTTTGTTTTTGAAAAGGAAAAAAAAAACATGATATTGGATTTTCACACTTCACTACGACTTTACTAGCCTAGCGTTTATGGTTCACGTGCATGTTCAATACATTACCATTCTGATATTAATAATAGGCTTGACTAGTTATTTCTCCAATTATATGTAAATTAATGTCCGTCTGTTGGTGATCTGCTTGCAGGATTCACTGAATCTGAAGCTGAACAAAAAGGTTGAAAACCCGTGGTTCTTTTTTGGTGTCTCATATCCTGGAGCTCTTAGTGCGTGGTTTCGACTTAAGTTCCCTCATTTAACATGCGGAAGTCTCGCAAGTTCTGCTGTTGTTCTTGCTGTCTATAACTTTACTGAATTTGACCAACAGGTGATTCAAATATGATGTAATTGGCTATATGCATTCTCCTATTTGATTCAATGACCTTCAGATTCTATACAAGAATAACATTCTAGTCTCTCAAACTTTTTTTAAATGTGCTCCTTTGGACAATATCCTGAGTTGTCTTTTTTATGCAGATTGGTGAATCTGCCGGTCCAGAGTGCAAGGCTGCTTTGCAAGAAACCAGTCGACTTGTTGAACAAAGATTTGCAACAAACAAAAAAGAAGTGAAGGCATTGTTTGGTGCGGGAGAGGTTGGCTTTCCATTTAATCATTTATAATAGGACACTATATTTTCTGTTCTCTTATTTGCTGCTGATAACTAGCGTATTTACAGCTGGAAATAGATGGAGATTTCTTTTATTTCCTGGCAGATGCCGCTGTTATCGCGGTAATTTTCAGTCTTGGATCACCTTTCTTTATGTATAATTTTTTTTTTACTTTCAGCATTCGTTATCTTTATTTGTTAAAATTATGCAGTTTCAATATGGAAATCCAGATACAGTGTGCTCTCCTCTTGTTCAAGCAAAGAATGCAGGAAATGACTTAGTGGTATCTTCCCAGTTCTTACCTTTATTTGTTTATAATCTTTTTGTTTCCCAATAAAAATGAGAAATATATTACATTTTCAAGATTAGGATGTGCAGCAGGAACTGGACGGAAACTAAAATTTTTTGAGGTCATGAAGTGCACCAATTAGATGTCCAATATGTAATAAGCCTGAAAAAGAAGCTAGGAAATGAACCTTGAGCCACTCTTAGATTTATCCTTTTACGTTCCCCTCAGAAGTTGTGTTATTCCTCTCCTTCATGAAGTGCAGTTAAACATCCAATCCTATGTTAATAATTGAGGAATGTAATGAACTTTTTTATAAGGTCAAGGCACAAATGGAGCTAGAAAGTGGCCTCATGCCACTCCATAAACCTATGTTCCACTCTCTCATCTGAAAATGATATTATTTTCCTCTCCTTCCATTCTCGAGCATTGGATAGCCATGGCGGTGCAATCAAAATGAGTTTTGTTCCCTTCATTTCTTCTCTAACGTGCAAACTTTTCGAGTCAAAGTTAATGATAGAGTTTCTTGGGTTTAGTCCTTGACATGTTTCTTTAACCAAACACCCATATTAACCTCTGTTCCAAGCGTAGTTGCCAAATATGGATGGTCTATATTTATTAAAAAAAAACTTGCTCGATCGCTTAACCAAAAATTTGGGCAAAAGATGTCGAACAAGTTATCCTTCAATAAAGCACAAAATCAATCCATGCAAAACAAATGCTCCCCGACCTACTATCTGTATTGGCACTATCCTTTAGAAGGGCCCGTTTTAAGTTTAATCTATGGGTTTCTTCTCTGTTCATAACATGCAATGTGCACATACATGCAGGTTATATTATCAACTTTATTAGATATCTTACTCTTTGAATGCCATTTACTTTCTCCTGCAGGATGCCTATGCCAAATATGTTAAAGATTATTACATTGGAAGTTTTGGCACTAATGTTCAGACTTACAATCAGAAACACTTAAAAAACACCACTCCGGGTGAAGATAGCGCTGACCGGTTGTGGTGGTTTCAAGTTTGTTCTGAAGTTGCATATTTCCAGGTTGCTCCAGCAAATGATAGCATGCGATCCTCCAAAGTTGATACAAAGTATTCTTCCAGTCTCCTCTTTGTGGATTCCATGCTTTTGTTCAGTGAATTTTTATCACATTTCGATGTTTCTTTGGTTGCAATTTTTTAATAGCTCACCTAATAACAGATATCATCTGGATCTCTGTAAGAACGTTTTTGGAGAGGGCGTCTATCCGGATGTAGACGGCACAAATATTTATTACGGAGGCACAAAAATTGCAGGTGCATACTGTCTTCTTTTCTGCTACCTCTACTTCACTTGGTTCTGTGCTTTTAGTTTGAGAAGTCAGTCAATTTAACCGTCATCCCTGTAATTTCTTATTTTTACCAATGCAATTCAAAGCTCTCTTTGACCAGTTCGACATACTGTAAAAAGAATTGTAAATGTGTACACGCCGGGCCTTTCAGTCACCAACAGTGCTTGTTTAGCCATAATTAAGGGCGTTTCCAGTCTTACTTTACGTCTGATGAAAAATTGCTTTTGCAGGTTCAAAAATAGTTTTTACAAATGGTTCGCAAGATCCTTGGCGCCATGCATCCAAGCAAATTTCATCTCCAGACAGTGAGTTTTGAATTATTTTGTTCTTAATATTCATTGCCCAAGCTTATGTGAAACTCCCAGCCTTGAAGTGATCTTATCCAGGTCAATTACTCTTGATTGCTTGTGGATTTTCCTGGAAGAGTTTTTGTTTCATCCAAGGATTTTCATTGATTTTATTAAATTATGTCGAAAGGTTTTTACGTAAATTATTGGCCATGGTAATTTAGAATGGTGTTGTATTGAATTTATTTAGGAGATTCATTCATAATGTTATTTACTTTTTCTTTTTTCTCTGCTCAGTGCCATCATTCCTCATAACATGTCACAATTGTGGCCATGGAACTGATTTGCGAGGATGCCCTCAATCTCATCTAAATATTGAAGGTATGTAAAGATCTACCTTTATATCTACCCTTTCTTCCGCATACACATTATAAAAATGATTTAGATCGAGCATATGGGAGTCGATCTCAATCTCATGTAGACCTCCAATCTTTTTTTTTTTTCTGGTGGGGGGGAAGAAGAAAAGGCCATTAGTCCAAAGCCAAACGATCCTAAATCAATCAGAAGTTTGTTTACATGAAATTTTGAGATTTGAACTTAATGGTGCAAATCTGAACCCTGTAATTCACCTTAAAAATGCATGTTCCCCCGTTTGATCAAGTTTTGCACCGATCTTTATCTTTCTGAAGTAGTCTGCCCTTTACATCCTTAAAGACTGCATTGTTTTTAAATTGTCCAACATCTGCTCTTTCAAGTAGTATTACCTCTCGGTTTTTCCGAGAGTGATGAATTTTGTAGCTTTTTGTAATGTCTAGTTGTTTGATCTCTTCTTTAGGATCACGTTAAATCACTCCTAAACTAAAGAACTCTAATGATTTAACGAACTTAATTTGTTGCTTCATTGAATTCTCTAAATCTGACCTTCCTCTCTGCCTCTGTCTCTGTCTCTCTTTAGGTGATGCTCACAACTGTAGCTCTCCAGACGCAGTTCACAAAGTTAGGCAGCAGTTGGTGGAAAAGATGGATCTTTGGCTGTCGGAGTGTCAAGCCACCACTGGTAGGAATTATATCTGAAGCTCAACGATCAAGTCCTCCTGCTTAACTCTTACTACTTAGCCTCGAAAGTGTTGAAAATGGTTTTTAAGCGAAGATTTTTAAGCACTTAAAAGTCATTTCGAACGCGCCTTAAATCATACTTTGCCTAATCGCTGTCTGTGCATATTATCCTCAAAACAGATGTTTAGTTGCTCCATTGAGGACATCATATCAATCCTACTCTCCTCTCTTCTGATGCAAGCAAGGAGCACGAATTATGTGGGCATGTATTTAAATTTGCACAATATGTATAATAATGAATAGATTTTTAGACATTCATAAAGCTGACCCTCATATTTATCATTTGGTTATTTCACATCTGTAATGTATTTTATTGTTCCACTTCCATTATTAGAAGATCTATCTTATATTATTTCTTTTCTCGAATAATCATTTTATAAATTAAAACTCATCGTTATATGACTTGAACCTTTTCTAATGCCTACAGTATTTGCAAATGTATTATTCTTTTTTATTGAGGCCATAATTATGGTGATAAATTGATATATTCAAGTTCGAAGTTTTAATGATCAAATTGAAAGTTTAAAGTCAAAACAAATTTAGAGTTAAAATTGATACTACCTACTAAATTTATGGTTGAAAATGATTTTTTTCCAAACCATTTCTAATTGTATTCATATTAATATGATTTACTAATAACTAATTATTAATTGTATTCATATTAGTTTGGTATGAATGAAATGTTAACCTGCTAGTAGATATTGTTCTCTTTGAACTTTCCCTTTCAGACTTCCCCTCAAGGTTCTCAAGGTTTTTAAAGGTGTGGAAGGTTTCCACACCTTTATAAAGAAAGTTCTCCACATATTTTGTCGAACTTACAAAATTAAAGGGTCACATTAAGTATAAGATCAAAATCTTAGAATTAGAACTATGCTTTATGAATAAACTTAAAAAGTTTCATGGACTAAATTAAAACTACTTTTTGATATGGCGCTTCACCTCGCTTAAATCCACACAATGTAGTTTGTTGGTTATTGTCTCAAGGCTCAACGCCCAAAAAAAAGGTCATTGCAGCTCAATACGCTTCGCGCTTTCAAAAAACTGCACAAGAAAGATTATCATTGCAACAAAAGATGAAATACAGATAATAACAAACAGCTAACCTACAGTTTCCATCTGTAATGGTTTACATCCTTTTCAACTCTAAAACAAAAGGACCCTTTCAATTTCAACATATCCTCTCCATTAATCAACCGAAGGGGCAGGGAAGCAGAACACTGTGAATCAGAACCTCATCCGCAGCAAAATTTGAATCTTATAATAGAAGAAAACCTTTGCTTTGCTACTTTAAATATGTAGATGAAACCCAGAGTAAGATATAGGTTATTAATGAAGTAGTGACTTCAAAGCCTCTCAGACCTTTTATTACAGGAGGGATCACAGATACCATCAAAAAGGTTCCCAACAGCCATGAGAATATGAAAGCTCCAGCCCTGTACCATTGAAAAACTCATAGAATCAAACCCAGTTATCTTATCAGATACCATTAAATTCTGTTCTATATGTTAGTATTTATGTTCTATCATAAATTTCGAAAAGGAAATGAGATGAATGTTCTAGACATACCCGTAAAGGAAAGCTCGGAGTTTGCTCTTCAGTCGATCATGTATGAAATAGAAAGTAGCTATGAGTGATATAGCAACCTGAAGGGTTGGGCCTTCCTCGGTTGGAAAGAGAATGGTGAGAACTCCAAGAACTAAAAAGGCAATGGATGACTTGATTATGAACTTTGTAGATGGTGTTTGGAACCTATTCCTTATAGCCTGCACAACCCGAGACTGATTCACTTCCCTGACCTTTTTCTTGATATCAATTTTTGGGTTCTTTCTGTCATAAAATTTTTGCATAATAATTTTATCATGAGCTGATTCAATGGCATCGACACTTTCTTTGTGCCCTGCGTATCTATGAATAAGGAAGTTTCTGGCAGCTTGAATTTCATCTTCAGATGCTTCCTTACTTATCCCAAGCCGTTTGTATGGATCCCTTACATGTATTCGAGGGAATATGGCTGCATTAGCAAAAAGAGTCAAGAAGGAAGCTCAGAGATGAGCTAAGCTAATTCTAGAAAAGTGTCAAGAAGGAAAATATCTTACGTGTCAAAATGGAGTGCGGTGCTCGCTTAATACAATTGCAGTAAATATCATTGTCATCAATATAAGAACGAATAGATTTATAAAATTTATTAGTAATTTATCACGATATCATGTAGAAAATCATATGTTATAATCCCAGTTTTAAAATTTACTCATTTTAAGATATAAAAATCCATGTTTCAGGTCCTAATAATCAAAGTTTTGAACCATAGAGAGAGTAGATCAATAGTTTATTAAATAAATAAACCAGCAAATTAAATTTTTGGTCATGAATTTATAACCCTTTACATCTATTTTGATCCCTAAGTTCTAAAATCTAACCATTTATCCCTTTAATGTTGTAAAGTCAGTCTAAATTGTTCCTATTGTTAATTGCCTGTTAGGTACAATAACACAGAGCTTTGTTTCACTAGGAGCTTCCTAGATGGATTAGTTTGGTGGAGATAATCGATGTTGTTAGTTGGAGTAAGAACTTTACCGGCAGACTCATTTGCAAAATCTCCGGAAGCATCAAATGCACACTTAGTAGTGTGTCGAATCTGGAGAGTTTTGCCTCTAAGAGCAGGACCCGTCCAGCAACTTCTGCATTAAACAACAAGGTAAATGAATCATGAATTGGAATGACCACATCAGAACACTAACGTGTAGTAGTGAGCAGAACCTTTTGAGATATTGCAAATCAATATTTTCTCTAAAGTTCCCATTGGGAAAAGATGAAACCAGCTCACGTGGAATCCTGGGACTAGGTCTCAGAAGACAACATTTCGAGGGTTTCCCACTCAATCCCGACAAAATCATCATATGAAATCTCTGTTCTTAGTGCCCCACAATACCACTATATGTTTATATTCTCCAAGCCACAGAATCAGCAGCTACAATTTTGTTAAAATCACTGAATTAGATACACTTTAAATAAGATTAACAAAAGAAACCATAGCAAGTGAGCAAAATAACATAGAAAATACCACTCTACAAGAATCCAACCATCAGCCATAAATTCTGGTTTAGCAGAGTTTAGTCACCAGTCAAATAGATGAAGAGAATTGATATGCTGTTTAGATTATTTTCCATTACTTAGCCATGGAGAAACGAAGATATTAAAGTCTCTTTTAGAGCTTCCAGAGTGTTCTACTGTTAAATAGATGCAAAATATGTTAAACAATGAAATTAGCCCGTGGATCGATTGTGGCTGCCTAAATATCCTACCAATTTCAGTGTGTCAAATATTATGGAGAGCAAAAACATTCCCGCATCCATTTGGTTAGTTGGAGAGATTCAATTTGGGCAACAAACACTAAAGTTACTTTGAAAAACAATAAGAAAAAAGATCAGTCGTTTGGCTAATTGAAATTGGAAAAGGAATTAGAACATATTTGTTTACCTTCGGAACTCATTCTGATAAAATTTTCAACCCGAAATCAAAATTTCAAAATAAACGATTCCAATTTCAGGGTCCAACATATGAATCAGAGAACGAAGTTACGAAAGCTTAAACCCATTCAACCAATCAGAGAGAATGCCACACTGAACATTAACCGATACTTAGAGCAGAAAAGAGCAAAATTACGCGATACCAGATGAAACAGATGTAAATTACAGCAGAACTTGTAATAATTCAGCACCCAAAATCATCATCAAACACCACAGGAAATGAAATGAAGCTCCAAACCAACCGAAGAATCAAGAATGAAGATTAGAAGAAGAACCTCATTGGTGAAAAGAAAGTACACGGCGGTCCGATGAGCAAAATCTTCAGTAGGGTCGATCTCAAACGTCGTGCTAAAGGATAGGGAAGACGCTAACCTAGAGCTCCAGTGAACCCTGCTTCCAGTAAAATGAGAACCCGATTTTTTTACCCTTAAGAAAATGTCTGTAACGATAATAAAATAAATTAAAAAATAAAAATAAAATTTGCAGATGGACGTGAATTCCAAAGGCTTTAAATAACTAATTTATTTTATATACTTTAATTATATTTTTTTATTTTGAAATTGTTCCACAAAAAATAAATAAATAAAATAAGTTTTTTATTAAAATAAATTATAGAAAATTAAATGCAAAAATTAAAACACCTAAATAAATAATCTTTTTTATATAGTTATAAATTACCTTATTTTAAAAGAGGGAAATACTTTATTATTTTTTAAAATAATTTTTACAAAATAAAAAAAAAAATATTTTTATGAGCGTTGACATTTAAAACTTTAAATAGATCAATGATTTCAGTATTTATTTGAAAAGTTCAAGCTTCCAACTTATCGTGTTATTCTCCAATAAAGTTATAACATACACCAAAGTGGATATGACTGCAAGCGTTATAAAAATTTTGAGAACAAAAAAAAAGAAAATTTTCTCGACCAAGAACATTTTATAATAGTTATGCATCAAACATCTCAATTAAACTTACAATGACACTACTACATTTGGTTATAAAGAAAGCTCTAGGATGTTCTAATATTCTAAATCTGAAGTAGTGTTTCACGATAGATTAGTGTGGTCTTCTACGCCTAGGACACCAGAATATCGAACTATGAACGAAGAAAGACATGAGAGAAAAACATGTTGGCTAGTGATGAGGACCCAATTCTTAACAGGAGGGGACATCAAAGGCCTCGGTCCTTCCATCCCTTGGATAGATAGAGAGGGAAGATAGAGCTTTTTTTTATTTTTTTATTGACTGAAAATACTTTTAACCCGTTCGAAAGTTGCTGCATACAACACGCAAACTCGACGTGGAAGAAAAGAGGTAAGCTTTATGGAGAACAATGAGCTCATTTGAGTTGTCTGTTCAAATCTTGAAGAACCAAGTTTGCAGCATTACGACCAGGCGCCCCCATCACACCTCCTCCAGGATGGGCACCACTTCCACACAAATACAGCCCTTTCACTGGACTTCTATAATTTGACCTGCATTGGCATTGGACAACCTCCCACCATTCAAATCACTCATTTATAAATTCAAAAGAACAGAAAAAAGCTGTCTAAAATATTAAAGAAATTAGTTCCCCATTATATATCAGACTGGACGACTAACCATCCTTTAACTGGCCGCAAAAGGAAGAGCGAGTCCAACCCCATGGCGCCATGGAAGATATTCCCTCCTGCAAAAGGAAATTTATAAGAGATTTGTTATCAACTACGTAGTACTGAAGTGATTTTGTGCTCATCCATAAGACATTTAAAAGACATAACAAAGACACTCTCCACTGATTTTGTACAAGATGACTAAGCTAACATTCCTGCAGAAGATGCTTTACCTGTCAGACCAATTTCTCTTTCAAGATCAGGGGGAGTTAACATGTCATAACCAATAACTGATGAGCTAAACTGAGGTGCATATTCATCAATCAAAGCAAAACATCTTTGAGCAAACGATTCCTGCAAAGAGAGAATTCAATGCGCTCAAAGCTGGACTGATAAAATGTATCAAGATTAGTAACAATTAAGTTTTCAGCATTATTAGGCAGTCTTGGAGTAAAAATGATCAAGAACACTGTGAGATCCCACATCGGTTGGGGAGGATAACAAAACATTCATTATAAGGGTGTGGAAGCCTCTCCCTAGCAAACGCGTTTTAGAAACCTTGAGGAGAAGCCCGAAAGATAAAGCCCAAAGAGGACAATATCTGCAAGCGGTGGGCTTGTGCCATTACAAATGGTATCATAGCCATACATCGGGCGATGAGCTAGCGAGGAGACTGAGCCCCGAAAGAGGGTGGACACGAGATGGTGTGCCAGCAAGGACGCTGGACCCCGAAGGGGGTGGACTAGGGGGTCCTACATTGATTGGAGAAGGAAACAAGTGCCAGTGAGGATGCTGAGCCTCGAAGGGTGGTGGATTGTGAGATCCCACATCGGTTGGGGAGGAGAAGAAAACACATTATTTATAAGGGTGTGGAAACCTCTCCCTAATGGACTCGTTTAAAAACCTAGAGGGGAAGCCCGAAAGGGAAAGCCCAAAGAGGACAATATCTGCTGATGGTGGGTTGGGCTATTACAAACACATTGTACACAAGTCAGTAGAAGTTGACCTCATGCAAATTAAATGTGCAACCAGAATCCACGATATCCATGATCTACTACCGAGGTTACTATAAGCAGAATTTCCAAGGAAGCATCAAACGGGTTAATTATGAATTATGGTGTGTGTTGAACGAGCAAATAGATGAGAGATGAGAGAAAAACAAGGGAATTAAAACAGAGAAACTCTACAAGATTCATTCTAGAAACAGAGAAACAGAGAAACAAGGGAATTAAAACGAGCAATTAGATGCTCAAATCTCCTATTATAGTGCCCAAAGTAAACAACTTATATTCATTCTAGAACTGAACTCACCCTATAAACAGGATCTTCCCAAGAACCATCGGATGGTTTGTATGGAGTGTACTGAATAAATAAATTGATCACATGCTTGCCTACAAGACAAAAGACTCCATCAATTCAGTCAGAATAGGTTGTTAATAAACTCAAATTGCCGATCACATACAAAGAAGGCCAGCATCCTATGACTTTTCTTTATACAACTACATTAGGTAAACTAACAATTTAACTTCTTAAGAATATAACAAGGGAACTATAATTTACATCTTCCAAACATGAATTATCATTTCATTACTCATATTTTAGTCGTTGAATATTTTAAATAATCTTCTCACGGTTAAAATTTTGAGTTTAATGGTAACAATATCTATAATTTAAGGATTTAATTGTATCAACCCCTTTGAATTAGGGATAGTTTGTACATTTTCTTATTGACCATTAATAAAATAATAACAATAAGGTTTAATTGTACTAATGCTTTAAGGTTGAGGGGAAATTTTGTTAAAAACAAGCAATTAACCTTATAGATTCAAGGGCAGTTAAATCTCTCACGTGGACCTGGAATCATGTGGATCTGAAAAAAAAAACTCGAGGAATGTGAAAAGGCAGCTACTATCTAAGAGGGCTAAATATCTCATCCTACAGTTTTCTGGGGACTGACTTTTTCCTTCTTTGGTTGGTGCAATGTGCTGCCAGGAGAACATCCATGCGGCTGGCCTCTGTTTTGGTTGTACATTATTTCAAATGTGAGAAGGAAGTTTTATGGCTGAATTTCATTAGGGCCTTCCGTTCATATACGTCCAAATGGAATAATCGCATTATCAAGGAAAAGGAAAACTAATTCGATAGTTTCTTCGAGTCGTTATCTTTTTTGGCTCTCTCTTGCTGCAAAAACTCTGCCCTTTCTTCACAATGCTAAACACCCTATTGCATTAATGAAAAGTATTGTTTCCAATTCAAAAAACATATTGGTCAGAGTGCTCTACTATTCAATCGGGTGTGGTCGTCCCCTTTTTTTGTATAACTTTATCTTAATGATGATGTGGTTTCTTATCCTAAAAAGAAAACTAAATATATTGTTCTTCTTCTCCAATACATGGTTGAACCAACCATAAACTCAGGAGAATAAGAAGTGGATTAATGCAATAAGCATATTTATATCAATGTCACACATCGATAGAATAATCTTACCAAAAAGAACAAACAGATAGAATATTATTACCAAAAAGAACAAACAGATAGAATATAATATGTTGCAAACCTGGAGGAGATATTGTCCGGTCTAGTATAGAGGGGATTGTCATCTCAATAATAGGTCTTCTAGACGGTAAGCCATTAGAAGCATCTTGACAAGCCAAGTCAATCTCCTCCATACTAAATCAGAAGAACAAGGTTTAACAACTGAAGTTCTAAGGAACTACATGCTATCTTGCATGACATTGAAAGAAAAGCATTCTATCATGGATGGTGAAGTCGCATGCCAAATTGTGACCAGCGAGGAGACATGACACTTTAATAACCAACATTAGCACATGTATCTTCTAAAACCTGCTCGTATTTTCGATAGTTACACCAATCTTCTCGTCTTTTTAGTCTAGCTTAGTGACAGTGGCAAGGAAAAGGGAAACAAAATGATTTGCTATAGTTTCTTTCAATCTGTTATTTTGCTTCTACTTGCTGTCCAAGAACATAATTCTTTCGGTGATCAAATATTAAGTTAATGTATTCTCCAGTATAACTGCCAGTTATTTAAGCATAACTAGAAGATTATCAGTTTCCACCACTTCCAAAGATTTAAAATAGAAGCAAATAACAAGATGATGGGCTACTCTTAGCATACCTTTCTGCACCAATATGAATGGTGCCAACGAGCTGATGTTCTGCTTCAGATGGGCTCAACTTACAACAAGGAAAGTGGGGTATTTTGTCAACTGCTAAGTTAATTTTGGTAGTTGCCTGTTTCATTGAATGACAAAAATGTTTCAAGTACGAATGAATCAATTCGTTTTTTAGAAGAAACAAAAAGTAAACTAATAGTAATAAAATTGAGGAGAAAATGTAAGAACCACCCATCGCAGAGGTTATTATAATTTAAGCAATTATCCCTAAACATAAATTACAATCACCATGATAGTCAAATGACACAAAGTGCAACTTGCTACAGTTTTTAATGGGTCCTTGCTTTCCTTCTCGGCCTCATCTCTTATGGCTCAACGCTGTAAAAGCAATTCTTTTGGAACTATGGTTGGAAATAAATCAGAAAGTTTTTTTTTTTTTTTTTTTTTTGCTTTTTTATAATAGACAATTTCATTGATGTTTGAAATTTACAAAAGGAATGTGTTATCCATGATGTTTATGAAAAAAACCTTCCCAATTTACAATAAGGGAGGTATGATAATAGGAAGCAAAAATATTAGACAATTTACACAAGACATGTTCTTTGTGAATACTCTTCTATTTTTTTCTTTCCATTGATTCCAAAAAAAGCCATAATGAGATTTTTCCATAGAAACACTTTTGAATTCTTGAAGAGGTGGTATGTTAAGGTCATCTTCAATAAATTCTTTACCTCACTAGGGAAAAGTGAGATGTCATCCAAAAAGAATGAGAATCCTTTTCAAGAAATTATGAGCGTATGTGTATTGCATAAATAAGTGACTTCGTAATTGCATAATGGGCACCAACTTGGATATAGAGTCATATAGGGCATTCTTTTATGTAGATTTTCATTTGTGCTAATGGCTTTATGCACTATTTCCCAAATGAAGAACTTCACCTTTTAGAGTGATTTTCTTTCCATATTGTCTTTGCTAGCATGGTGTTTATTGCCTCTTTTTTCCTATGTCCATCATAAAAAAATTTGTAGAGAAGACTCCGTCAGCGCTAGAAGCCATGTCAATGAGTCTGCTTCTTTAGACATTACAACTAGCGCAAGGTCAAGGCTTAATTCAGCCCATTCCATGGTTTAATTCTCCTAAAGGCACCTACTAAGCTTTAGGTCCCATAAATTGTTAACATCATTCTATGTTTCTTTGATCGTGGTTGTTTTCCTATGAGAGAGTCTATACATAAGTGGATACTGAAAGGTTAGCATGGTGTTTTTAGTCCAAGGTTAGTCCAGAAAGATGTGCTTCCTCCACCCATCCTATGACAAATTTGACTGGTGACAAGGTTTTGGTGTTTTTTATGTATGTCCACGGCCCCTTTGCAGAGGTGGAAGGGGTCAATTTGTATATGATGTAGGAGTATATTTGACCCTTATAAATTTTTTCCACAAGGCACTGTCTTCATGATAATATCATCCATTAGGCGAGGAGAGCCTTGTTCTTCTCCTTTATTGAAAATAGACCAAGTCCTCTCTTGTCTGGGAGGTTTATGATACTCCATCGGACAAGGTGTTGGCCATATTTCCACGGATAGTTTCTAATAACCTTTCTATGACTGTAGCCACTTTTTGTTGCATTTCAAATCGGAACATGTGGTAAGTTGTGTGGCTTGTATTAGGGTGAGTCTTCCGCCTTTGGAAGTATAACATGATAACCTTCTTTCTGCTTTATCAATAATAATCTTCCAAAAGGAGAGGCATATTAAAAGTTAAATCGTTTTGAGGTGGCACATTCGAAGGCCTCACTTTGGCGTCCAAATTCTAAGCTTTTCTAGGGGTTCTCTCTTCAAGGTATTAATTTAAACTTAGCCGCCTTTACTTTCCCACAATTTCCTTCTCTTACATTGCTCTTTTTCTTTTCTGTTTTTCTCCTTTGTTGGAGCTAGTATCTTTTTTTCCCATTTCTTCAATGAAAAGCGTTGTTTCTTGTAAAAAAAAAAAAAAAAAAAAAAAAAAAAGAAAGAAAGAAAGAAAGGAAGAAATCTTACAGATCGGTAATCAACATGTTTAATAGCGCGTAGAAACTCATCGGGAAGTATATCAGGAGGCATTAGTTCCTGTGTGCATAAAAAGTAGAAAGTCCAATTGATATTATCATATCTGTGGTGGAATTCAACAAATTATCACAATTTATTAGGTGTCAATCAGCTAATGTGACCGCATGTTTCTAGAAGTACTTAAAATTCAAAAATTTACAATGCTTACCATAAATGTTTTATAAGGCGTTGCATTTGACAGAACAGTTGAGGCTTGCACACATGTGCCATCGGCTAGACGCACCTATATAATTCCCGTGTCATCACTTTATGATCAATACTTCAAAGTCAGCAGGATGTAAATACTAACCCCTTTTACTCTACCAGAGTCCTCAACCATCAATTCTGACACCTAACAAAAAAAAAATTAAAAAGAATAAGGATGACATGCAAGTTTATGCATTAATATGAATTACATGCACTAACATATGTAATTTTCCCAAACAATCGACTGTAATTTATTACGGAGAGGCAACCCAGCTGCTCCTTTGTTTTGTTTTTTCATTTTTAAAATAGGAAATAGAGAAATATATTTATAAGAAAGACTACTAAAGAACAACCAAAGGGTCAGGGGTAAAAGAAACTCCACCCACCATAGAAGTACAAGAGAAGAGGTTTCCAAGAGATTTGCAGAGGTTTAGTTTTTCATTATCATTTATCACTTGTTCATTCATACATAAGCAATTTTTTATTTTCCCTTGTAAATAACTTATTTGAACACCACCAAGAAGAAGTAAATTGGAATCAAACAAATATGACCTGTCTCCAAAAAATCTATGATTTCCTCCTCCCAAGTAAACCAAAAAAGAGCTCTGTCCAGAAAATTCCCCAGAAACTCAAGACTTAAACATGCCTTAAAACTCACACTTGCAAGGGCTATCAGAAGCCAAAATAGAAGACCAGCCTTGAAGGCAAAGAGGCGAGGGATGAGGATATGAAGATTTGAATCATCTTTAGTGGTTATGCCTGATCAGAGTTAAATTTTGATTTTTTTTTCATAGGATTTTAGAATAGCATTTGTGTAGAGATTGAGCACCCAAAGGCGTTAGAAGAGGTTATGATAGACTCTACGTTCCAAGAGGTTGGGTTCACTTGTAGACTCAATTCTTGTCCATTCTTTGGTTTATCTTGGTTAGAGAGGATTAGAAACGTATTCATTGTAGGAGAGTTCTAGGAGGGATGTGATCGAACCCATCTTTTAATAAAGTTAGTTTTCTATAAAAAGAAAATCTTACTTTCTATACATCAACATAACCATGATTAAACCTCAAAGGGGTAGATAATTGAGAGTCCAAGAAAAACACCATGAGACAAGGCTTGCTAAATTGAAGTAATCAGTCTTTCAGCTTTTTATTGAGTAAAGGCAGAACTTCTCTATAGAGAAAACTCTAAACATATCTATGGAGACAAGAAAAACACCAAGAGTGACCATGATTAAAATGCAATTTCAGAATTTGTTGGATTCAATTAAATATCAGAGAGCTTCCTCACTTACCAATTCAATAGCTTTTTGTAATTTATCTGGAAATGGGATTGCTGTAAACTTTAATTGGTTAAATTTTCTAGTAATCTTCTTTTTGGAGTCTTTGATTACATATGAAAGTGTCAATAATTAATGAAAATTTTAGTTGTGTTAAAGAGAAAAATAGGTTGCAATCTTGTTTCCCTTTTGTATACTTATTTTATTTGCTCAATTTGGGATGGACGTGGAGAAACGAATCTCAAACCTTTCGGGAGGTTATTGAAAGGTTATTGGTGCTTAATAAAATAATCTATGTTCAGGATCTTTCTGTATACTTTTTAATATTATTCAACAATAATTTTTTTCTAATCCCAAAATAGAAACAAAGAGTATTCACGGAGAAGGAACAAACTTATACTACGCTCTCGACAATGTTGTTTATCACGCTATATCTTGGTGTAAATTGTCTAATACCTTTGCATCCTACCATCATACCCCCCTTATTGTAAATTGAGAAGGTTTTTTTGTAAACATCATGGACAGCAAATCCCTTTTGTAAATTTCAAATATCAATAAAAATTTATCTTATCCAAAAAAATAATAATAATAATAAATAATCCAAAAATAGAAACAAAGAAGCAATTGTACCTCAGCATTTGTGATAATATGAGCGCCTGCTTCCCTTGCTGCATTACTAATGGCCATTGATACAGAGCCCATACCACCTTCAACATACCTGGGAGAAACTTTTAATTAAACTACATGCTTAATGAACAATGTTTTCATAAAATTAGATTTTTTTTTTGAAGAATAAATGTGCTTTCATTGAGAAAAAAAAAAAAAAAGGCAAGAAACATTTATCACTGGTTTAAAGAAAAATAATAATAGTACATCCATATGGGAACTCAACAATGGGGAAATAAAAACATATTTCAAGAACAAAAGAGAAAACCCAGCTTCCTATTCTACACTATTCGCTGGTTACTACAAAGAAGAAGAAAAAAAAAAAAAAAAAAAAAAAAAAAAGAACCCAATTCATATTTATTATATAGACTAAAGTGCTTTGATCTAGCTAACTTCAGGGTCAATGGTGTTTGCTTTATAACTCTTCTAGCATTGTTTGTTTGAATTTTTCTTTTAAACTCCTTAGGAAGTGTATGTCCTTGAACACGATGGTTCCTTTTCATTAATCAATAAAAGAATTTTATCTTGTTCAAAAGAAAATTAACTTTGGAGGATAATCAGAAACAATTGCTCATTGCTCTCTTCTTCTTCTTCTTCTTCTTTTCTATTTATATGAATAAATACCTTTCATTAAGAAAAAATGAAAAAAATACATGAGCTTACAAAAAACCAAGCCCTCAATAAACAGCATCGCTAAAGGAAGGATCTCCAGTTGTGCAAGATAATACATTCTCTCACCTTAAAATACGATGACATAAGATCAAATTTATACAATAACCCACCCATAAAATAAGCCAAGATTTGTAAGAAAATTAAAGTTTAAAATTGTTAGAAAATATATATGAGATTTGTAGTCCACAGAAATACGAGCTTGAAAAGTTAATGAAGGATCAAATAAATGTTGAAAAAAATGCTTGTTTCTTTGATATTTTTTGCGGGATTTGGCTTCTCTAGTAGAATTTTTAGAAGGATTGAGAGATCTTGGGAGTAGGTTTGGGAGGTCGCTAGGTTTAATGCATCTTCATAGATGTCCGTTCATTGGGCTTTTAGTAATTACCAGCTTGGTCTCATTCGTTTGGATTGGGGTCCATTCCGGTAGTTAATATTGAGACCTCTTTTGTGGGCTTGTTTTTTTTGTATGTCCTTGTACGTTCTTTTATTTTTCTTTATGAAAAGCTCGATTTCTTACCCAAAAAAATAAATAATGACAACATACAAAAATGCCAAAAATCGAATGGAGCTATGATTATCATCAATGTTTGGACCCTGACATGGAGCCAGCTAGTAAACAAATTTTCAACCAGGCTACTTCATATTTTTAAACAAGATACAAATCCGTGTGCCCTTTGAAAAATCAATGCTTTTAAATTGCATATAAATGAAAAGGAACAACAGGTAATTTACAGTTTCTAATCTATGCTTTGCAATTTATATGTCAAAACAAAAACTGGAATACATACGACCAGATACCACGATCCCCATCAGTTTCACCCATCACATGATGAAGTAGCACATATCCACTACCAGGTGTGTGCACACTTCCCTACAATATGAACTACGAAGTCAAGTAGGTAAAGATAGTTGTTACTGTTAGTATTCTGATTCTGTATAATTGACAATATTAAGCACATCCTTGTCCAATTACAGAATCACAAAGTAATAATAATCACAACGATTTAACAAAAACATCCAAAAGTAATTGATTATTCATATTATGCCTCTTGACAAAGGAAAATTGAAGTATGTGAAAATAAGAACGGATTGCATTGAGATAAAATGTACTAATGTTAAAAAATTTGAGCTTTATATGACTATAGCACAACAACTAATATGATCAAATGGTGGTATTCAATGTTAAATATGATTGAATAGTGGTATACTATGTTAAATGGGAGCAGATTGCTGAGAGATGAATATACAAATGTTAAAAATTTGAGCTCTATCAGACGTCAACTAATATGATTGAATAACCAATTATATGTTGTCAACATTCAAGTTGACAGAGTATCTCAAAGTAATAGATTTATTTGCTTTTCTTTTCTTTTAGCTTGCACACACCTCAATTATTCTCATAGCACAACTGTCTAATCCTACTACATTTGATTGTCAAGAAAACTGGTAGGTTATTATATCCAAAGTAGGTGGCCACCATAACTCAAATCTATACCTTCTAAACTCCTTTCTCACTTACTTTGGTCTTTATTGATCACTAAGTCAATCAAATGTGGTTTGATGTAAAGGTCTCTTTCATTTTGGGAAAACCTACGTTAGGCCAATTAGTGAATCTAACTTCACTAATAGAACCATCGAACTCCATAATATTTGGAAGCAAGAAAGCTAAGTCTTTAATATCCCAAATAAGTGCCTCCTAAGGATTTAATTCATGATCTTAAGTGTCAGACCACGGCCCTTATTGACCAATATGCCAACCCAAGGAGGTTTGATGCAATAGCTTCTTTCATTTTGGGAAAATCTTAGGTAGGCCAATTAGAGAATCTGAACTACACTAGTAGAACTATCAAACTCCATGAAATTTAGTAGCAAGAAAGCTGAAACTTTTATATCTCAAAGAGGTGACTGCTTAGGATTTAATTCACGATCCTTTAGCATCGAACAGCGGCAGTGAGTGGGGGGTAAGATTTTCCAGAGAAGTGTTTTAATGACCACTATGCCAGCCCAAGAAAAAAACAAAGTGTTTTTTTTTTTTAAATAAGAAACATCAAAACACTTCATTCCTCTAAAACCAAAGAAACAACCTGAAGGGAAAAACCAAATATTGTTTTTCAATTGGGAGTCTCTTGAGGGAATTTCTACGTATGAAGTTGGATGGTCGAGCATTTATCTTTAAGGGTTTTCAAATGGTGGGGAATGATGAGAAGTAGGAAACAACCACCATGGGTTGGCCTAATGGTCACTAAAGCCGATGAAAAATAAGGGTTTAAAGTATGGTGGCCACCTATCTAGGATTTAACATCTTATGAGTTTTTTTGGCAACCACATGTAATAAAGATTGGCTATGATGCTCCTGAATATTTCAAAGAGAGAGTGAGGAGTTTGAGTTTAGCAAGTAAAAGCCATCTATCTTCAACAAGAATTTCTTTGTCTCAATAAGAGTTGATTGAGGAGCATAGTTCTAGTCGGAGGAAGCCATGAGAAAAGTGGGCAAGAAAAGAAAGGCATCCATGGATATAAAAAAAGGCGAATGAGTTGGGAGGACGAGTGTCAAGATAGTATAGTATGAAATTTCACTAGTTTAAAATTTATTCAATTATATTCTAAGCATATATATATAGATTGTTGACATATAAGAATCCTTACCACCGTCCCTATGATAGCATCTGTTGCAAGTGTAGCTTTCAGAACATCTCCCTAAATAATATGTGATGAAGAATTTGTTAGAGAAACTACAAACAATTTAATCATCAAATATAGTAAGAAGTACGGATACGGATACCACATGACACTGATACAGTGACAAGTCAATTTTAAAAATCTAGGACATAGACACGATAAGGACCCATTTATTAAAATATACATTTTTGTACTAGAAAACTCAAAGTCAATAAGTTTATACATGCTTGAAATAAGTTTATACATGCTTGAAATAAGTTTATACATGCTTAAAATAAGTTTATACATGCTTAAACGAGTTTGATGTATTTCTCTCTCAAACTTTATTTATTTTTTGTCCTATATTATCATGTGACTATTTAGTGTACTTTACAAGTGTTTGATCCGTGTCTGATAAATGTTGGACCTATATTGACTTTGTACAACCAGTGTCGAACACATCTATAGCGCTAAAGAGTGTTTGTATACATGTCCAACGAGTATCAAAGTGTTCAAATGTCTGACACAAACATGCTAGTTAAACTAATGTATCTATGCTTCTTGTATATCTTACGGAGGTAATGTAATTCAAAATATTGAGAAATGACAGAAGGTATGGCTAGAAGACAGACAGGCAACAAATCCCTTGCACAGTCAACTCCATAAATTATTGGTTATAAAGTAATTAGCAAAGGCTCAAAGGCTAAAATGAACTACTGAGAAAAATGATTTCCAATTTGTAGTAGAATCAGTTGACTGTATAATGGAATCACATCTGGCAAGAACTCTGGAAAAATGAGAAAAATATACTTCAAAGACTAAAATTAAGAAATGTGAAACAAGAACATAGTTTAAATTTCAAGTGCAAGATAGAAAATTGACTGGCGGAGGTGAAGGGAGAGGAAGTTGATCACTCTTATATCGAATACAAATAGAACAATTAAGATTGTCAGTATTTGAAAGAGTAGAACAGACATTAAAAAATTAGATGACAACCTCAAACCAATTGTTTAAAACCTTCGAAGACGGAGAAAACAGAAGGTCCGTGAAGTCTCTGCAAAAATCAATAACAACATACTTAAAAATGGATCGTAATAAAACGAAACGCATTTAAAAGGGATTCTCAGCCAGCTCGTGAATTGAAGTTTAAACAAAAATAATATAAAGTTTAAAATGGCAACACTGCTAAAAGAATGCAGTCCCTTTAAAGCCAAAGTTCAATGAGAAATTGACAAAAGTTTCAGCATTTTTCAATAAAACTTAGATTAGATAAACACATACAAATAAATAATAGAGATAGAGCTCCTACACCATATCCTTTTGCCCCAAAGAAAGAGCGCTTCGAAGACATTTTGCCCAAAAAGCTGAATTTTTTAACTTATCCCCCAGCCGATGTTTAAGAGATGAAATGTCATGCAGGATCTCTGGCGTGGGTGAGTCCAGAAGAAGATCCATGAATTTACAGAACCTTTCTAATTGAGCCTCATATCTGTATGCACCAAAAATGGAAGATTTTAAGATACTCACGTTTTATCTATTAAACATAGTCGAACAAGTCTGAGAATGAACAAAAGTGTGGTTAATAGAAGATTCGGATTTTAGATACAGTAAACAACGTCAAACATATTGAAGACTTAACTAAGTCAGTCAATAGACAATGTCACACAGCCCAGTCATCTTGTCTGGCATTCTATGTAATCATTCGAAGTTCATAAGCCTATGTATTCTTTGCTCTTCTTAGAAAATGTAATTCTTCAAAAAAGAATGCCTTACATCACTCTTTCTCCAAATTGGTGTCCATTATGCAAGAAAGAAAACGAATTACAAAGCCACTTGTTTATGCAATGTACATACGCTCATAATTTTTGGTCAACAATTCTCAATATATTGAGTGACATCTCACATTTCCTAGGGAGATAAAGGAATTTTTGGATATGGCCTTAACCTAGCACCCTTTCAAGAATGCAAAAGCCCTAATATAGAAAAATTTCATTGTGGCTTTCTTTTGGAATATGTGGAAAGAAAAAAATCAAAGAATATTTGCAGAAAAGACACAGACCTACACGAACACAAAACTTTTCGACAATGTTGTTTACGAAGATATATCTTAGTGTAAACTGGCTAATATTTTTACATCCTATAGTTATACCTTCCTCATTGCAAATTGGAAAAGTCTTTTGTAAATATGGCCTTAACGTACCACCCTTTCAAGAATGCAAAAGCCCTATTATGGAAAAACTTCATCTTGGCTTTCTTTTGGAATCTGTGAAAAGAATAAAATCAAAGAATATTTGCAGAAAAGACACAGACCAACACAAAACTTTTCGACAATGTTGTTTACGAAGCTATATCTTAGTGTAAACTGTCTAATATTTTTACATCCTATAGTTATACCACCCTCGTTGCAAGTTGGGAAAGTCTTCTGTACATACCATGATTATACCTCCCTTTTCAATCATTAAAAATTTCAATCATTAATGTAACTCTTAATCAAACATAAGCCCAACATTAGAGCTGCTTTGGCATTAGCTGATCAATAATACAAACATGCAAAAATGGAAGGATACAGACCTGGGATAAGCGTCAGCGTCTCGTTTGGAGAACTTGGAAATTTCTGAATAATTAAGATCCTTATTAGGACCTAACAAAAGATATCGCCCATCCAAACAAGGCGTAAAGGATGATGGATTCCTCTTTAAAAGCTTTAATCCGTGCCTCGCTAGCTCTAATTCCCTGACCTCCATTAGAGATGATTTTTTAAAAAAATGATCGATCAGTAAACTCAGTGACTTGAACGAGGAATGAAAAGCGAACAAACAGATTAGATTATAAAAACAGTTAAACCGACTTGATGACAGATGGACGGAGGAGACTCTGTAGGTAACTGCACCGGGAGAATTTAAAGCCGGGGATGAGTTCTTCAGTCACGGCAGCGCCACCGAGTACATGGCGTCGCTCAAGTACTGCGACGGAGAGACCGCCACGAGCTAGGTACGCGGCAGCGGTAAGGCCATTGTGGCCACCGCCGATTACCAAAGCATCCCATTTCTGATTCTTCAAGACGGCCGCAGATCCAGCGGCGCTGCTGAAACTCCGCCGCCACATTGGTTGCGAGAGTGTGACTGTGGGATTGATGAGGAACGGAAATGGAGATAGAATTCAGTGGAATAGTTTGCCGCGAAAATGAAAATGGGAGTAAGGGAATAAATGTTTTAAGGGTATAACGGTAAAACATTTTATTTTTAAATGAAAATAGAATTCATGGCTCTAATAACATGTTAGGAATCACGACTCTCCATAATGATAGAATATTGTCCACTTTAAGCATAAGCTCTCATGGCTTCGCTTTGAGCTTCCCAAAATATCTCATACCAATGGAGATGTATTTCTTTACTTATAAATCTATGATCTTAAATTAGAGAATGTGAGACTCGTTCCCAACAATCCTTCGTCAAGTTAATTGACTAAAAATATAATAAATATGAGAGATTTTCATTTAGAATCGAGTCTCCACGTGGACCCCCCTCTAATAGATTGTGAATTAAAATTGCAAATGAAAAATATAATGTGGAGAGTCCGTGGTCGGAGAATTATAATCCCTGTTAAATCTCTATTTCTTTTACCTGTAATATATATATATATATATACTACCGTTCATAATAACCATTATTTTTTACTTTAAATATCAAGATAATTATACTTTTATCTTGAATAATAAATCCCAAATTTGTGAAATCATGGTAAAAACAATTTACTTTAGAGTCTCTAATAAATATTATTATTATTATTATAATTTAAGGTTTTAAAATAATGATTATAATATTTAAATTAAAATTATGTTGAGTTCTTTTTTTTGGGTAAATTATGTTACTAAAACATTATATTTTTTTCCGTAAATATTATACTAATTTTTTATTTACTTTGTTTAATAAAAAATATATTACAAAGCAGTAATTATGATTTAAGGCTTATTTTTATTCAAATTATTCCCAATAAAAACACGTCATTGATGTCTATTAGATGAACACGACTCCTCACAATGAAATGATATTGTACACTTTGAACATAAGCTCTCGTGACTTTACTTTCGGCTTCCCAAAATGTCTCATACCAATGGAGATAATATTATCTGTATGTGGTTCCATTGTCAGGATATGAATCCGAGTCTCTCATAACTTTACTTTGGGCTTCCCAAAATGTCTCATACCAATGGAGATAATATTCTCTGTATGTGGTTCCATTGTCAGGACATGAATCCGAGTCTCTCATAACTTTACTTTGGGCTTCCCAAAATGTCTCATACCAATGGAGATAATATTCTCTGTATGTGGTTCCATTGTCAGGACATGAATCCGAGTCTCTCA
This sequence comes from Cucurbita pepo subsp. pepo, assembly GCF_057944985.1. Classification (NCBI taxonomy): domain Eukaryota; kingdom Viridiplantae; phylum Streptophyta; class Magnoliopsida; order Cucurbitales; family Cucurbitaceae; genus Cucurbita; species Cucurbita pepo. The sequence continues at coordinate 5,157,710 of NC_141811.1, forward strand.
TAACTTTACTTTGGGCTTCCCAAAATGTCTCATACCAATGGAGATAATATTCTCTGTATGTGGTTCCATTGTCAGGACATGAATCCGAGTCTCTCATAACTTTACTTTGGGCTTCCCAAAATGTCTCGTACCAATGGAGATAATATTCTCTGTATGTGGTTCCATTGTCAGGACATGAATCCGAGTCTCTCATAACTTTACTTTGGGCTTCCCAAAATGTCTCATACCAATGAAGATAATATTCTCTGTATGTGGTTCCATTGTCAGGACATGAATCCGAGTCTCTCATAACTTTACTTTGGGCTTCCCAAAATGTCTCGTACCAATGGAGATAATATTCTCTGTATGTGGTTCCATTGTCAGGACATGAATCCGAGTCTCTCATAACTTTACTTTGGGCTTCCCAAAATGTCTCGTACCAATGGAGATAATATTCTCTGTATGTGGTTCCATTGTCAGGACATGAATCCGAGTCTCTCATAACTTTACTTTGGGCTTCCCAAAATGTCTCGTACCAATGAAGATAATATTCTCTGTATGTGGTTCCATTGTCAGGACATGAATCTGAGTCTCTCATAACTTTACTTTGGGCTTCCCAAAATGTCTCGTACCAATGAAGATAATATTCTCTGTATGTGGTTCCATTGTCAGGACATGAATCCGAGTCTCTCATAACTTTACTTTGGGCTTCCCAAAATGTCTCGTACCAATGGAGATAATATTCTCTGTATGTGGTTCCATTGTCAGGACATGAATCCGAGTCTCTCATAACTTTACTTTGGGCTTCCCAAAATGTCTCGTACCAATGGAGATAATATTCTCTGTATGTGGTTCCATTGTCAGGACATGAATCCGAGTCTCTCATAACTTTACTTTGGGCTTCCCAAAATGTCTCGTACCAATGGAGATAATATTCTCTGTATGTGGTTCCATTGTCAGGACATGAATCCGAGTCTCTCATAACTTTACTTTGGGCTTCCCAAAATGTCTCGTACCAATGGAGATAATATTCTCTGTATGTGGTTCCATTGTCAGGACATGAATCCGAGTCTCTCATAACTTTACTTTGGGCTTCCCAAAATGTCTCATACCAATGGAGATAATATTCTCGGTATGTGGTTCCATTGTCAGGACATGAATCCAAGTCTCTCATAACTTTACTTTGGGCTTCCCAAAATGTCTCGTACCAATGGAGATAATATTATCTGTATGTGGTTCTGTTGTCAGGACATGAACACAAGTCTCTCGAGCGAGAGCGGAGTATCCTAACTAACTAGAGTACAACAGAAACAGTGTGTACAGAGAGATCGTCGTTTTCTTGGGGTCCCTTTCAAGTCGAAGAAACGATTGGCAGCTTCTCATCTTTCACCAGAAGCCTAAAATGGTATAAATCTGAACGAGCATTGGCCAGAATCTTGCCACAACGTCACAATGCACACCAGCCACAGACATTACACGCTTTAAGCTCTCAAATGGCGAGCCCCACTTGCCGTGATTTTAGATTTTTGATTCCGTTTGCAAGAATTTTACAGTTTACTCAACGTCTTAATTCTTTAGTATCTAGAACATTGTAGCATAATCTTTTCCCTTCTCGATGATTTCCTCGCCCAGCGGCATTGCGCCGTCGTATAAGACAGAGATTTATGCCCTTACTGCTAATTCGGCTTTTGTTCCTCTGAGGAGAGCATTTCAACATAGTAAGATTCATAGCTTACTTTTTTTTTTCTCCGTGTTTCTAGTTGCGGATTCTAAGTACTGAATTGTTTGAATTTGGCTTTGTACTCGGAGGAAGCAAATGTGTTATAAACAGGAGAAGTTTTGCCTTTAGGGGAATTGTGGCTTCTGGAGTTTCAGTTATGGGCTCTTCTGTGGTTATGCAGCCTGCTCAAGGTCAGAGTCTTTTATGTGTGTGTGTGTGTGTGTGTATATTTAACCTCTTTAATGGGGTTTGCTAGTGAGTTATTCAATGCAGCTTGGCTAAGTCTTGCTATAATATTTCTGTAGGGATTGAAAGATTGCCTTTCAAGCCAGAAGGTTATAACTTCTGGACGTGGCGGGGTCACAAGATACATTATGTTGTACAAGGGGAAGGTCCTCCAATAGTTCTTATTCATGGTTTTGGTGCTTCTGTATTTCATTGGAGGTTTGATTTAGTTGCCTTCTCTTCTTAATGGTTGCACTTTAATGAATGAGTTGAGAAACTATTAAGTTCTCTTAAGTTTTCGGTGTTAGATCTTAAGTTCAAATTCTCTATCTTTTTGTTTCAACTTCATATAATAATCAAGGCATTGGAACTTTGGATTATGATTAATATTTGAGTTCACGTGTTAAGAAATGGAATGAATCAAAGAACTTGAACTTCTGAATCTTGTGACAACTTAACTGTATCCTTGTTGTCGATAAATTGAGTGCTTCCGGTTGGGTCATGGGACGTGCTGATTATTTATAGCTTATTCAATTGTTATATATATATATATATATGGTAAAACTATATATGCAAAAGGGTCTAAATGACTATTTATAGTAAAAAGTTGGTAGATCTTTATATATAATAGATGGTTATATTGGTAAAACTATATATATGAACTGAACTATATATATGTATACCCCTTATGTAGTGCTTTGAAACTTTTCATATTCTCTGTTACTTTACATACTGAAGTCATCAATGTAAACCTTTAGTCAATATTCCTCCTTGCATTTCTTTCTCTTGTTCTTTGTGTTCATCTAGATTGAGTGTGTGCGTTGTTGTGTCATCCTAACAATTCCTTATCTTTTTATGGTTTTTTTTCCGTAAATGAAGGTATAACATACCAGAGCTGGCTAAAAAGTACAAGGTTTATGCCTTAGACTTGCTGGGATTTGGGTGGAGTGATAAAGCAATTATTGAGTACGATGCCATGGTCTGGAGGGACCAAGTTGTCGATTTTATGAAGGAAATAGTGAAACAGCCCGCAGTTTTAGTTGGGAACAGGTAATAAAATGGACTGAATATAAGTTTAAAGGACTTAGCTCTATAAACGTTGTGTACTCGAAATCTTTATCATCATTACAATTTGATATTTATGTACAATTATTTAGGATTTCAGTTGTCATTTGTTTTGAGAGATATTATGAAAAAATCTTGGTGAAAGCTCGGTTTCTCGAAAAAGAATGTAACCGTAAAATAGGCGTCCTAGTTCCTTCTTCAAACTACTCTTTGGAAGGTTTTTTGGATGGCTTTATAGGTTAAGTTTGTAGTACAAAAGGCCACTTTCAAATACACAATTTTGACACAAAGAACTTCAGTTTGTTCTAAAACATGACAGTCATTCATAAAAGCAAACTAAAAGGTATTATTTATATGCCTGCAATTTTGTCAAGATGGCACCATTTGGTGTTTTAGCTATCATTTCAATGTCTAAAGACCTGCATGTTTCAAAGTGTGGCACCCATTTTTTTTTGGATACAAAGCATGTGTGTTCTAAGTTGCATGCACTCCCTTGTAGAGTCTACTTCAACTTATGTCTCAACTCGACTTTTCGAGTCTAACCTATACTGTAATTCTATTGTTTACCCCATATTTCAGTATGGTACGACCATGGTTAAAATTAGCTTCCTTTCTTCATTATGGTTTGTTTTAGATGTTTTAATCTACGGTTACAATGGCAAAGCAAAAGCCAAAAGTTTGTCCATGTTGGTTGTCAGTAGTGGTGGCTGGAGCAGGACTAGGCTTTTGATTCAAACTAATTCTTGATGTTGCATTGAAGTGACTAATTAATGGTTCTTTGGCAGCCTCGGAGGATTTACCGCCTTGGTTTCAGCAGCAGGGTCGCCGGAGCAAGTTCGCGGAGTCGTATTACTAAACTCCGCCGGGCAGTTCGGAGACACAAATAAGTTGACAGATGAGCCAGAAGAAGAAACAAGCTTCCAGAAATTCCTCGTGAAGCCATTGAAAGACTTTTTTCAGCGGATCTTTCTTGGAGTTCTTTTCTGGCAAACTAAGCAACCAGCTAGAATTGTTTCTGTTTTGAAGAGTGTAAGTGGATTGCTAAGCTCTTTGTTTTAGGGCATTGTCAGGCTATTGGAGATCATGTTCAGTGCCAACTAACATTATACCAAAAATAACTAATTGTTTGTCTGAAATGGTGATCCACGTTTTGTAAGCATTTCAGGTTGTCGTGTGTCACGGTCATGCTTGCAAGTGCGATTGTGACACCCTGCTTGAATGTCTTTTAATTCATCTCGGTTTCCCTTACAGGTGTACATAAATTCTGAAAATGTGGATGACTATCTGGTAGAGTCTATATCAAGGCCAGCAGCCGACCCGAATGCTAGAGAAGTTTATTACAGGTACGCGTTTTACTTCCCCGTAGTTGGAAAAGGCGAAGTATTAGAAATATACATAAAAGATCGACATACTCTTACCTATCAACTTAGGATTTTGAAACTCATGATAGTTTAATACATGGATAAGTGAATCATAGTCATTGCTCGGAACATGAAGTTTGTCGATTTCGGTGCAGATTGATGACGAGATTCATGTTCAATCAAAGCAAATATACACTAAACAGTGTGCTGAGTGAGTTGTGTTGCCCATTGTTGTTGCTGTGGGGTGACTTAGATCCATGGGTTGGACCTGCTAAGGCCAACAGAATCAAAGAGTTCTATCCCAACACAAGCGTAGTACATTTGAAAGCAGGCCATTGCCCACATGATGAAGTTCCAGAGCTTGTCAACTCAGCTTTGATGGATTGGCTGGCAACCCTGCAACAAGCTCAACCAACGCTCTGAAGAATTCTCTCAAAATTTTACTGTCACTTGTGAATCTTCACTCCATTTTGAGATTTATGTATACTTTTCAAATGAAATCTTATTATTAGTTTGAAACTAATTTTTATTAAATTTGGTAAACAAAAAAATACTTTGTTATTTTAGGAACAGATGTAATATATAAAGCGAATATATTTTCAGCTCGGGATAAGCTGTTATTGTGTCATAAGCAAATATGGTAACTTGGTAACTCCCTAACCTCTGCTTTATGGTGCGAAACTGTCTCGAGGTCATGAGATCACGTTCCACCTCCTCACTTTTGTTTCTTTCTTCTTTTTTGAGTGAATTCGAGATATGGTCCGAAGAAGATATTCCGATGATCTTTCTTTTATAAAATCTAATTTAAAACATTAGAAGACGCATTTTAACCTAAAAATAAATTAAAATAAAAATATTAGTGGTTGAAATTTTTTATTATGTGTATAATATTTTTGACATATTTAAAATATTTAAAAATTAATTGACCTATTAAAAATAAAATTTAATTAAATTTTATGTCTGGATAAATTTTTAACTTTTAGAAAATAAATAATTTTATTTTTTATATAAAAAATAACTTGAAGGACAAGGAACACAAAATTGGAAAATTAAAATTTAATTAAAAGAAAAAAAAAGAAGTGCGTCTGTTGAGCCGAAACTGACTCTTTGACTTACTTCAGGGCCTTCGATTCGCCTTTTCTATCCCGTTGGTTGCATCGGAGCCGTCACTGATCGGAAACCATCTCCGAGAGTCCAGAGATATGTGGGCTTCAGAATCCGCACTCTCGCGCTATCAGTGAGCGGTATTGCTTAGTTTCTACAATATCTCTACACATTTTTCTCAATTTTCTCCCTTCTTAATGTGTGTTGCTACGCTTGAAGAGGCCAGCTGATGTAATCTCCTCCGTGTCGGAGCGATCAGAAGCTGTTGATCCTATCTCAGAGAGGCACAAGTCACTGGAAATCGTAAGCTCATTTGTATTCTCTCTTTTCGTTTGAGACTTGGAGATTATTTACACCTAATTTCTTTGAGTTTGTCGAACTTGGATCTGAATTTAGAATTTCATTTGGATTATTTCGTATTATAGACAACACCGATATTACAGTCACCTCCTACGGAAGGTAGTCTGACAGATATCTTAGTAAGAAACCGCCCTCTTCTTCAAGTGCTGGTAGGATTTTTAGGATTGAACTGATTGTTTGTTTAGTTTTTGGTTTAAGATTGGATTTCTTATTATTTTTTCTTTTCTGTTTTGGTAATTATGAGTTGTTAAGCATAATTGATTTGACCATTTACGTGTGGTGTTGCATTCCTTGATGTACCAATCACATTTGAAACACTTCAATTTCCTTAATATTCTGATTACTTATGAAGTACAGAAGCTTCAATTTGGATAATGTGTCCATGTCTTACATGTGTAGGCCATTTGTTGAGCACAATATACACATGTTTGATACTAGTTGAACAAATTGAGTACAATTTTGACATGTTCGACATGTTTGAAACCGTTGTTAAGCACAATAAACATGTGTCGAATGAGTATTTTGAAAGTGAAATGCATGTCAATTAATAGCATTATTGACTTAAAAATTTCCTTTTCATTAAGATATTAAAAGAATTAGAAAGTTGATAAGTTGGTTGAATTCTATTTTGAATATTTTTACATAAAACATCATATAATAGTTAATAAATGCACAAGCATCCTAAAATAAAACCTTTTTTAGCACTAGAGTGATTTAGATTTAGATGTATATATATATTTTTAAAATGTATATTATAATAATCATGTCCTTACCATGCATGATAGTCACCTATTTAGGATTTAATATCGTACAAGTTTTCTTGGCATTCAATGTTGTACGGTTTGGTGGGTTCTCTTGTGAAATTAGTCTAGATGTGTGCAAGCTGGCCCAAACACTCACAGGTATAAAAAAGAATAATAATAATCTCCTAGACTTTTTGAAGTTAACATGTCTTTTATGTTTGTGCCATATACGTGTTCATGCTTCATAGCTAATCACGACTTCATAGCCAAACACTTACGTGTTCATGCTTCATAGATGTGTGCAAGCTGGCCCAAACACTCACAGGTATAACTGCTCTTGATTCGAAGTTTCTTGCCTTGGAGTCGACCCGGAACACCCGCCAAACCGATCCGACGACCAGCAGTCCAACCCGACAAAATACGAAGGGTAAGTCTCCATCCGTTGGGGCTCGAAGTGCATCACTGCCCGCGCGTGTGCCTTGCGCGTGGGGGAAACCTGCCGATGCGTATAACCCCATATTTTCACCACTTCGGCCTCCGTTTGTTTGTTTTTTGTCCTGATTTCGATACTAACCTTATTGTTATGTGAATTAGGACCTATCAAGGAAATTTCAGAATTTTTGGAACCTTCTTCATCAAGAAATTCGAGCTTGGAAAGACACGCGTCAACCAAGTAAGTAGCCATTTGGATTCCCACGAGCAATACTTGTAGGAACCGCTTGGAATAAGCATACATGTGTCAAATCCATAAACCTAGCTAGCCAAATCTAGTATATTAGTATAGAAACCATGGAAATGAATTAACTAAGGAAATCAATGGAATCTAGATATGAATGACTATGAAATCTGTTTAGACTGAGAATGTGATATTGTATGTATGCATGAGGAGGAAGGAAAATTTGTGAAATCTACGCTCAGGGTGAAAATGAACGTTATCTACCCGTTGAACATGTTTGTTAATATTGTTTGAATTATTGCATGTTAACTCCAGTGCATGATTGCTTGTATTATCTTTCTTGTTGAATAGGAAGAAACTACGAGCTTAGATTAGGGCACTTGAGACTAAGTAGGCTAGACAAAACTCTAGAATGGGATACCTCTAAAATATCATGCATTTAGGCTCGCGAAGCGATTACCAGCGGACCCAGACCCCAGTATTCCTGACCACGATAGGTTTGTGAGACATTGCGCGAGAATCCTAGAGATGAATGAATTCAAGTTTAAGCCACCAAGATCTGCTCTAGAAAGACTAGTAGGAAACCATGGTAACTGTAGGTAGCTCGCCAGAGTTGAGCAGTGTGGATAGCCTCCACTTCCCTCTCTGTTCTGGTACCATACCGTCGAGACAGAACTCCGATACTGAGATCGTTGAGCTAGCTAGGTAGAGCCGGACACGGAAGTGTGACCTGTGGTCCGACCTAGTGGTGGTAGCTAAGGGGTTTTTTGAACAGGACCCTCGGGTCGTAGAAACCCGTCCCTGAGCGGGGGAGTGTGGAACGACGTAGGGTGACTTAGTAGCTAACTGGCACACAAGGGTTCGCAACCCCCAATTTTAGTGGAAGTATGGTCCTGCGGGAGGGTTGTCAGCTAACCTCCACGGATGATTTTCAGAGAAAGTTACTTATGCAGATCCAATCATACTGTCCCCTCAATTTTACTTGTGAGGTCGCGTCTCACCTCAAGACACTGATCATCCACTGTATAAGATGGGCAAGCCTCCTAAGCTATAAAAAATAGAGTTGCAGTTTAGTTTGCAGTCCCTAGAACCCTGAGACAAGGCCGTGGATACCTACTAAGATAAGGATGCGAGAAGAGCCTACAAGTAGCTGCTTATCGAGTATTTTTATACTCATTCTTTTCTATTTTTTTTTTTTTCTTCAGGTGAGTGATGCCATGGTTCGAGGCGGGAACGCGTGCGGAATCTTAAAGCCACAAAGGAGTGTCCTGGGGTGTCTAGGAGTCTGTACATGTTCATGTTTAGATATGTCATACGTTTTTGTAATTCATACACTTACTTTTTCATGAAACACATACACTATACTTTGTTTTGACATTAATTCTTCTGCGTAATTGTTAAAATCTTTCTGTAATTTCTTACTGTCTATCACATTTTACACGTTTTGATGGCATAGTCTGTTAGTCCAACCCTTAATTTCGAGTCTCAAATTTTGGGTTGTGACATTTTGGTATTAGAGCACCGATTTTAGGTCCTATAGACATTAGGGTATAGAGTCTAGTATCTCTATTGCTTAAGCTTCTGGCATGCCCCGCCGTGACCTGGTAAGTTCATTGATACTTGAGAGGTAGGAAAAATTGAGTTATATGTTTATGGGACTCAAGTCGAGGGTTATAAATAATAATGATTGTGCTCCTTTTGAATAGGCACAATAAAAACGTGGTATTGACTCCCAGTCCCTGTCTGTTGACAGATAATGGCGCCTAAGAGGAGAGGAGCCTATCTCAGACGTGGTCCTAGGAGGGACAGGAGAAGGGTCGAAGAGGACCCAACTATTCCTATCCCCGAGGTGGAGCAGCACTCACCCCTGGAGGAAACCAGAGAGCTAACCTCAGATGAGGAACAGGCACTGCCACAGACACCCACACCGAGGAGAGGCCGAAGAAAGGCCGAGCCTCGTGCTATTCAAGAGACTGTTCCTCAGGACCTGGCGCCTAGAGGGACTCCACCAGCGCCAACACTGATTCCTGAGGAGGTGCCTGCCCAGCCGACAACGACCTTTACACGGGATGTGTTACAGGTATTCATGAGAACCTCTATGGAAAATCAGGCACAATTGACTCCGTTAATGCAGACACTAGTGGCCAATCAGGCACAATTGACTCAGTTAATGCAGACACTAGTGGCCAATCAGACTGCAATGCAGGGAACGAGAGATATGGGGATGACTGTAGAGTCTTGTTATTTTAGGGATTTTCAGTGGTATAAACCGCCTTCTTTTGATGGAGACAAGGTGGACCATGTTGCAGCTGAGACCTGGTTGGAGGCTATAGAGACGATCTTTCTGTACATGAACTGTCCACCAGAATATCAAGTCCACTGTGGGACTTACATGCTGAAGGGCGAAGCCCATTTTTGGTGGAAAGGCGCCCGGAAAACTATTACTCCAGTGGGAGGTTATATTTCTTGGAATCAGTTCAAGGAAGCCTATTTGTGTAAATATTACCCAACGGTTGCCCGACTCAAATGTCAGACAACATTCCTAGAACTGAAATAGGGGGACAATGACAAGATGATCTCGAGTTTAATAGGCTGGCGAGGTTCTGCCCTGAGTATGTCAGCAATGACAAGATGAAGACTGATTGCTTCGTCGCCGGTCTCCGGATAGAGATTCAGGGTCTAGCAGTGGCACAGATATCCTCAGCTTCTTCTGGCTTGTGGTCACAAAATTATACCTTTCTCCAGCTGTTTTTGTTTGATTGCCTGACTTCTATAATACAGATAAACCAAATTTCAGAACTTCTGCTGAATCCTGTACTAAAGCGGCCCTATTGCTAGTAAATGTTTTTTCCTTTCACTTTATGACTTCATCTAGAGCTCCCTTAAACAAGTGGAATTTGCTGCCCTCCTGATCGAGTTTGAAATGGGCAATGTTTGCCATATTCAATACCCTTCGATATACTTTTCTTATGATGATTTTTTTTTTTCAAAATTTCCCTATTTTTTCTATTTTTTTTGGAGAAAAAAGTTTGTTGATGAATGAAATAAAGCGAGTTAATACACCGGATTCCATTAGTGTTTCAGAAAGGATGGGCAGTTGGAGAAGGACCTTAGTTTAGATTTCACAGGGTAGAGACGAGTTTTGCAAGAATTGGCAGATCTTTTGTTTGTGTATGGGCATTTAAGTGTAGTTTGATAGCTAGCTGAGACCCTTAAGGATGAGACAGTTTAATGCTCGGTCAATTTGGACAACCTTTTCAACTAGCAATATCAGTAATGATATTCATGTTAGTGCAAGGATATATGGGTTTTGTCGTTGGTAGAGTTCTTTTGTTTTTCCTGAGAGAAATGGATGAGTTTATGGGAAATGGTTGTATCAGCTTCAATGTGGAGTATTTTGATGGGATGCAGTGCTTTTTTACTCTAACTAGGCTGAGCATTAATGAGAAATGAACCCTGTTATATCTAAACTACCACAATTTCAATTACAGGTTAGTCCTAGAAACAGCGGTAGTGGCACGAGGAGTTTGTGAAAAGAGCGGGGTCAATCCCACGTCTCATAGAGAAGAGGAATACCGGGGATGATAAGGGATAACAAACTCTACCGATTTTCTGGAAGTTCAAACCTTGACTGCGGAGGTTGGCTGTTGACAGGTATTTATCACACTGCAGCCTTATTAAGGTTCTTACACTAGAAGAATTGGAAGGATTGTTTTGCATGGAACTTGATTTGGTAATAATTTTTGCCACCGCCGAGTCAGTGTCTTCCTGCAAGAACTCAAATTAGATCGATTCATCATTGGAAATCATGTTGTAATTCAGGAAAACAAAGCATTCCATAGCCAATTCTTGAAACATTGGATATCAATCCCATCTTGTTCATATATATAATTGACTTTCTTTTTCAGCATTCATCCAGATGTAGAAAACGTAGAAAATCAATCATTTTATAGTCAATTTTTGCTGTTGACAGCAAAAATTAAGCTGTTGAAAACAATGTACTACAGCAGTGTTCCAAAATCTAGGATAGTTGACCGTAGTAGCCCATTAGAATGGAGTTGGCTCCCACTAAGATCACCACCTGCCGACCTGCCGACCTGCCGCCCAGGCAGAGGCCACAGCCAATTTAAGGACTTTCCTCTGGCCCTTTCATCACTAAGGGATTCTCCACCGACGTAGCCTGAACACACCATGTGACCCATCTCAATAAATCATACTGATTGAAAGATGGTATTGTCGGTGATTCAATGAGCTCTACTTGGCCTGGATTTTGAAGTGTTCTTAATCTCGGTTTCAGATATGAGCATGTCTGAAACTCCATCGAGGAATTTTGGATTCATAAGCAGAACCCAGAAGAAAACATTGGTAATACATGTTGAAGATGAGAACAGATCCAATAAACTGAATGTGGAAGAACTTCATATAGAAATAGCACAGAAGAAAACAGACAATGAATTCTACAAATCAAACTATAATCTCTGTTCAACAAGGATTGCATTTCAAGAACACTAGGATTGGGAAAATTGCAGGTGGTTGGATCTGGGTCGGCTCTATCTGATCTGAACCGATCAAGGTTGCTGCTGGGCATCCATGTAGCCAGCATCGACCAACACCTTCTCCCGCTTGGCTATTTCAATGTCTTCATCCACCATCATCTTCACCAGCTTCTCAAATCCAACCTTTGGTTTCCATCCCAATACCTTCCTCGCCTTGCTTGCATCCCCCTTGAGATTGTCGACCTCCGCCGGCCGGAAGTATCTCTTGTCGATCACCACATGGTCCTTCCAATTCAATCCGACATTCCCAAATGCAACCTCCAAAAACTCCTCCACCGTGTGTGATTCCTCCGTCGCAACCACGTAATCATCGGGTTGTTCTTGCTGTAGCATTAGCCACATGGCTTCCACATAGTCCCCTGCAAAACCCCAATCCCTCGACGCCTGCAGATTCCCCAAGAACAACTTGCTTTGCAGCCCAATCTTGATGCGCCCTACAGCCCGTGTGATTTTCCTTGTCACGAAATTCTCTCCCCTGCGCGGCGATTCGTGGTTGAATAGTATTCCATTACAAGCGAAGATCCCGTAGGCCTCACGGTAATTCACGGTATACCAATGCGCGGCGCACTTCGCTGCAGCGTAAGGGGATCGAGGATGAAATGGAGTCGTCTCCGACTGAGGTGGCGGAGTAGACCCGAACATTTCAGACGATCCCGCTTGGTAGTACCGAATTTGAGTACGGCCAGTGGCAGAGATATGAGATCGAACCGCCTCAAGCAGACGGAGGGCACCAGTGGCAACAACGTCGGCAGTATAATCCGGAATTTCGAAAGAAACAGCAACATGCGATTGAGCAGCGAGGTTATAGACCTCATCTGGTTGGATGATATCGAGCCATCGGCGGAGAGAGGAGGCGTCGGTGAGGTCAGCGTAGTGAAGCTTCATTCGTGCCTTGTTAACATTGTGAGGGTCGATGTAGATGTGGTTGATTCGCTGAGTGTTGAAGTTGGAAGATCGCCGGATCAATCCATGGACTTCATAGCCCTTCTCGAGAAGAAACTCGGTCAGGTACGAACCATCCTGGCCAGTAATGCCGGTAATTAAGGCCGTCCGGCGCTTCTCCGCCGGTGCGCCGTTAGTGTCGGAAGAGGATCTGGTGGCGTCGGCGATGGATGCCATTGGAATCAACCCGATTGATCAGTCGGATCTGAGAGAAATCGAAAGAAAGTAATGTGGGAGAAGAAAGGGGAGAGGGGGAAGGTTATTTATAATAGCCGCGTTTTGGAGAATCCATTCTGATTAGCCAATCAAAACGTGCCACGTAAGATGTATGGAGGGCAATATGGTCTTTCACTTTTTTTATAACTTTTTTTTTCCATTCGTGGCTTTTGAATCTTAAGGTCAGTGACGTGAACTTGGGTGACATTTTTTTTAAAACCAAATTAATTTTACTAAATAATGAATTCATCTATTTAATTTTTTTTTTTTTTTGTTTCTATTTAAAGAAAATATTAATAATTAAAACATATATTTATTTATTATCTAAGAATTACTAATTAATTTCAATATATATTTTGCAAAATTTTACCACTAAATTTAATTTATATTTTAAAATTTTATTTTTACCAAATTCTAACTAAAAAATATAGGTTGATTTAATTAGGTTTTTCGTATCACCATTTTTTTTAACACCTTAACTTCGAATAGACTTCAAGTTAATGTATGCAACATGGTCTTTCAGATTGGAAGGTCAAAGCTCTATTTCAATAGATTTCGATGCATTATGTTTTTAAATGTTGCTTTAACGTTAGTTTTTGCATTCTTGCTTAACTCGATTTCGTTGACTTTATTGGTTTCGACTATTTTATGCAAATTACAAGTTGAGTAAATTATCTTTTTTGGTCCTTCGAGTTTTGTTCATTTAGTTTTTAGGTCTCAAAACTTTACCAATGACGAGTTACCAAACCAAAAATATACCTATGTATTTTCTAGTACAACACATGTGAGGTTTCAATCCGAATTTTAGAACCACTTTCCATCGATTTTCTCTTCGAAGAATTTCCTTTAACTACTAGTGAACCATTTTCCAAAGTTCACAAAACTAAAAGTATGCTTTTTAAACCGGGACATCAATTTCAAACTTCAGAATAAAAAATATATTTTATCCTCAATAATACTTTATTTTAATAAATGGGGGAGAAAATAATTTCTAAATGCATTTATATCAAATATAAAACAAAAAAAAGGTTGAACAGATCGAATCATAGATAATAATAATGAAAGAGAAGTCAGATGTTCGACTTTCTACTTTATGGGTGCAAACAATTTAAACCATATCTGCTTGAGCGTTAATGCATAAATCATCGAACTTCAGAAAAATCTTAGGTCATTGAAACAGAGTAGCTATAGCCAAACCCTACTTGAACACTTCGATTTGCCCAAAGGTCAAATGGATTAAATGCTTTCATCAGTAGAGCATGGAAATTCATGAGAGAAGTTAAGCAATCCGCTTGATTATGTGAACTCCACTGTCAGTATCCACAATGTCGCTTACCTCTCCAACCTTGAGGGCAAATGTTGCTTCTTCAAAAGGCTTCTGCATCTGGCCACGCCCAAAAGGACCTGCAATAACATTATTGTGTTGGCTCATTCAGATGCAGTGTATTTCATTCTAATCCACGCACAAACAATTGCTAGTATAAAATGTCAGCTAATAACGAATAGAACATCACAGCATATCCTTCTGATCCTAGAAATTGTCTAGAAAACTGCTATTGAACTACCAAACTGTAACGATTTAGGCCCACCACTAGCAGATATTGTCTTCTTTGGGCTTTCCCTTTCAGGCTTCCCCTCAAGGCTTTAAAACGCATTTGCTAGGAGAAGGTTTTCACACCCTTATAAATAGCGTTTTGTTCTCCTCCCCAACCAATGTGGGACGTCACAATCCACCCCCCTTCAGGGCCCAGCGTCCTCGCTGGCACTCGTTCCTTTCTCCAATCGATGTGGGACTGCCACCAAATCCACCCCCTTCGGGGCCCAGTGTCCTTACTGGCACACCGCCTCTTGTCTACTCCACTTCGGGGAACAACCTCTTCGCTGGCATATATTCCGATGTCTGACTCTGATACCATTTGTAATGATTCATGCCCACCGCTAGCAATTATTGTCCTCTTTGGGCTTTCCCTTTCAGGCTTCCCCTCAAGGCTTTAAAACGCGTCTGCTAGGAGAAGGTTTCCACACCCTTTATAAATGGTGTTTTGTTCTCCTCCCCAACCAATATGGGACATCACACAAACACAAACACAAACACAAACACAAATACTCTTTAGGAGAGTATCAACTGGGCTTGCAAGATGAGTACATAACTACAAATTTCTAGCAGACAAAACCAAGGGTGGAGCAGAAAAAGGAGGTGGAGGCAATAGTCCCCCTCAATGCTCATCTTATATTGTAGAAGTTTAACTAAAGATTTTAAAGTTTTCTCCTTAATTTGTTCTAACTGAAAGATTATAAATATGAAGAAAAAAAAAAGAGGTAAAAGACTATGGCTCCGGTAAAACTAACTTGAAATATACAGTTCAGAAGGGGAAAATAGACTACAAGATTAAATAGAACCAATTATACAGTTCAGATGATGTACCAGTTTATGGTGGAATGCTAGTAACGGGTAAAATTATTGCTGCTTCTCCATCTCATATATTTTAAAATCTTTAGTATTAGCCGGGCCAAAAGTTTAATTCACACCAGCAGGCAGAAATTTTCTAGATAGGGGCACTTGAATCCTGTTTAGCTAAGTTAAAATCAAGCACTGAGTAAGTAGTCCTTCCACAAGTTTTTAAGTAAAATTGTCCGCACAACTAATTATATCCAACCCAGCATCAACTTGGTGAGGATCGATGGGAAGGAGTCCCACATTGATTAATTAAGAGGATAGTCATGGGTTTATAAGTAAGGAATACATCTCCATTAGTAAGAGGCCTTTTGGAGAAACTAATAGCAAAACCATGAGAGCTTATGTTCAAAGTGGACAATATCATACCATCGTGGAGGTCCATAATTCCTAACATGGTATCAAAGTCATGCCTTTAACTTAGTCATGCTAATCAAATCTTCAAGTGTCAAACAAAGAAGTTGCTAATCTCGAAGGTGTAGTCAAAAGTGACTCAAGAACAAAGGGTGTACTTTGTTCAAAAGCTCCAGAGAAAAGAGTCGAGCCCCGATTAAGTGGAGGCTGTTCGAGGGCTCCATAGGCCTCAGGGGAGGCTTTATGGAGTACTTTGTTCGAAGGGAGAATTGTTGAAGATTATTGGGAGGGAGTCCCAAATTGACTCTTAATTAAGAGAATGATCATGGGTAAGTAAGGAATACATCTCCATTAGCATGAGGCCTTTTGGGAAAACCAAAAGCAAAGCCACGAGAGCTTGTGCTTAAAGTGGACAATATCATATCATTGTGGAGGTCCGTGATTCCTAACACAACCAATTTCGTCCCACAATCTAAAAAGTAAGAAGGCAACCAAATCTTTCACAATCTTGTGATAAGGGTTAGAGCCTTAACAATGCAGGATCATAATAGGATTTTCAGAACGCAAGTAGAAATTCAACTTAGAGACCTGTACAACCAAAACGAGATGAATTCCAACCCTAATACGAAGCAAATACGTAAATATAATCAACACATCTCTCCAATAAAATCCAAGTAAGATACAGACATCCAGGCACAAACAGAAATGAAAAATAAAAAAGAACAAGTACGTAGCGATCAGAAAATAGAGAAAGGAGGTTAGTTAGCGCACCTAGATCGCCGCCACGCTTGGCAGAACTGCAGTCAGAAATGCGAGAGGCAACATCCTCAAACTTAGACTTGCCGGAAATGATGTCGTCTCGAATGACAGTAAGCTGAGAGACGGCGCTTTCGCGAGTAGTGTTCTTGATAATTCTGCCTTCCGGATCCTTCCACGAAGCAGGACGTCGTGAACCTTGGTGCTTTATGAGTATGTGCGATGCCCTAACCTGACCAGCAGCCGCCGAAGAGGACATCCTGTTCTTCTTACTGCTGCTACGCTTTTCCTTCGCAGTTCGATCCGCAGAGGAGATCGATGAAGCCGATTTCTTCCGTTTACGATCGGAATCTATCTTGGCAGCCTGTGATACCAACGGTGGCGCCGCCCTCGCTTTTTCTTTCACTTGGATTGGTGGAGATCGTGGCGAGAACTCGACAATGGTAGGCACGAGAGAATGGGAACTGGAGATACTTTTCCACTTCGTTTCCGTACTACTAGCAATCCAATCTCCACCGTCCGTTTCTGTGCTTCTGAAATATCTAACGGTTGAAGATTTTTTAAATCTATTAATAATGTTAAGATTATTTTTTAATTTTAAAAAATGTAGAAAAGTATTAATTAATGAATCTAGACAAAGGTACTGGCAATTACCGCATGGCAATACAGAGCAACCAAGCCATCGGTGTCGATCACCGCACGATGGAGTTGAATTCGAATAAACATGGTTGAGAATTGATCGTGGAGAAAAATGATTCGTGGAATTCGAATTCTGGCGGGGGAACGGAGAAGGGCACTCTCAATCATCCCCTTCGGAAGAAGATGCCTGAGTAGCAGGGTGGTTATGAGCTTTGGGGATGGTAGCCATGGTGCAATCGGCTTGCCCACTTCGCTCACTGGCATTGGTGGCGCCGCTTACGAGCCTACCACCGTCCCGGGGCTTCCTCCCGACGTTACCAGTGTAGCCGCAGGGCACTATCATTCTCTCGCAGTCGATTCGCAAGGCTGTCTCTGGGCTTGGGGCAGAGATCAGGAGGCGCAGCTTGGCCGGGGCTTTGCTTCCCCTAGGTAGCTTTATGTCTCCCTTTCTCAAATGCGATTAGAATTCTTACAGAATCTGTGTTGGTTTTCTTCTAGCTGTTCAAAAAATGCCATCGCTATTTTAAGTTGTTTTCTTTTGTTCAATGTTGAAAAGTTCTATCAGATATTGGAAGGTATAGCCCAAGAAATGCTTCTTAGTTGTTCAATAATGCTGAGCTCTGTAGTCGTATTGGAGTACTTGTTGAGGATTGTTGGGAGTGAGTCCCACACGGGCTAATTTTCATTAGGTTTATAAGTAAAGGAATACATCTTCATTGGTATGAGGCCTTTTGGGGAAGCTAAACAAAGTCATGAGAGCTTATGCTCAAAGTGGACAATATCGTACCATTGTGGAGATCCATGATTCCTAACAATACTTTGTCCAATTGTTCGATTAATAGTTACTATCTCATATGTTGACTTGAGCATCAGAAAGACTAAGCTATGATTAGTGCATCAAAATAATTTTGACAAAGTTGCTGATATGTAGGTGAAACGACAACATTTCTCATAATTTGATGTTAACTTTTCATTATGAGCCATTTTAGTTTTTAAAATTGTGTTGATGATTTCCTTGCATCGTTTTTGACAGAGATTCTTGGAATGTACCAAAAAGAGTGATAGGGCTGGACCTAGTGAACGTTCGTTCGGCATCTGCATCAGGCGTTGTCTCTGCTGCTCTTGGGGATGATGGAAGTCTGTGGATTTGGGGAAAGTCTAAGCGCGGGCAGCTTGGTCTTGGAAAAGATGTCACAGAGGCTGTCATACCGTCCAGAGTTCAAGAAGTTGAAGGTGAAAGGATAGTTAAGGTTGGCTTGCTGGCATTCTTATTCAAATTCCTAAACTATAGCAAAAATAAGTAGTAAGTAGCAGTAGTAGTAATAATTGCACAAGTTCTTTAAATTTTTAACAAGAAAAGAACTTTCATATTCTTGGTAGGTCTCTTTTGGTTGGGGACATGCACTTGCATTAAGTGAGGATGGAAAATTATTCGGGTGGGGCTATTATGCTGATGGCAGGTTGGGAAATATTGGAAGAACTCTGAAGATGTCTCCTTTGGATTCAAGTTCATATAGATCTACAAATGACCAAGAACAACCAAACATTCAGCTTGCTGAAAGGTTGGTTTTGGAATCAATGGAGGATGAGAAAAATATGCCAATAATATGGGAACCTCATTTGGTGGAAGACCTTACTGGAATTGAAGTGGTAGACACTGCATGTGGACTTGATCATTCCTTGGTTCTTTGCCGTAAGTGACAATGGAGCTAATCACTTTCATATTACTACCCAAACATCTGTTTATATTTGTTTGATCCATATCAAATTCTCAGGTGATGGCACCCTCTTAAGCTGTGGAAGCAACGTATATGGGCAATTGGGAAGAGTTAGACAAGATTTGGGGTTGTTACCGGTTGATTCAAGTTTCCATGTAAAATCTGTAGCAGCAGGGCTTGGTCATTCTCTGGCCTTATACCAAGATACTTCAAATAAAGACGTAAGTGATGCGACAAGTATCATCTCATGGGGATGGAATCAGACGTCTCAACTTGGAAGAGAAGGACCAAACAACATCCCGTTGGCGATTGCAGGATTAGCAGGGGAAATACCTATAGCAGTGTCGGGAGGTCGTGCACATTCAATTGCTCTTAGCTCTAGGGGAGAAGTATGGGTTTGGGGATGTGGAAGGGACGGTAGACTTGGGTTAGGAAGTTCCAGTGATGAATCTGAGCCAGTTTTTCTCGATAGCCTCGAGAATTGCAACGTCGTGCAAGCTGTGTCTGGCTTTGACCATAATCTAGTACTGGTTGTTGACTGATGTGGTTCAAATCTAGTCTTGGTGGCTATAGTTTGTTTCTTCGAATGTGGTTACTATGAATCCTTCTTGCATCCAAGAGTACTAGAAGAGGCATTTCGTTGGTACCTATAAGTTTATTGGGCTTTTTGTGCTGATTGAGTTAGACTCTAGTTTACCCCATCTTAATAGTCAAATTAATGTTTGCTAGAAAACTTGGGCATGTAATTTCTACAAGTAAGCCTTTATTTGATCAAGCTTTTTGTAATTTGGTTTCCTGTTCCTCAAACGCATCATTGATTTGGATTTATGAATGAATACACTTGATAAAGAATGAAATCAATACGCAATGTTTTGGCATCTTATTATAAATTTAAGTGGCAAAGAAATTTCCTGCAATTTGAGCAGGACTCTAACGAACACTGTGTTTTCCACGCACACCTTTTTCTTCTCTTGGTTCTTCCTTTTTTCCAGGTACAAAGGCTAGCATGGTGGAAGATCCTTTGGGGGCGGAAGAATGGATTGATCTTTTCCAGGTCCGTCTTCAACAACAAATGCTGTTTTCAGACCCCATCCTGTATGGACC
This sequence comes from Cucurbita pepo subsp. pepo, assembly GCF_057944985.1. Classification (NCBI taxonomy): domain Eukaryota; kingdom Viridiplantae; phylum Streptophyta; class Magnoliopsida; order Cucurbitales; family Cucurbitaceae; genus Cucurbita; species Cucurbita pepo. Next base: position 5,177,683 of record NC_141811.1, read on the forward strand.
TCAAGATGACAGTGCATGAACCAGACTCCTGTACGTTCATTACCAAAATGATATGAGCTATATATATATTTAACTAGAAGTTATTGTTCATGTTTTAAAGTCAATACTCACCTGGGTTGTCGGCTCTAAATCGAATGGCGGTCCATCCTCCAGTGGGAACTCCAACTGTGTTTCTCTCAACTGGATCGACCAAGTTGTACTTAGCTGGATCTTTGGCTGGATCAAAGTTTCCGATCCCCGTTCCAACGACAAAAAAGTTGTAGCCATGGAGATGGAATGGATGAGACTCGACAGTAAGAAGATTGGTGTCCTGAAGTACCAGCTCGACCGTAGAATTGAATGCAATCTTGCTAAGCCTTGTGCCCACTGCAGTTCTCAGATTAGCAGTCAGTGGTGCTCCAGTATAGTTGAATGGAGTCGGAGGTCTGTCTGGGAAATCAGTTCTAAATACTCCACTGATATTGAAGTAATGAGATTGAAGAAGACCAATTTGGGGCATCACAAAAGAGATGTTGTTTAATGAAGCAACTAATTGGGTTCCATTTACGCAAGTGGGGCAAGCGTTTTGGCCCAAACCAATCGTGTAGAAAAGCTTTCGATCAACTTTGAGTGGAACATTAGCAGGATATTGAGGTGTATTCAAGCTTTTGATCTTTTTGTTGTAGCTCAAAGCAAATGACGAGTCATTTGAGGCCGGCAATTGAGGAAGGACTGGGAGAATTGTGTTAGGGATTCCTTTATATTGGAGAATACCGGTGGCTGTTTTGTTGTCCACAGGAATTGGAACGTCCATGAACGACCTGGAAGCCATGAAGTATCTATTTGGTGGTTGGTTGGCTTGCACCAAGACATTTGTGGTCTGTCCTGGTGCAATTAGTATAGCTTGTGTAGTGAAGGGTTTCGTGTAAACTGCATCAACCTCCACAACCGTCATGTTGTGACCAGCAATCGCAAAGAAAAGCTCGTCGTTGAGGGCAGCGTTGATTATTCTCAAGAGATACGTCTTTCCTGCTTCAACCTCCATGGCAAAAGTATCTGAAAATGAACCACAAACAAAAACCGAATCAGTATGAGCGCTCCGTTCACTGTAACTTGGTTGTTAGAGACTCAATAGCTTTCTTGCTTACGTTTTTCTGAACAAGGGAAGAGTGGCCCTGGCTTGCCATTGATTGTGTGAGCATCGGACATATTTGGTGGCACGCCCATGCTGGATCCTTGGTTGACAATGGCCTCAACATCATTATTCCACCATTCTCCTGCACCAGAGGTATCAATTCCATCTTTATGTTTCATTTTCTTGCAATGATCCAAATGCTATAATTTTAAGTAAACTTTCTCATCTAACCCAGAAGAATTTCAAATTCTCTGTTTGGCTGAGGAAATGGATAAGGTGTTCCTTGCTTGGGCAATATGACAATTGCACCATAAACAGTTGCCCTTAGCCAAAGAATATGTGCATGCCACCATAATGTGCCTCTTTGTCCTGTGACGTTGAAATCATAGGTATAGCTGCTTCCTCTTTGAATAGGACATTGTGTAATATAAGCAGGTCCATCCGCCCACCCGTTTCGATACTGCTTCAACCCATGCCTGCAACATATGCAGGAGACTGAGATAAGAACCCCAAGTAATGAAATTTTCTTTTGTCAATTTTCACTCGTGTTATGCAAAAGTCATTTCTCATTATTACCAGTGAATCGACATGTTATATTGAGCATGGTTTGTAACATTAACAAGAACTCGATCTCCTTCTTGTACATATATCGTCGGCCCTGGAAACCTTCCGTTTATGGTGACAATCGGCTTCGCATGGCATAACCTACTGATATTCTGCACTTGAACCTGACAAACAAAATCTCAAAAGAAAGGTAAGCTAAACAGTAGAACTGAATCAAGATTCAAAATCCTTGTATCCATATGCTACATCTACAGCTATTGAATAAATATAGTAACTCACATCAAACTGATATCTCTTTACGGCAGCCTCTGCAGAAAACGAGATCAATCCAAAACAACAGGCAACGAAGAGAAACATCAGACGACGAACAAAGGAAACCAAGCTAGCCATTGTCATTTGGCAATGGTTCTCTCTTCCAGAGGTAATGCAAGTATGAATGATGAATGAATGATTTAAAATGTGAAGAATGTTAAGTATTTATACCATTTAGAAAGCTGCGCTGATATGAAGGTTTGTTTGTGAGAATAAGTTGGTAGGAATGGTGCAAGCGGCTCCATAGCCAAAGCTTGCAAGCAAGATACTGATAGAGACTTGCCTTGCCTTGCCTTTGACTAGCTTAGAGGCTGAGATTTCCAAACCAAATAGAAGTGTTAGAATATTAGTGACCCTACCTTAGTTATGCATAAACAGGCTATATAGTAAAAGGTTGATTAATCATGGGGATTGGAAGGTGTAGGGCCCAGTGTTAAATGTTTGGACTGAAAGTTAAGGATTGAAAAGAGGAAATTAGTTGGAGAAGAGGAGCATTTACTTTAAAGCTTCTTTTTTCCCTTTTCCCCTGAATTCATGGCTACATTGCTTATAGAGGAGCTCACTTATTTTCCTAAGCTTCTTGGTAACCACTGGACCTTTGCTTTTCACCCATTCATTCAGCCCACCTACAATTTTTACCCTCTTCAAAAAACCATCAACCTTTTTAAAAGCTATTGTTTCTTAAATCATGTTTTGTAGATGGATTTCGATCCTTATGTGTTCGGTGTCGAACGTGCTTTTTGTTACTGGTTTGTTTGGTTGTTCTGATGTCAAATTAGTCTCGAGTGATTTATGATCGATAAATTTATGATAGAAGCTTTTTGAGAATCTAGTTCTTTTCGGGTGGTTTCTTTGGTTACCAAAGAGCAAACACTCGAGTTTTTTTTCTTTTTTCGTTATAAACTTTTTTGAACAAAACCCCTTCCCCTTTCAATTTTTGTATATCATCTTGATCTTCTTTCTCTCATATATATTTAGTGGTTAGGATCGCACAACAACGCACACATTCGATCTAGATGAACACAAAGAACAGGATCGAGAAAATGCAAGGAGAACTCTGGCTAAAAGCACGTTCTTTAGAGTGAGAGGAGAATATAGAAAGTACATATTTGGAGTCATCAATATAAATTCTTTAGCCAGAGTTTCCTTGCATTTTCTCTATCTTGTTCTCTATGTTCATCTAGATCGAATGTGTGTGTTGTTGTGTGATCCTAACAACTGGTATCAGAGCCAACATATATATATATATATGAACGATCAAGTTTCTCATCTTTTTATTCATCGGATGGACCCAATAATGATAGACTAGAGGGATAGGCTCATTCGACTGATTAGTGATCTCTGGCCCTACCTAAGATAGAGATGCCCTTGAAACTAGGGGATTGGTTGATCGGAAAGCTCGGGTAGGAGTAGGACATTCCGTAAAAAAATTTCTTCTCCTCTCGCAGGTGGTCATCTCCTTTCTTTCACTTGGTAAAGCGGCTTCGCTCCTCTCCAATCCAGGGAGCCATTGAAAGGTGACTGAAACACTAGAAACAACTACTACAAGTTTATGCCAACGACTCTAACGAGACCCCTTGACACCACTCCAACCTCCATTCCAAGTCCCTCAATCTTGTTAAGATCACTTGCTTCATTCTCATTTTCTTCGACACCTTCATCATTAGAATTCTCCTTACTTCATCAAATGGAATAAAAAATTCCTCTTTGATTCTAACTAGACCTGATATAATCATTTTTATAATGAAATTATTAAAAATTTAGATATATTTTTATAAATAAATATAAACTATTTTCCTCTCAAATTAACTCCATATATATATTTAAGTTGGAGAGAATTATTGAAGGTTTGATAATATTTTTTAAATTAGAACGATTACATATATTTTTATATAATTTAGCCGATTGAATTTAATATTAAACATGAAAAAGGAAAAAAGAAAAAAAAAAAAAAAAAAAGAATTGAAGAAGAAATTGGTTGGATCCGTTCAAAGCTCGAGAAGGGTGTGTGGCATGTCTTCTGATTGAAGCTCTCGCCCTCTGGTGGTGACTAAGCACTCCTTTGCTTCGTTGTGCGAGCCTCACCCTCTTCTTCATCCTCTTCTCCGCTCCTTTTTTCCACTTCCCGATGGCGATGCTTGAGGCTTTTGCAACAACGACGAGCACGGGATCTGGGGTTTTGATGTAGCCGAATTGCTGGTTCTTATTCGAAAGTTTCATGCCTGCTCGTGTTTTTCGACTCCATCCATGCTCTTCTTCTGATCCGAAAGTTTTTGCTTTCCCAACGAGCTCCTGGATCCTTTTTGAGGGGGCATTGTGGACGAGGAGTTCCGAGTTTGAGCTGTTTTGTGTTGTCGATCTACCTGATCTTTGAACAGGTTGGTTTCTTCTTCCAAATTTTTAGCGGCATTTTCGTATCTGTGAGGGTTTTCTTATGAAGTCGATAATCTATATGTGAGATCACTGAATCAGTAATTTTTCGGGTTTGAAAGATGCCCGGATCCCTGCTGATAATTTGTGACCTAGCCTCCAATTCTTAGTCGACATTTACGAAGATGTCCCGATATTGACTGGAAATTGGAGGAAAATGTTCATTAGAAGGCGATATAGCTTAGTAATTTTTCCTTCGAGGTTGAATCTGCCTTTGTTTTTATCATATTCTATTACCAAATTAATGATGAAATAGCCGTATCATATCTTTGGAATCATAATACTCTTCCAATTGGAGTAAGCATCGATGTTGCAAGTTCAGTTCGTCAAGTAAGCGGTATGAATGGCTGCACTAGTTTAGCAGATAGCTGCAACATTGGGTCATGAAAATTCACATTTAAGATTTTTCCACTTTGGTTTGCTTTGTCATTCAACTTTCTCCATTTATATGTTTGTTTTAGTTAGGGTGGTCGGTGACTGGTTTGATTTTGACATAAAGGGTGCTTGCTTATGCTGGAGAAAGATGTCGTTTAAAAGTTTTGTTAGAGAGCTGCGAGAGATTAAAGATGGAATTGGGAGCATTTCGAAACGAGGAGAAGAAGGGAGTAGGCATTGGCGCAACCGAACAATGTCCCACATTGCACCTGATCAAGAAGAACATTCTCCATTGGAGTTAATTCAGCAAGGTCGATGGGCAAATCTACCCCCTGAATTACTTTTAGACATCATCCGGAGAGTGGAAGAGAGTGAAACCTCATGGCCTTCTCGAGCTGTAGTCGTTTTTTGTGCTTCAGTTTGTAGGTCTTGGAGGGCCATTACAAAGGAGATTATCAGAACTCCTGAGCAATGTGGAAGGCTCACATTTCCAATCTCATTAAAGCAGGTATTGGGTTTTTATCCCTTTTCCCTTATTCTTAGCTAAATCCTTTCATGTTCTGATTCTCTCTGATTTTCGTTTCACAACTAAAGCCTGGCCCTCGGGAGTCTCCATTTCAGTGCTTTATCAGAAGGGATAGAGCAACTTCGACCTACCTCCTGTACTTCGGTTTGGCTCCTTGTAAGTCGTGTTTTTAGTTTCTTCACAGTTTAGTATCGTGTCGTTTGTGAATTTGAAGGAAAAACCGCACGGCGTGTCCAGCAGTTTTAGATATCCAAGGTTATATATAAAAGATGGCAGGGTATTTGCAATCATCTTGCTTCTAGAAATCCATTTTTCACTGTTGACAATTCTATAAATCTTTCTTTATTTCCCTTGGCAATTCCTGTTCTAAGATATACAGTTCTTGATGGATGATAATGACTAATTAGTTCGAAATCTTTTGGACGATATTTTTGAACCATGTCCCTTCTTATTATAGATTCATTAGTTCCTAGAACAAAAGTCATACGTGATAGACCACTTACTCATGCCTTGGTGGAAATAAACTTTTGGAAAGTTATGGAATGTGAATGCTTGCTTTGACTCATGACAAGCATTGAATTGACAGCGGAGGACGAAAAACATAAATTGTTGTTAGCAGCCAAGAGGGTCAGAAGAGCAGCCGGTACTGACTTTATTATATCTTTAGTAGCTGAGGATTTTTCTCGAGCAAGTAGTACCTATGTTGGTAAATTAAGGTAGAGTTTTAATGCAAATAGACTTTAATTCTTGTCTTTGCATTCTTCTCATGATAATTCACTTCACAAACATTTGTCAGGTCTAATTTCCTGGGTACGAAGTTCTCGATTTATGATAGCCAGCCTCCTTGTGACTCTGCAGCTCAGCAAAATAGTCGATCAAGCCGTAGATTTCACTCTAAGCAAGTCTCTCCTAGGGTACCTGCATGTAACTACGGTGCAGGTACCGTTTCTTATGAACTTAATGTTCTTCGCACTAGAGGTCCTCGGAGGATGCAGTGCGTCATGCAAACGATTCCAGTTTCTTCAATTCAGGAGGGAGGCACTGCACCAACACCTACTTCGTTCACACACTCTGTCGATGACCACCTTTCTATCGAGTCCGATTCTATGAGAAAGGATTCAGGCAAGGACTGCTCAAAGACCCTATCAGAACCGGCAGTTCAGGGATCAGATGAATCCTTGGTGCTTAAAAACAAGGCACCAAGATGGCATGAGCAGCTGCAGTGCTGGTGCCTAAATTTCAGAGGACGTGTGACTGTGGCATCGGTTAAGAACTTCCAACTCGTTGCAGCTGTTGAAGAATCTCACAATGTTTCAGTGGAAGAGCAAGAGAAGGTAATTCTCCAGTTCGGAAAAATTGGAAAAGACATCTTCACCATGGATTACCACTATCCGCTCTCTGCATTCCAAGCCTTTGCAATCTGCTTGAGCAGCTTCGACACGAAGCCAGCCTGCGAGTGACATCCTGTCGTGAATAGCGGTCATCGTCATCAGAAGAAGGTAAGGAAATGGTTGAGCTCGTTGGGAAGAAGAACTACACAAGCAGTGCATTATTGGCAGCTGAGAAGATGACTATGCTTATTGTCACTGAGTTGTTAATCTGAGGTTTGACTTGTATCCTGTTGCATCCTCTTGGCTCTATCTAATGCGCATACATTATTATAAATCACAGTCCGTTGTATTATCTATGCATGTAGATTTCTTTATGATGAGACACTCTGATCGGAAATGGTTTAACAACATTATTGTTTGGTTGACTGTCTCTTTCTGTACTCTTCTGTTCTGCCCCATCAATCCGGATTCTAACTGAGGGTTTGACTTCTACTTCATGTTGGACTTCAAGTTCAACTTGGTTCGAGTAGTAAAATTCAAACTTCTGATCTTTCTTACGTAAAATTCAAACTTCTGATCTTTCTTACATAAAATTCAAACTTTTGATCTTTCTTACATAAAATTCAAACTTTTGATCTTTCTCTTCGTAAAATTCAAACTTCTGATTTCTTACGTCTTAAAATTTAAACTTCTGATCTTTCTTAGGTCTTAAAATTTAAACTTCTGATCTTTCTTGCGTAGAATTCAAACGTCTAATGCCCCATAAAAGTCAAACGTCTGATCTTTCTTAAGTCGGAGTCATTTTGAGTTTCTTAATACATAACATTTTTTTTTGGAAAAAAAAAATGCAACCATAGATATTAAAAATGTCTTGCACAAATCAAAGGTTGAATTATATTTTGAAAATTCTGACCGTTTAACCAATCAGCAATAAAGAATAAATGAATAATAGATATTTTATTTTGGATAAATATCAATTTATTAAATTTTGAGTTAGAATCAATAAAAATTAAACTAATAATTGTATCCGAAACTTTCATACTAAATCAATTTAAATCATCTAAAAATGTAAATGTTAAGTATGAGATAAAAATATCATTAAGACCCCGAAGCTTCAAGTCTTTCTTGTTAATATGTATCAAGACTTCCACAAGCACTTCATAAACCAATAGCAAAATATGGAAAGAACCTAAGAGAACGAAATATCTAAAGCCCAAAACAACTCATAATTCTGAATGATAATATCACTTGTGATCAAAACAAACGATGTCCCAAGTTGCAAAGACAAAACTCCATAAAATACACACGTTAAAAACAGATATAGCATTTCTACTAAGTAATCTCTGATACCTAAACAGATACAATTTCTAGAGTTACAGTATTTGGCAAATGGTTCGCAGGAAAAGAGAGATTAAAATGAAGTACAAACTGATATAGATAGCTCAAAACTTGGAAGAAGATCAGGCTATCAAATGAAAGGTTTGATGTTTATCACAGGGAGGAAGACAATAAGATTGGCAGGCATATGGAGTCAACTCAAGAAGTCAAACTGAACGTATTACGCGATGGCCAACTATTCTTACTTGGGATTCCTAAGAACAATGATGACAGAGTCTCCTCTCAGGAACATCTTACTGATGAATCTATCCTTGTTAACAGGTTGAGCCTTTTTCTTGCCCTTCCCAGTTTTCGGTACCTGGTCATAGTAATAATACATAAGATAGGTGACTCTTGAGTCTATACAAAGCAAGAAAAAGAGTAAGTAAACATCAGTAAAACAAACCTCAGTCCACATCTCTCTAACATTTTCCAGAACCATATTACAATGCCGGTCGAAGGCCCGTACACGTCCCAAGAGCTTCTTATTGTTGCGACAATTAATAAGAACCTGCCGAAAAGGTCCAACACATATAAAGATAGTTTTTAACTGAAAAGTTCTGCCTGTGAATTACAAGGCGCAACTGTTAAACATGCACAAACAAAGCATACCTGAGTGTTATTTTTAACACTCATCATGAGAACTGAAAGTGGACCAGTGTTGAACTCCTCTTCCTCATTTTTGCTAGTCTGCAGAGGATTCAAAGTAAGTACACTATAAGGGTGTTTGTAGAAACACTTCAGTAAAGTTGGAACTAAAAAGATAAATAGAATACGATTGAAGAAGTCCAAAGATTTTGCAATAAAACCCCAAAGGAACACACTGGGGAAGGGGGGCTGGAAAGATTTTTTAAAAAAAAGTTCCTAGTAAAAGAAAACGTTGAGCTAACACTAGATATGATAAAAAGGACACAGAACCTACATAGTTACTGAAAAAAATTAAAATAAATAAGCTTTATGGAATTGTCATAGTTATCATTTTTTTATTAGAAATGTAACCTTTTGGATAACAGAATGCAAAAGAGTAAGAAATTGGTGAACAATCATCAAATAGATAGGGAAAAAAATCACAATAATCAACCATAAAAACAAAGTGGAAAGAGAAAACAGAATTGAACCAAAGTTTAACTTCAGCAGGTATAAAACTAGCCTTAGAAAATCATATTGCTTCTTGCCAACCATAGCACCAAGAAGATAGCAGAAATTTCATATTTAAAAGAAACAAATAGATTTTATAGTGATGCAAGAGTAAGAGATTCATTCACACTTGTGCATAAGACATAGACTGAACCAATTTGGCAACATGTATTGGATGAAAGTACTGAAACTGAAAGCATAAATGACTAAAGAAACTTACATCTTCCTCCATTGGTCGGCTGCAATTGAAGACGAAAGAGGGGTGGACATGAAAGCCATTAGTATGTATGAATTTAAAAATAGAAGATTAAGAAATGCGCATAAAAAAAATATACAAAAACCGAAAAACATAAATACCTCATTTTGTAACTAGAGGTAGATCTTCTGCAATGTCCTTGGCGTAAGGCTGAAAATACATTAAAGATATGACCATAAGCACATAAAAAGCATAACAGTAATCACAACCGCACCAGCATAATCACATAAAACAAGATGTGCCTAAAATTGCCCTAAAAAACATCATGCTCCAAAGAAACTACAGTGTCGGCTAAATTAATCAAGAAAACACATAACGAGAATGTTAAATCTTCAATCAAGGTCCCGAGTGAGTTCAGTGCATAATATTTCAGTTCGATACAATATCTCAAGAACACAATAATGGAGAAACTGCACGAAAAAATCATCAGAAAGGAGGAAATAACGAAACTAAGAGAAGAGGCCGAGAGAGAGAGAGAAAGAGAGCTTACCGGAAGCGGAGAAGGAGACCGACGGAGAAGGCGAGGGCGAGGTAGGCGGCGAAGTGGCGAAGAACAACGAAGAAGATCGAAGGAGAAGATGGGCAGAAGAAATGTGTGCGCCGATGTCGAAATAGTATTCATTTTTACTTTAAACAAACAAAAAAAAATGAAAAAACCCTAAACGCAGGGGGTTTTTGCGTTTTGAATTATAAAACTTCAATTTTCCCAACTTAATTTTTAATATATATTAAAATTAATTAGTAAATCTTAATTATATTATTATTTATTCGATTCTTATAAATAATTTTTAATCACTTAATTTTTAATATATATTAAAATTGATTAATAAATCTTAATTAAATGTTTAAAAATAAATAAATAAATGTTTTATAAACTAACTTTTTATTTTTATTAAAAATAAAAAATTTTGAATAAATTACCTCAATTACTCGCCCTATTAATAACTATTTAACTTTTTTATTTTTGTTTTAAAAGTTAAATGATTTGTAACCGCTAAGATATCCGCCTGTTACGTATCGTGATTAGATATCCGCTTAGGCCTGTTACGTATCGTGATTAGATATCCGCTTAGGCCTGTTACATATCGTGATTAGATATCCGCTTAGGCCTGTTACGTATCGTGATTAGATTGTTGGATGATGAAAGTCCCACATCGACTAATTTAGGGAATGATCATGGGTTTATAAGTGAGGAATACTAACTCCATTGGTACGAGGCCTCTTGGGGAAGCCCAAAGCAAAGCCATGAGAGCTTATGCTCAAAGTGGACAATATCATACTATTGTGGAGAGTCGTGTTCGTCTAACATGGCATCAGAGCCTAAGAAAAATGACTAAGACTCAAAAGGAGTTGAGCCTCGATTAAGGGGAACAAAGAACTCCAAAAGAAAATCGAGGAACAAAGAACTCCAAAAGAAAAAAGAGTCAAGCCTTCGCGTCTAACATGGCATCAGAGCCTAAGAAAAATGACTAAGACTCAAAAGGAGTCGAGCCTCGATTAAGGGGAACAAAGAACTCCAAAAGAAAAAAGAGTCAAGCCTCCTCGAAGGCAGTAAAAAATGACTAAGACTCAAAAGGAGTCGAGGCTCAGGCGCACTTTGTTCGAGGGGAGGTGTTGGATGATAGAAGTCCCACATCGACTAATTTAGGAAATGATCATGGGTTTATAAGTGAAAAATACTAACTCCATTGGTATGAGACCTTTTGGGGAAGCCCAAAGCCATGAGAGCTTATGCTCAAAGTGGACAATATCATACTATTGTGGAGAGTCGTGTTCGTCTAACATAGATATCCGCTTAGGCCTGTTACATATCATCATCAGCCTCACCGTTTTAAAACGTGTGAACTAAGGAGAAGTTTCCACATCATTATAAGAAATGTTTAGTTCCCTTCTCCAACCAATGTGGAATCTCACGATCCACCTCCCTTGGGAGGCCAGTGTTCTCACAGGCACACCGACCAGTGACTAGCTCTATATCATTTGTAACCGTCAAAGCCCACCCTTATAAAAAAAATGATTCGTTTCCCTCTCCAACCGACGTGAGATCTCACGTGATTATCAAACAAGATCTAATAAACTTTACCCGCACTTCAATCCGACTAAAATGAAGATATAATCTACACAGAGAGGCTAATATACAAGCCAAAAGAGACCAACAAAAGGCCTCTTAGCCTTCTGAAACTTATTTACAATACAACACACTAAGAGTTCAAAGCCAAGGGGTTTCATCAGTAGGTTTTTCAATACACTGCCAAATGAATAATAAGCTAAAAGCTACTAAATATCTGAACTCTTCCCTACAGGTAAACAAATGTACATACCTGAATTCATTATAGACACTACTTCTTACACTTAAATATGCAGTTTTACACAGCTTTGCCAAGGTCATAAACACAAGCTCAGGGAGAGATGAAACTTACTTCTTCTTTAGAAGACCGCGCTTCGAGAAGATTGATATGTTCATTCCAAGAAATCCAGACTTCTTGCTCGGCTTCCCTTGCTCGGAGTTGCAAGGGGGTTCGTACGAGTATGGAGGTTCAGAAACACAAGGTTCTTGCTGCTCATTATCCTGAAAGTCTCTTAGAAGTCGGAGTAATTCGGTGGCACCCGCTTTTCCTTTTTCACTACCCTTCATAGTGATACTGGAAAGAGGGGGGATAACACCTTCCTCCATTACTAACTCACAATACTCGAACCGCTGCGAGCATAGCGAAAGGAGGATAGTAACGGCATGCTCCTGGTCTTCGAGACTGCCTAGCCAGAGACATTGAGCAATAGAGCTAATGCAGCCATTAGTTTCAACAATAGAGATCCTTGCGTCTTCTGTGTGGCACAAATTTTTCAGAATGAATATACATTTGCCTGAGAGATTCTCATAATTTAGCAAGGGAACTAGTTTTGGGATGCACCCCAGTGAAACGATGTCGGAGCAGATGTCGCTGTTTGAGGATAGATTGTAAAAGGTTTTAATGGCAAATTCTTGCAAGTCTCCGACCTCTGAGTCGAGATACTTAGCTATTGAAGCAAGGACACCAGATGTGACAAAATTAGACCCGCATTTACGGTGACCAGATAATGCTTCTAAAATGGCAAGAACTTCATAAGTCACAACTGAATTCAGTAAACTAGCTAATGTTGTCAGAACCTTCTCAGGTACAATCAGCCTATTAGACCTGCAGTACGGTCAAACGATCAAACACTAGTCTGTACGAGATGTGAGAATCAAAGGGAATCAAAGCAGAAAGTAAAGAGAGTAGGTTGTGACTCTCACGTCAAGACAAGCAAAGCAGCGACCCAAGTAAAACCGTGACACTAGGCATTATAAAATGTGATTACTAAGATGCTGGAATATTGCAAAAATTACCTGCTTCTTCTCACAAGTGAAAGAAATAGCTCAGCTCCATTTTTCTGAGCCTCGGAATCCTGCTGATCACACGCATCCTTTAAAAATAAGGCAAGGTGATCCATGACGGTTTCAGATAAGGCGGGACCGACGCCTTTTTTGTTAATGACAACTTTCATATCTTTAATAATCTTGCATTTCGATTCCCACGAAAGCTCATTTATGGTAGATGGAAACTCCAAGTCTGCTTCCTCAGCATATGAATCGGATTGAAACCTTTGCAGATCATGATCTTTACTCTGCCCAGACTTGATAGCCAATTCATTGCCACCATTGAGCCTCAATGAATCTGGATAGTAACTATTATCGAGACCTCCAAGCGATATATTGCTAAAATCGATGGGTAGACGAATATCATTCATCGAACTTCCAAAGCTAGCAATGGAATTCTCCCAAACCTCGGGGCATTCTGGTTCCACAGTAGGATCCGGGATTGTGACTCCAAACTTTATGCACCATTTATCAATTACATTCTTTAGATCAACATTAGGAATCATCGAAAAATCAGTTAGTTTCATTTTGGTATGCGGGCACGTATTATGACCCTCCTCAAACCACTTCTCAATCCACACCTTCTCATATGTCACTCCAGACGCGATCACAACAGGATCATACATCAATCTCATTGATATGGGGCACTTAAATTCCTCAGGGGGAATGGCCCTATTGAGTATCATATCAGCATGGGAAGAATTATTTCCATGTTTCACATTAACTTCAATTTCCCCATGACCATTACTGTTAGAACTATCAGCTTGGTTTTCCCTGATTTCTTGCAGTATCAACTCCCCGTGCTTCTTCAAAATATATAGAAGGTATGTCAAAATCTTCTTTTTCGGGGGATCGCCGTGACCAACATCATCTAATAGTTTTCTGATGGACCGCTTCTCGTATAACATTTCCTTGGGTGAAGAAATATTAAGCCTCAAAGCAGCAATTTTAAGAGTTGCGATTTCAGACTTTTCCAATACATCTGGAGGCGAAGCACCTAGCTTCAGCAATTGTCGCAAAGCCTTCCAAGCCTCTTCGTCGGATGAGTCGAGGATAAATTTTGCAACCCTAAGATCATCAGCCATTTGAGAGATCTGCAAACAACAATTTCACTGTCATTGTACTACCATGTAGAGGGATAGAAAATAGAACCCAGATATATTGCAATATAAAATATAGAAGGAACAACAATATAACTCCCAAACTATTCGAGGTTACTTGGAACCTCCCCTCTTGAAATACCACTTGAACACTAAGCCACAAAACAATTGCCTAACATCGAGACAACAAGGACACACACCTAGAGGCAAGGAAAACTGTAACAGCCCAGGCCCACCATTAGTAGATATTGTCTTCCTTGAACTTTCCCTTTTGGCTTCCACTCAAGGTTTTTAAAACGCATGAAGAATTTTTTGTTTCTCTCTCCAACCGAGGTGGGATCTCATCATCCACCCCCTTTGGGGCCCAGCGTCCTTGCTGACACTCGTTCCTCTCTCCAATCGACGTGGGATCTCACAAAAAGTCTCAGTTTAACTACATATAATTAGCTAAGCAATTCCATTACTTTTGGTATGCTGCAATGAAATAACTACATATAAATATGGCTTATGACATTAGTCGGCGAGCACATTCATGAACCGAGAGAAAATAATTCTGTGAATGATAACAGTACACTATTAGGCTCTAAATCTTCACAAAATAGAGTATAAGAAAGAAAAGAAATGACGAAAGTGAATACAACAAACCTTTCGAGCCAATGTCACGGGAACCATGTACTTGATTTTACGCAAACTATGCTCCAACAAAGTCCTCACTCTATGACATCTAGAGATGATTCGATCTCCAGTTAATGCCTGAAAGAAATACAGGCATCATTACCGATAAGTCGCCATGGTCAGTGATAGAAAAATGAACTCAATCTTCAACAAGCATTATTTTAAAAGTTTATGTACCAAAAGTAAATTCAGAACTTTGTAATTGATTTAATAGCAACCATCTAATCCTTAAGAAACTCAAAACGTAGGCCATATAAAATCTATGATTCAGAAGATATGCTTACCAGATAAAGCTTACTAGACTCTCGACAATACTGAAGAAGCAGCTCTGCTTTCATCTTTCCATTGTTTAAATTGCACAGCGCCTCTCGACCTTCCGGGCTTCCAGGCCGAGCTGCTTCAATTTCCGGTAATATCTCCGACACCCGGTCAACCAATTTCATTAACTCGGTACACATTCTACAATGAACCTAAATTGACCAATAGATTAGACTGAGAGACAATTTGATGCTATAATCTTAAGAAAATAATCCAAGTTCCAAGTTTGTCTGATTCATTACACTTCCATGCCCAAGTATCCTCCAAAAGGAAAGGAAATTATAGATTTCAATGATACCTTAAAGGAATGGACATTTGAAGCTGCCTCAACATTTTCAGTACCATCAGTTCCCATTCACAAGAGAGTTGAACTCTAAGAAAATTTAAAACATTAGTTAGTAATCTATTACCAACCCATTAAAGATTCCGCTTCAAACATAGAAATCTATCAATCAATGCATATTGTTCTACCAGAGCCATAGAAGGAAGAACTTAGACAAATTCAACCGGGAACACCAAAAACTACCCAATTTCAGGAGCTTATTTTGGTCAAGGTTGAGTTTCAAATTATGAACCATAACATAAACAGCTTGTGAGAGAGATAGAGAGAAACTTACTCAAAAATACAAGTGTTAGAACCAAAACGGAAGAATCCCTATTCAGAAAACCACCAGAAGCACTTATGAAACCAAATATCTTTCAAAAACAAGCAAAATCAGTCCTCGAAACCCAAGAATTCCTTCAAAATCGCTCAAAATCAAACAGATTCCAAGCTGTTTGCCTTCGTTCTACGCTTCTAGCTTCAAGAGAAAAAGAAGAAAAAACCCCAAAGTCGAACAGCCTCCATAACCCCAAATTTCACAGAAGATTCATAAAAATTGCACACAAGCAAACCAATAGAACCAACAACTCCTCTTCTTCTTCAACCCCTTTAAAGCAGAGTATTAAAAAACAAACCCTCTTCAGCAAACAGACGTAAACGCGCCACTCGGGCAGCTTCACAGTGTGGACCTTCCGCTCGAGCAAAAGCAAAAAAGAGTCATCAATGCTAATAAAGTAAGATAAATACATGGAAAACTAAACTAAAAGGCAACTCTCATAATTAAAGATGAACAGCAACCCATTTCCTTGAACAACATCCATTAAATATCAGGAAACAACCATGAAAAAGGACAATCGGACACAGAGAGAAGTAAAAAAGACAGGATAGTGGTCAAATCGTTGCAGTTAATTACAGAACAAATATCGAATTCATTCATTGTTCAAACAAACAAAAAAAAAAAAAAAAATTGTGGTTGAAAAATTAGAAAATTCTTACAAACGAAATCTTCAACTCAGTTTCCATTTCTTGCTAGGTCATCCATCAATCGTCATCGATTAACTTCGCAGAGAACATAATCGCTAGATCATAGTCAAGTTCATCAAAATCAACGGCTCCCAATCGACACCACATACAACGGTGTGGTGCGCCATTACAGCGTAAATTATTTCTCGTGACCCTACAAAAATTCTGAGACGGCTAGAGCGAGACTCCATTGAACGCTTCAAGTCAAATTCTAAATAAATAATTAATTAAATTACTTTCATTATTCAATTAAAAGTATACCTTATTGATTCAAAATAAATGTTTTAAAATAATATATGAAAATAAATATATAAATAAAATTATATCCCACTATCTATTCATCCCAATTTTATTTTTAAAATTGCAATATTAAAAAAAAATTCCACCGCCTCCACACAAATGGGTTGGTAAGACGTTAAAATATCGATTATTCAACGATGTCACTGTAAAAAAAAAAAATCAACCACAGTAAAAGTAAAATTCTATATATTTTAATAAATCAAAATTACCCACTTATTCCCAATAAATTTAAGTTTATTTAATAAAGTTGGATAGATACTATATATTAATGTCAATATAGATATAAATAGAAAATTATAGTATAGTTTATGCATGATATTTATTGTCACATTACTATAAAAGTCGTATGAAAATTTATTTTATTTTGAATTTAAAAAGTATAGTTTATAATTAGCTAGGCTAGGTCAAATTTGATGCATGTAGACTAACACTCATTTCTACATCAACTTTTTTTACAAATTATTATTGTATCGAATAAGTCCGTGAGCTTAATAAAAGCTTATGATAAATCTTTTAAATTTTTATTTTTGTGTACATAATAAATTATGAATTTATTGAACAACAAAATGGAAAGTTGAATGTTCGAGTCGAAATGTTGTTATCAGTGTAAAATAGCTCTAGCCTCTGTAACGTCCCAGATCTACCACTAGTCGATATTATCCTCTTTGGGCTTCCCCTCAAGGCTTTAAAATGTGTCTGCTACGGGAATGTTCCCTTGTAAATGGTGTTTTGTTCTCCTTCCCAACCAATGAACATCATAATCCACCCCCCATTCGAGGCCCAGCGTCCTCCCTGTCACTCTTTCCTTCCTCCAATCAATGTGGGTCCGCCCCCAAATCCATCCCCCTTCAGGCCCTAACGTCCTTACTGACACAATGGCTCGTGTCTACCCCCCTTCGGAGAACAGCAAGAAAGCTGGCACATCGTTCGGGCTTCTCTTAGTAGACACGTTTTAAAGCCTTGAGGAAAAGCTCGAAAGGGAAAACCCAAAGAGTCGTGTCTACCCCCCTTCGAAGAATAGCAAGAAAGCTGGCACATCGTTCGGGCTTCTTCTAGTAGACACGTTTTAAAGCCTTGAGGGGAAGTCTGAAAGGGAAAGCCCAAAGAGGACAATATCTACTAGCGGTAGATCTGGGACGTTACAGCCTCGTTCACTCCCGATGAAATAGCAGCTACACCCCCTTAGTCTCGAGCGTTTGAACTAATCTCAGTCTCTCAAACTCTTCATGGCAGGTAGTCTTAGATCGAGTCCTAAGAGGATTTAAAAATCGTTCGAGAAATTGGAAGACATAAAAGAGAACTTTCCTAAAAGGCCTCGTTTCAATGGAGAGAGTATTCTTTGATAATAAACAATGATCATTCTCTAAATTAGCGGATATGGGACTTTCATCATCCAACAGACAAGTCTTAAATCAAGACCGTTTCCAAGATGGGTTTAAAATTGTGGTGATTTTGAAATTACATTTAAACAGACCCAACTGGCGGAACCCCACGTTGGTAATGCCCACCACCTGTTTGTATTAATGTCTCAACCAACTTCCCCCTTTATTTTCCCTCCATCATTCAATCTCCACGCCCACCATTGCTGCCTTCAATGTCGTCTTAACGCATCTCCCCCTGTCACTTCTTCAGCCTCCTCCTGTTGGGCAGGCAAAGCAAACACAAGGCGTACGAGCGGGCATTGACCTTATACGATAAGAACAATCCCGAGCAGTGGCCGAATGTTGCTGATGTCGGTAGAAGAGATTAAAGGTATATTTGGATTGACTTTTTAAAGCGTACGAACACTTAAAAAGTCATTTAAAACATGGTTAAATAGAAGATATTAGATACTCGTCTATCATGTCGGCCACGTAGAGTCTGGCACAGACCTATTTCCCTACACATCATGTGCCAATTGATTGCTCCTTTTGTGACTTGTGTGTTGTAATGTGCTTTTATGCTTTCGAGTGCCATAATATTACCCAAATTCCTTAATGATTTCAAATATTAAATTTGTGATTTAAATGTCGTGTCACGTATTTTTTAGTTTAATATTATGTAGTGGAGAGATTCAAATCTCTTATCTTTTGGTCTATGTAAGATTCCACATCCGTCGGAGAGGGAAACAAAACAAAACATTCCTTATGCGGTTGAGTGTGGAAACCTCTCCCTAACATACGTGTTTTAAAATCGCGAGGCTGACGACGATATATAATGGGTCAAAATGGACAATATCCACTAACAATGGGCTTAGGAATGTTACAAATGGTATCAGAGCCCGACACCCGGCTATGTGCCAACGAGGACGCTAACGCCAAAGGGAGCGAATTGTGAGATCCCACATCGGTTGGAGATGAGAACGAAACATTCTTTATAAAGACGTGGAAACCTCTTTCTAACATACGCGTTTTGAATCGTAAGAACAGACCAAATGAACAATATTTACTAGATTCAGGTTTAGGCTATCGAGTAAGGCTCATATTTACCTATCAAGTACAATTTTCCTAAAAATATATATATATAATGGGTATTGGGTTAAAATTGAAAATTTTAAAATATTAAAATCAAATAATATATTTAATTTTGACATTTTCTTCTAAAAAAAATTCTAATGCAATTACGAAGATAAATGAAGCTTGATTCTTATTTATTATGACATAAATTATAATATCTTATGATAATTTGAACAATATTTTACATGATTAGAACGTCTAACGTTACAATGACTAAGGGTGGAGGGACGAAGATCTCGAGCTTCCTTGGCCGACTCACGACTTGGACACATTGGGTTCGGCTTTAGTGTCAATGGACGACCATAGGGCTCGTTCCAGTCCGAGTCACATATAACTTCAAAAAAATATATATATATTTAAAAATAAATAAATTTTAGCTAAAGAAAAAAATAATGGTATTTTAATGGCTAACCAGATTTTGTGGAATAAAAACTAAAAAATATAAATATTAAATCACGAGAAAGGTGGGCCCATCTTTGACCAACACGTGTCATCCTAGTATCCACGTACGCCCCCAAAGACCGCACGTAACCGGTAGACTACGAGGTTGATAACCGCCACGTAACCAATCCCCCAACAGCTTCATTGTACGGAAAACTCCCAACCGTCTCGCCCACCGCCTACTTATAAGCCCAATCCCACCTCGTCAAAGTACAAAGCAATTGCATTCGATTAAGTTTATTTCAGTGGCCGGAATCGGAATCGGAGTTACGCGTATTTAAGAACAATGGCAAGGAGAATGAAGTCGTTGACGGCGGTTTTGTGGGTGGTGGTGGTTCTGTTGGTGGCGGAGAAAAGCAGGGGATGGGCTGAAGAAACAAAGGACAATGTAGCCGAAGCTGCTTCCAATGCAAAGGACAATGTAGCCGAAGCTGCTTCCAGCGCAAAGGAAAACGTAGCCGAAGCTGCTGAAAAAGCGAAGCTTGGTGAGAAAGCCGAAGCCGTAAAGGAAGGGGCTTCAGAAGCTTATTCAAATACGAAGGAAAGCGTGGCTGAAGCGGCTGAGAAAGCGAAGCTTGGTGAAAAAGCCGAAGCCGTAAAGGAAGGGGCTTCAGAAGCTTATTCAAGTGCGAAGGAAAACGTAGCTGAAGCGGCTGAAGAAGCGAAGCTTGGTGAGAAAGCCGAAGCCGTGAAGAAAGGGGCTTCCGAAGCTTATAACGATGCTAAGGACAAGGCTGGGTCTTGGTCCAATTGGGCATACAACAAGCTTTCCAAGTAATCTTACGTATTATTAAAATCTCCGAACACAAAAAAAAAAAAAAAAAAAAAAAAAAAAAAATGGCGGCGTTAACAGAGGTTTTTTGTTTTGTTAACAATGGCGGCGTTATGTTTGTTTGGTCAGGGGATTCGGGTTTAAAGATGAAGAAGTGAAGGAGACAGCCCCCGCCAAGGCGGAGAAAGCAGACGAAGCCACAGCCAAAGGCGGAGAAGCGGCGAAGGCGGCGTCGGAAGGGGCCGGCGAGACGCCCAAACACGAGCACGAGCATAATCCGGCGGAGAAGGAGAAGACCACCGAGCTCTGAGCATAACACGTGGATTTTTGCCCTTTATTTTAAATAAATCGAGATTTTGATTTTTTTCCCCTTTTTTTTTAGACTGTGTTGAATAAAATATTCCCTTTATGATTTTGATTTTGATTTGTGGGTATGTGTGTTATTGATTGATCCTTGATTTTAAGTGATACAAAATGGATTATTACTTATGTTGAGACACAAATTTATTCGTTTGAGAGAAATTTTTGGAAAATTCTTTACTACCCACAAATAGAAATTATGATAATTAGTGTTTGCTACTTCTCTCGATGATGATTAGTGGATGATGATTAGTGTTTGCTACTTCTCTCGATGATGATTAGTGTTTAAAATAAAGGGCGTACCCAAAATTAGTCGATGTGGGACTTTCATCATCCAACCCCTATCTGTACCCAAAATTAGTCGATGTGGGACTTTCATCATCCAACCCCTCCCTTTGAATAAAGTACGCCTTCTCTTAATTGGCATGACTAAGTTTAGGGCATGACTCTCATGCTTTTGCTTTGAACTTTCTCAAGGCCTCATACTAATGGAGAGAGTATTCTTCGTGATCATTCCCTAAATTAGTTGTTGGACTTTTACCATCGCTCTGGTACTCACATTGATTCAAGGTACTCTCAATACATAAACCAAATAAATTTAAAAAAATGATATTTATGAACCAAAACATTATAAATCAAATAAATGAACGATGAGATTATAAATCAAATAAATGAGATTTATGAATCAAAATGACCATGAATACATTCGAGAATCAATTATGAATAGAATCAACATTGACTAAATGCAAAGGATAAAAATCCAATCTTTTTCCCAAAAAATGGGAAGAAATGACGAGCAAGATCAGATAAGTGGAAAGAAACTTGAAAAATCGGTCTTTTTACGCCAATTTCGTTGCAAAATTGATGAACTAGTGCCTCATCATCTTACCCTTCTCTTCTACGATGAACTGCGTCCTCACCCGCTTCTTTGCCTTCCCCGACGCTTCTCCGCCGTCGCTTGACGACTCCGCCGGGCCTTCCGCCGAACCGCCGAACGCCATCATCACCGGACCAGCGAAACTCCGCCGCTCTGCCCTCTTACCTTGTATTATAGTTAAATAAAACATAATTTTCCTTTTCATTATTAGATCTCAATATATAATAATAATAATAATAATAATAATAATAATAATAATAATTAAACATACCGTAACTCACGACCTTAATCCGGCCGTTATCCACCACCTCCACTACTCTCCGGTGGAAACTCCGGTGACATTCGCAGGCGGCGCACTTGAACCCATCAGCAGTACCATCTTCCCCACTGGGCATGAACTCTCCGCACCCATCGAGCACGTGCCCGCCGCTCTTCACGGCGTAGTTCCTCAAACATTCACGGTAGCGAACCGGAGACGACGGCGCAGGTGGTGGCGCCGCCGGATCTGGGTTCGGAGGAGGGTGATCTCTCCTGGGTCTAAGGGAATAATGAGCGGTTTGATGGTCTCTTAATTCCATTTTGAAACGGTTCTGATTTGGTCTAAGGAGGGTTTGGTTTTGGTTTACCCTTTTTTATTAAACTAATGAGATCTACTAATTTAAATATAATATCTTGTAAGATCTTTCTAGCTCTAGTTTTCATATCCCTAATACTTACCATAATATATATATATATATATATATATATATATATATATATATATATAGTCAGAGTCATGCTCGTCCAAGACTTATTGCCCATGACAAGCCACACACTTTATGTTTTACCATGTTCTAGTGTTTTGCTTTTGTATTTCTAGGGAGTATTACTTTCGGAAAAATCATGTCTAGACCTGACAAACATGAAATACCTGAGAAATGTACTATACAGGATATGACTAGTTGTTGTCTCTACCTAAGGTTAGATACTGTGAGAAGTTGTTGTTACTCTCTTGCTTGCTTATATAAAGTCTCTTTCAAAAATCTCGCTCTACCCCCGTTCTCTAAAACCTTCTCTTAAATCAAGGCTAGAGGCTCGAGCATACGTCGCTTGGCCGTAGGCGATGCAAGAACAAATTGGCTTAGCTCACTTGTCGTTGGAAAGTGAGTGTCGCACAATCGCAAGTCTGCTACCATCAAAAGTGCGATTGTGACAAGCCATTCGAGCAGTTATATATATACATTAAAAAGCCACCTAGCCAGTTGAGCATTATCTAAGCCGTTCGAGCAACAGAGCCCGTCGAACAATCCCTTCGTTCGAAGATACTAGCTCTTGTGGCCTTGTCTTCTGGGCCTTGACCCTATCATTAATTCAAGGATAGACATTGTTTCAAGGTGGCATGCCATCTCGTTGAACCTATTGGCTTTAGCAGACATCTCATTCATGCGAGATTCCAAAAGCCTCATTCTATCGGGAATTTCACTCATGTAGAATAACTGTCTTTCGATTTTAGATAATCGATCAGCCTGGGACTTGCCCAATTGTTTCTTCGGGGGCATGTTTGCATAGCTCTGATACCACTTATCATAATCGCACTTTGATCGCAATAGGCTTGCGATTGTGGTGCACTCACTTTAATATTTGTATAAATATTTATTTATTTATTAGTAGAATATTAATGTGGAATATTGAAATTTAAATATTGAGAATTTATAATAGGGTTAAATTATATTTTAGGTTTAGAAATGTTATTAATTTTTTTAATATATTTTTTTAATAAATATTATATATTAAAAATGGAAATCCGTGCCGTGCCGTGCCGACAAGTCGAAGAATCGAGTTCCGGAGGAGCGAGCTATCCCGCCTCGGCTACAGGACATCAATACGTGACATTTGGATGCGATAGCCAACGATTCTCGCCGATTATCATCCTGCTCGAGTTACCATGGTTATTGGTATCACGGCTACGCCATTTGGGAAGCAACTCAGGTGCTGGAAGCTATAATTCACATTTATTTTGACTGGATCGTTGATCAGTAGATTTGAGCTTTTTTTTTTTTTTTTTTTTTCTTCTGCAGGAATATGTAAATGTTGAGTTCAAAGCGACGGTTGATAGCATCTATATCAGGTGTGTATGTTTCGTACTAGATTACACTCGCGATCTTAAGTTTATTTTTGAAGAGTTGAGTTCTTGGATTTTCGATTTTGTTGTATTTGTTTTCAAGAATTATAAGCTAGGTTAGGTTGATTGTTGCATTGCCTGAAGCTTTGGGAGGTTCGACGGATGAATGAATCCATTACGAATCGCATGTTTTCTCAGAGGATGCATAGTTACTTGATGATTAATCAGATTCAATGATTTGCGACATTACTGAAGATTCTTCCATTATATGTTATTGTGTGTATTTGTTGTAGTGGATGAATGTTACAAGATGGGAGATGCGGCGAAACCATTTGGTAGAACTCTTTGATTGCTTTTGCAGGCGGGTCATACTGCTCGAGCCAGTCCGGAAGAGGCAGAACAAGTGATTCATTGATGCATTCAGATGATTGGCACAGGTACAAATTTTGATTATGAGCAAGTCGGATTATTGCTTATTATTCCAATATAATTGCTTAGATCATCTTGAGTTCAATACAATTATAGAGAGATGTGGAAAGAGCACCATCCAATTGAGTGGGCTGGTTTTTCGTTTATGGAAAAGCTAAAATGGGGGAAACTAGAAGACTAATGAAACTTATATCTCTTTTATCCCTGAGAAGTCAAGTGCAACTAAAATGGGGGAGTTTAGACTCGTTAGCCAAGAAGAACCCCTCTCCCCTTTCTTGTTCGCTTGTATAACTAATGTTTTCTGCAGCATTGTGGAGGTTTGTAAAGAAAAATGCATTATCGAAGGCTTTGAAATAGGTGGAGAGGGTCAAAATTTCTACAGATGATACTGTCTTGTTTTGCAAATATGAACATATTAAGCTAGAAAGGTAACGATCCTAAGCCTACCACTAGTAGATATTTTCCTCTTTAGGCTTTCTTTTTTGGGCTTCCCCTCAAAGTTTTTAAAGCGCGTCTGGTAGGGAGAGGTTTCTACACCCTTATAAAGAATACTTCATTCTCCTCCCTAATTGATGTAAGATCTCACAATCCACCCCCTTTGGGGCCAGTGTCCTCGCTGACACTTGTTCTCCTCTCTAATCGATGTGGGACCTCATAATCCACCCTTTTTCGGGGCCCAACGTCTTCGCTGGCATTCATTCTCCTCTCCAATTGATGTGGGGAAAGATTTAGCTTAGTAAATGCAGTACTCACAAGCACCCCTATTTATTACCTCTCCATGTTTCGTGTTGCGAGCTAGGCCAGCAAAAACCGAGACAAAACCATTAGAAATTTTCTATGAGAAGGAGCAAATAATGAAGGGGGTAGCTACCTAGTGAATTTGGCAAAAGTCATTGCTCCTTTGTTCTTGGGATGTCTCAGCATCGGCAACGTTGGAAAGAAAAATACTGCTATGGAAAAGCATTATTAGAAGCAAATATGATCACAAGGGCCCTTCATAGCTAGATTCTTCCCAAACTAAATGGATTTGGAAGGAACACAGCCCCAAGAAAGTACATTTTTTTTGTTTGTTAGTTGGCTCATTGTAGTCTCAACACCATGGACAGGGTTCAATGGACAAATTTCACGTGACAGCTCAAGTTCACCACTAGTATATATTTTCCTCTTTGGGCTTTCCTTCATAGTTTTTAAGATGTGTTTGCTAGGGAGAGGTTTCCAAACCCTTATAAAGAATATTTTGTTCTCCTCTCGATCCCTGTTTTGTTTCCCTCTCCAACCAATGTGGATCGAGAGGAGAACAAAACATTCTTTATAAGGGTGTAGAAACCTCTCCCTAGTAGACGCGTTTTAAAAACTTTGAGGGAAAGCCCTATCCAAAGAGGACAATATCTGCTAGCAGTAGCCTTGAGCTGTTACATCCCAACTTGGATTTATCAACAAATATTTGTCTGATGTGCAAAAAGGAGCGAAGAAACTAGCAGCCACTTATTTCTCCACTATTTATTCACTTACAAAGCTTGGATTTTTATCCTAAAACGCCTAGACGTAGCTTGGTGTCTTCCAAGAAGTAGTTGAGTAATGTGGTCAACCGTGGATACGTCTTTCTTTTGGAAAAACATAATTGATTATGCAACAAAAAAAAAAAAAAAAAAAAAAAAAGCTATTGCTTGATACTTTGATTAATAATAGAAATGAGTACCATTGTACCAGTTTGAACATTACAGGTTTAAGCATTTACCCTCGACAAAGAGGTCGGAGGCTTCGACCATCCAACTCCACACGTTGAATCAAAAAAGAATAGAAAGGAAGCAATTTGGCATGTCATTTGTCTTGGGCATTTGACTGCAGGGTAGCAAGGAATTGCTTGAGACACCTATTGTAGACGCAAGGTCGTTCCAAGTGAACCAAGTGACCCGACTTCGGTATGCTTTGAAACGTTGCATTGTCGCCGAGGTCCCTACATTTAGCATGATTCAAAACGTAACTTAGGATTCAATTTCAAATGAATCCTTAGTTAGCTTTTAATGGAATGAAATGATACGTACTCTTGTAGTTTTCGGGCAAGCTCGACGTTGAAAATCTGATCATTTAGGCCCCATAAAAGATGTATCTTCTGCAAAGAGATGGATGAAGAATCATAAGCAATCTTCAAGTGAAAGAATCAAAGTGGGGAGTGAAGATGGGAAGGAGAGAGTGCCTGAGGGAACTTGGGAACAGTGCTGTCTTTGTTACTCATAACTAAGCCTTCAAGCAGCTCTGCCCTGTCCTTCCTGTTATTGAACATCACCTGCAATTGTTCAAATATAAAGCTAATTTGTTTCAGTTAGCTGGGCGTACATAGTTCGGGTTGGGTTGAAGGATTTTTTTAGACCAACCCAAAAGTTCGGGTTAGTTGGATTGGTAACTCAACTCAACCCTCTATTTTCGGGTTGGATTCGAGTGGTTCTTAATTTATATTACGTAAAATGCTAAAACAATTATCACCTATAAACTTCTAGTTAGAGCATCAGATGAAGTTACTAGTTCGCTTTTTATCTCACAACTCTTCCATTTTTGTTAGGTTAAATTATAATAAATTCTCTCGACCATTGTCGTTTGTTTAAAAAATGTTCGTATTCTCTCAAAAGTTACCATATTAACGCATTTCAAGACTATTCTTAGAATAAAAATTATTTAGAATTATATTTGGGTTTCAATATTCATTCTAGGTCATTGTCACATCATTTTAAACTCGAATTTTTTTGTCACAATAATTAAAGTAAGTCGAGCCAAGAACGCTCTAGAGCTCACTTGACATAGGTGACATTTTTTTTAACAAAAAAATCATAGATCTCTAACTTATTATATTATTATTATTATTATTATTCCCTCGTAAAAATTACGAAGAAAATAATTCTCAATTAGGTAAAGTCAGGTCCATCATGTAAGTAGGTCCCTCTTTTATAAATTATCCTTTCAATATATTAATATATAAATATGGCTATGAATTTCAAATTAATATTATCCTTTCAATATATTAATTTATAAATATGGCTATGAATTTCAAATTAATTAGGTTAGAAGTAGGTTAGATAGTTGGTAATAAATGCAAAGTATTTTAATTTTTTTTTTCCCTTTTTTTCTCATTTTCAATTTGTTGGGGTTCAAACCTTCAAAAAAATTAATAGCTTATAAATAAAATATGGAAACAAATATCAATTTTTTAAAACATGACAAAATGTATATTAATTTCAAATCATTAGTTTTTAATTTTATTAAAACAATTTTTATTTATTTTTTTTTTAAAAATTGTAATTTTATTTTAAATTTGAACAAAGCTTAACATTTACATTCTTTAGATTTTTTTATTAAAGATTTATTGACAAAAAAAAAAAAAAAAAATCATGCATCTTAATTAAATTATAAAATATATATTTAATATGATATTAATAAAGAAAGTATAATTTAGAGTTAAAAATTGATACCCTTTTTCAATTTTGAAATAATATTTTAACACATTTAAAAAAAAACGGAAGAAAAATCATTTGAGTGTTTTAATTGGGCTTTTAAAATAAATTATAGAACATAAAAAATACCATTATTGTTATTATTATTATTATTATTTTGTTAAATTAAAATTTTAGCTCTAAAACTTTTAAGTTTATATTTATGAATTTTCAAAATTATAATTTAGTTTTGAATTTTATTATTCTTTTTTCAATCAATAAATCTAATAGACAAAAAAAAAAAAAAAAGTTAGAACTTTATTATAAAAAAAAAAAAATCTAAATTTATATCTAATAGTTTAATTAATTTTTAAAAATTTTTGACATTTTTTTTATTAAAGTTAACAATTTTGTTCAATTAATTATAACTCGAAAAGTTACAAAATAAATAAATAACTAATAAAGAAAAAAAATTTAAAAAAAATAAATAAATAATAAATAAATATATATTTGTACGGACCTGAAGAAAGTCTTTATGGAGACGATCAGGAAACCATAGCTTTTTATGGGCGGCGACGGAGAGGAGCGCTTTCAGGCCCTTCACCGACGTCGGAAGTAGCAGCTCAGACGAAGACCCAAACCCTAATCTCTGCAGCGTCTCGCCGCTGATCGAATCCGTCATAGCCAGAATCGAACCGGAAACCACCATAGCCTCCACGAGCTCAGGCCAGAGCTCCGCCAGTTTAAACGCTACCATCCCGCCGTAACTGAACCCGACCACCGTACATTTATCGACGCCAAGCTTTCTCAGCCCAGCCGCCAAACACTCGGCCTGAAACGTCGGTGACCGGTCCGATTTATCGGTGATGGAGTCGCCGAAAAAGAGGAGGTCCGGGACGTAAACAGAGTATCGCTTAGAAAGGGCACCCACCTAAACAGAGTATCGGTGTTATTAAATTTCGATTAATTAATAAAGGTGTTGGGTGTAGGGAGGATTCGATACCTGGAACTGCCAAGTGACGATTCCTTCTGCGGCAAAACCGTGAACCAGAACGACAACCGGCTTGGTCGGTTTTTGCGGCGGTTTGGGCGGTTGGGTTTTTTTGGGTTTGGAGAGAGTCTCGACGGGGACCCAGAAGTTCATGGTGGTGCCGGGCAGCTCGATGTCGACGGAGTAAGGTACTACGCCGGCCATCTTCATTAGGGCGTGTAGCAGTGGGCGTTGGGCTGCAACCAAGTTCACCATGGCTAGTTGAATTCTGGAATAAGGTTGGAGGATTGAAGGCGAGGGGCTTAAATTTAAGTTGATTGGTTGGTTGGTTTAGTTTGGTGGGCGATTCCAACGCCCCTTATAGGTAACCAAATATATATTGACTCTTCTATGGCCTTTGTATAACGAATTATATATTACGGATTGCAATCTAAAGTTTTAAATTTTGGGTCGGTTGAATTAGTGACTTGTGTTGGATGATGAAAGTTCGGCTAATTTAGGGAATGATCATGGGTTTATAATCAAGGAATACTATCTCGATTGGTATGATGCCTCTTGAGGAAGCTCAAAGCAAAGCCATGAGAGCTTATGTTAAAAGTGGACAATATCATGTTGGATGATGGAAGTCCCACATCGGCTAATTTAGGGAATGATCATGGGTTTATAAGGGAGGAATACTAACCTCATTGTATGAGGCCTTTTGGAAAGCCCAAAGCAAAGCCATGAGAGCTTATGCTCAAAGTGGACAATATCATACCATTGTGGAGAGGCCTTTTTTGTTGGGTTATCAGTTAAATTATTACTAAAATGTCAGAAAGTTCAAATATCAAACCTTCACTAGCCATAACGCATTATTAATATCGATTAAAAGTTCAAATATCAAACCTTCACTACATTATTAATATCGATTAAAAGTTCAAATATCAAACCTTCACTAGCCATAACGCATTATTAATATCGATTACAAACGTGTAATGTTGTAAATCTCTATAATAAACTTAAAAGTATGGTAGGATTGGATTGTAAACCATGTACGGACTTGAATTTTCAATTTTTCTAAAATTTATCTACCCCAACCTCGATGGTCTGAATTAGGTAGTCCAAGTTGGTTAGATTCTTGAGTCATTTGAACACCCTTACAAAAAATGCACATTTATATACCATAGTTGTAATACGAATAGGATATTGCTCTCATTGATTTTTAGCCATGTCAACGTTTATTTGGAGGACATGAAGTTCAACAACAAAAAAAATTATTTGAATATGGGGAGTAGATACTACGAGAGTATCTCATTCGTGTTTTTTTGGTTTGGTGAACTCACTATCGAGGGGGGACTTTCTCGATCAATATCAAGGGTTAACTAGCTACCATACTTTATAAACAATACCAAGGATTAGCTAATGTGAAGGACAATAACTCTCGAGATATTTCACAGTCATATGATATTGTTTATTGAGTATAAGCTCTCATAATTTTATTTTTGATTAATTTTACTCAAAGAGTTGGACCATAAGAGATAATTGTTCTCATTTTGTTCTTTCAACAAACTCGACCTCTCATGCCCATACATATGGCGACATGCTTTTGCTGCCTCTCTTCAACTCCTCGATTTGGTTTATCATGATATTGTAGAGGTTGGAAATATGGTCTTTTTTACTTGCAAGCAAAAAAGAGAAAAGGAGGAAAAAAAAAAAAACGTCTTACCAAGTGTTATCTAAAGACGGGGTTCCTCATCTCAAAACCAATTGGTAATGAGAGTAACTATATATTTTATAACGATTGTGAAACTTCGCCACCTTTCCAATTTGGGATCCTCTATATGTTCTCTCAAGTTGGTATCTCTTTGGATTCACCATACGACAAAACATCATACGTTTGAATCTTTGTAATGTCTTTCTTGTTAAAATTTTGATACAATTAAATTTAAAATCACAATAATAATCCTACCAGATAGAAGTCATTGAATTTAATCATACAAGAAAGAAGTCGAAAAAAAAAAAAAGATTCACTCAAAGAATAACATATAACTAGTACATGAAACTACGTACCGAGAAAGAAGTGATATAACTTTAAACCATGAGCATAGCTTCATAGTTATGACACGATGTAGCGCAGCTTGGTAGTGCATTTGTTTTGGGTACAAAATGTCACGGGTTCAAACCCTATCATCCCTACCTATTACTTATCTTCTGAAGAGTAACAAGGAATCAATTGAGATCCATAAAAATGGAACATACATATCCCGAACCCTTTTCTTGAAAGTTCAAATTTATGTTCTCTTGTCATAATTCATAAGAGTTTAGCTTACCCCTTCTTACAAAAAGTACGGTATTTTCCTTTTCGTGAAACAAAATTACAAATCGTCATCATGTTTATCGATGTAAAAGATGATGTAAAAGATGAGTATTTGCGAACATCAAAATAGTTGAAGGATTATAACATCTATGTCCAAGATGAGCAGCCAACAAGAATAAGAATCTCAAACCTAATTTTCCGTGGTAACATGAAGTAACAAAAGGTAAAAGTTCTTTTTTGTTACCTCAGCGAGCTATAAAGCATCATTCATGAGTTTCTCCGTAAGAGCTTTGGGAAGTCCCATCACTGTGTCAGTTGAACCTACCTGTTATACACTAAAATGTTTCAGGTTCTGATAGATAGATATGCATACACAAGGTTAAAGTCAAGGCCTTAAGTGTTAGGATCATCATTCACTTTACAGTGAAATCAAAGGATGTTAGTTGAAACTGAAGTGAGGAGAATGTGACATCTCTTAATAGAAAATGTTTCACAAAGACCACATCCGTTTGAACTTCCAGATCAGAATTAGATTAGATATAGCGAACAAATGGTAATATAAAGGGGAATAACAAAACATCCAGTTCCCAGGCATATTTGTATTTTCCTAAATATAACTTCCAAAGGAAAAATAAACAAATGACTCGGTCCCAAGCAAGCCAGTTCAGTCGATTTGTTGATGGAAATAAGTGAAGGATGTACATTAAAATTAAAACGGTGAGATCCCACATCGGTTGGAGAGGGGAACGAAGCATTCCTTATAAGTATGTGGAAACCTCTCCCTAACATATGCGTTTTAAAACCTTGAAGGGAAGCCCAGAAAGGAATGCGGAAAGAGGTCAGGCAGGCTAATTTTCTTTTGTAATGCATTGTCTGAGTAAATGTTTTAGAACCTTGATGAGATGTTCGACTCCCCAAACTGAACATGCATAATACGATATGAAAAGCTAAGTTAATGTTTCGACACGTGGGTTCGTTCATCCTAGGATATGAATTTATTATCATTCATTACACAAGTCTAGATTTATGAAACCCTTTCAGGTCCATGAGTCAATCTGTACTCATTCTTTATATAGATTACAGACAACAAAACACAATGTTCGGATGTCTGCAAAAGCATATCAGTAGAGATATATTACTAACCACTGCCTCAACTAACGGCCAAGTCAGTGGATGTTCCAACATCAGACCTCCAGCTACTTTGAATGTAACGTCCTCTTCAATCTGATGCAATTTACCATCAATAAGACTTGAAAACAATGTAAATGAAAAGCATAACTTTGGAAAAGATCTAAATAGGCAATATTCCCACGTTTACCAGGCTATCTATAATCTCCTCTGGTATGTCATAGAAATAAACCTTCAGCAGAAAATTAGCCCAACGTTATTCAACTTGACCTCGAACCATGTAAACGCTGTCCCTCGGTTAAGGAAGGATAAAATGTGAGTTGAAGGTTAGTATACCTCTGCCTCTTCCCATCCCCCTTTTCTTGTTCCTGTCTTGAGGTTGGTTATGAGTACAGAACCCACAACAGATGCATGACTACCAGAATAGCCTGCAGGTCGTTAAGTTGATCATTAGACATGCTTCAATTTTCACATCGTTCTACAAGAAGAAGAAATAAATGTTTGAAATCTGGAAGACAATTGACCTTTGATAAATTTTCGAGCTTCCTCCTTGTTAGATGGTTTCTCTCTAATCGTTCCTTCATAGACCACCACCTCAAAATAAATCAAATGCAATAACTAAGACTTAAGAAACTTCATAACAATAAAAATAAAAAAGAAAGTGCATCACGAATGGATACATATCCCTTGCATAACTGAAATTAGTAACTTGTTTGTTACCTAGGATGGATTTGGTACAACTCTTTGAAGCTTTTCAAAATGTTCTTACATAATTATAAGTGATTTCTGAGAATTCTAAAAGTATTTGAAAGAATGAACACTTAATCGGCAAAGTTATCTAAACTCACTCTAATAACTCAAATATTATGCGAGTTAATGCAAATACTGAACAGGAAGAGGGAGTTAAAGCATACTGTGTCTGCAGTGAGTAACAGAGTTGCAGGTGCATCATTGTCCAGTTGAGCACCAGTGGCTAGAATTCTTGACATAATTGCATCTGCCTAAGAGAAATCAAGTGAAACCCATCAGATAGAAGCCCTTCTTTTGACCTTGTGAAAGACTAAAAGATAAGAACATATACTCCATAAGTAACCCCTGTCTCCCAAAGTTACAAGGGTTCCAATTGAGCATCTCATTGACAAAGTCCTTCAAAAAAAGAGCCTTATTCTGCAATTGATATGGTTACTATATAACCATAGCTTCAAGGACCAAAAATTCACAACAGATGAAAGTCCCGCGAAGAACTTTCAGTTAATTTCATAGTGTCATGGAAGTAATTAAAAGTAATTGTGCTTCTAAAGGAAATCAATTTCGGGCTCAGATTGAGGGTAAGTGTCGAATTCCTATCTACGGTCCCTTTTCCTTCAAATTGAGAATTCCTTAAGCTTCAGATCAAATTGAGTAACTTTGATGAAGGAATTGAGAGCTGAAACGTCGTAGAACAGGTTGCCCTGTTTAGTTTCTAGTTACTAACTACCCCTTACAAATCAGGCTTGCTTGGCTCAACCACATTGAAAAGCTGCATGAACTATTAACTTTTCAACATTCACTTGAATTACAAACGAGACCAAAGAAGTTGTTACTTCACTTCCAAGAACAATGCAAAAGATGAAATGGCTAGATATTAGAGCAAAGCCAAATGGTTCCCAAATTTACACTAGGAAAGTAAATAAGCCACACCTTTGCCTCAGCCAGAGCCACCACCAGTTCTTCAGGCCTTTCCTTCCTAATCGCTTTCTCATCAATGTCTGCCGTCTAACATAGAATAAGTCAAGTCAATCTTCCAACAACTAAACAAGGAGGAAGAGGAATCCCTAATAAGAAAATTCACCATTATAGTGAACTCGTATCCCATCTCCGACAGAATACGCCGGCGAGCCATGGACGAAGAACCTAATATTATCTGCCCAAAAATAACAAAAAATGCAGAAATTGAGATCGAAACAAATTTCACCACAACCGACCTCAAAATACAGCAAAAGAAACAACAAATACAAATGATGAACACGAAAGCAGGTTCAAATTGCGGCAACCTACTTCGCAAAAGTAACAATCATTTGATTAAGCCTAAGCGAACAACGCCGACGGAATAGTCTATAAATCTTTTATTAGTGTAGAAACAATAGTGAACACACAATCTTGTAGCGGGAAATTTCAAACGGAGGTTCGTTCTTAAATTGCGAAAGACAAGCAAATGGTAAGGTAATAAAGCTAACCTGAAATGGAGATTTGGCTGCGGCCATTTCTCTGCAATCTCAAGCTTCCTGGAATTGCGGCAGATAAGATTTCGAGTGTGAAATCTCTAGAGAAAACCAATCCACGAAAACTGGAGCGAACTGCCTCTTGTTTTGTTTGTTTGTATTTTTTTTTTTTTTTTTTTTTTTTTTTTTTTGTTCTTTCCTTTCTTTCACGGTAAAAAAAAAAAAAAAAAAACATAATTTTTAAGAGGTAATCTAGGAAGAGTGGAGATGGTAAAAATTTGTTTTAACTGTGTTAACCTTAATTTTAAAATTTACTGAGTTTTTTTTTTACCAAGAAGATGGTGTTTTTAAACCTTTTAAAAATAGTTGAAGAGTATTAATGAATTGTTTTAATTAAAGGGTATTTTTGAAACCCGGTTAAAAGTTCAAGAGTATTTTAGAAACAAAACTAGAGAGTATTTTTTAGATTTTTTTTTTTCTTAAAGTTTTAGAATATTATCGAATGTTTAAGAGTTTTTTTTTATTAATTTAGCCTTTCATTTCAGTCCCACGTAAAGAAAATTGACTGACCATATAGGTTAAAGTAAGAAGGGATCCAAGGACTTGTTAGATTGATAATTAGTCTCTTATTTACGTATTTATATTTTCTAATGAGTAAGTTGTCATTAGTTATATTCATAAGACTCGATGACTTGAACGATTTGGACTATCCAACCCAAACTATAAGGGTCGGGTTGTATTAGATTTTTTTTGGTAGTTCAAGTTAAAAAAATTTAAAATAAAAAATTCGATTCAGTTAGCAATTTGAAACTTTTTTTTGTTGAGGTTACCGACCAACCCAAAAATAGGGTTCACAGCTGGAGACAACCCTACCTTACTTTTAAGATTATTATAAATATTAAGAATATTTGACATTTGTATCGGACTATTATATAAATTTGGACTATGACAGAACTTAACAAGTTAAGGTCAAACTCTAAAATAGAAAAAATAACTTACCGATCCATACGAATCACAAAGAAAATAAAATAATAAACACGAAACAAAAAGCAAAAAGCAAGGAATATTATTATCATAAACATACAATTGTTAGATTGAACAAAAAAAAAAAAAAAAAAACAAAATGAAAGAAATTGAAAAAGATGATGATGATATCAACAAAATAATACATTTTACATTAATAAGAAATTAGATGAAAATAAATCACAAAGAAAATAATGCTTCAAAATAAATAAATAAGAAATTAAATTAAGGCCGTTATATTTAGAATATCAATGCTCTAATTTGGTATATAATTAATATATTTAATGACATACTATACCATGTCATATGTACTATTCATATATCTAAAATTAGAATAATAAAATTTAAAAAAATTAAATCACTATTGATATATCTGTCCTATAAAATTAGAATAATAATAATTTTTTTTTTTTTTTGGCATATATGGAAAGCTCAGAAACTATGGATAGTTTAGCAATTACCCTAAAATAAAAGACAAATATATATATATATATATTAGAAAATATCACTTTAATTATTATTTTCAAAGGGAGAATAGTGATTTTTCTTATTGCTTTTATATTAAATTTAAAATTTAAGTTGCTTACGTTATTTTAATCAATGTGACCAATTACAATAATGAGAAATATATTTTTTTTAATTATTAATAATATACGTCATAGGAACAATGATAAAATAGATCAAATTTATTGTTGTAAAAAAAAAGATTTAAAAGAACTATCATATATTTTCTTTACATTGGACACCGACTCTTTAATTAAGAGCTACAAATCTAAGGTAGTCTACCGTTTTTTTTGTTTCTCGACAAAAGAAAGGAGATGGTTCTATTTGCTCTACAATAGTGAAATATATGAGCTTCTAACTACTTAGATCGAGGTTACAAATCTTCACCCTAATTAAACTATGCTCCCGTTCATAAAAATCTCGATGTTTATACTAAAACCGAAAATAAAGTTTTATCAGAAAGCAGAATGCAGCCCGGAACAACCTGATCATAAGGATTTTTGGAGCATTGTATTCCAACTGACAAAGACAAGAAGAGGTGTAATGCTAAAGGGGAAGTTTTTGTAGGCACCAAAGAGCAGAAGGATACCGACTTTTGAAGCATACATACACATCTCAGGGGAATGATTCACAAACCAAGTTTAAACTCCAATGAAGAAAAACCTTGTGAGTTTTCAGATGAAACAACTAAAACTATGTAACTACACAATAAAGTCCACAAGGGTTTTCACAAATACAATATCGGCACGAGTACCTGATGCTTGCCTCCGTGGTCGGACATCATGGTCACGACCGCCACCTTGTTCGGCCCGGGGTTGTGAACCGAGAGAGATGAAGCCGGGGTATGCTGGCTGATGAGCAAGGAGAGCAGGGTATGCTTGGATTAAATATGTGAAGCACTCAAGGCCATTACCTTGCATTGTTCATTCATGGCTACAAGTTGAGCCTCCTTCTTGTCAAGAAGGGCACTCAACCTCACGTTTTCTTCCATGAGTTTCTGGACTTCTACTTCTTTCTGCACTTTCTCACCCTCCAATTGAGTGGTTTTAGCAACTAGCCTGTGTTCATAGCAATCAATTTAAAAGAGCCTATGCAAAAAAAAATTAAGAGTAAACTACACAAAATGGCGAGGAAAATTAACATTTCCATGGCTCAGCTTCATGCCACAAATCACAATATGTTCAGTCATATGATATTAAGTAATGCCACGGAATTTTCGGTGTGGCGTACGTGTGAGAGATTCCATTCTGAGTATTATTAGCTGAAGAACTTGACAAAGCTCATGGAATGAAAACTGTTTGTCATCAATGCATTTTCCTAGTATTGCTTCTGACCAAACACAAGGAGAAAGGAAATTTCATTACACGACACGGTCGGGCTACACGTTGGGCTACACATGTATATAAAGGTCTACCATAAGCTGACTCACAAGGCAATACAAGTACAAGAAAATCTTAGTGCATTGGAGAAATCTATGTGTAGTGCGAATCAAAAGAAAATGATATCATCCAGGAAAACCTACAGAATAAACTGAACGTTCATGATAACCAAAGAAAAGAACAAGCAAGGTCAAAGCAATATAACATTAAGAAAATGTACAAACCGTTCGAAGAGCCGCTCGATTGTCTGAAACTGTTTTTCTGATGACAAAAGTGTTTCTCTAACAGTAATGAGACTACTGACATATGATTTCAAAGACTCGAAGTCCCGCTTAACACGACATAGTTCCTGCTCATTTTCAGCAGCTCTTTGCCTCTGTCTACACGTTTCTTCGACCAGATCCTCGACTCTCTGCTTCATTTCATTTAGAATCCCATTAGTACCCACAGAAAATTGTTCCATTTCCTCCAGTTTTGAGGACATGTTTTCAATCTGGATTGATTTCTTTTTAATTTCCTCCTGACCCAAATGAACCTTTTCCTTCTCTTCAGCAGTTTCCAATTCTGCCAAAATAACCCTCTTGACAAGTGCTTCCATTACATCTGAAACCATCTGAACAGACTTAAGTATTTGACCGATATACGCAGCATCTTGTTCATCCAATAAACCACATGGCTTGCCAATACCAACCAAGGATTCCTCTTCAGTACCGTCGAATGAAGAAAGATCGATACTCTTAGACCAACCAGACAGCGGTATTCCGCTTTTGTCAACTAATCCTACCCCTTCTAAATGCTTAATACCACATGAAGAGTGAGCCAAATGGGGTATCGCCAACATTCTCGCTTTCGATTTCAAGTACGTCAACAATGAAGAAGTTGTCTTAACTCGTCGCCAGAGAACCTCTAGCTCCTTTCTCGAGTCATCCTCAGACCCTTCTATACAAGCCTTTGCCTCCATAAGCCTTGCTTGCAACACATCTACTTCGGATTGGCGCCTTTCCATTTCATGCTTCCAAGTTCCATTTGTTTCACTGAGCTGAGTTTTCAAAGCTGATAGATCAAGTTCTTCCTCTGTGGCCATAATCGTTCTGTCAAAAAACCTTTGCAATAAGAAACTTCAAACATAAGCTCCCAATCGGAAAACATTTGGCATCTAAGAGACACACATTACAAACACGATCAGTGAAACACGTTGAAATTACATAGATAACATCTAGGAAATAACGAAAACAGCATCTCCGAGGCTACATCGGACATAATACTTCAAAACACAAGTAGATAACTGAGTATAAACAAATTATGAGTCCATCAAAATTGGTTCAACTAAACCTTCTGATCAAAGATCGAGCAAACTAAATATGAATGCACACAAAACGATACAAAGTAAATCTAAAGCAAGACCGAGCTCAAAACTATCAGATTCCTTAAAAAAAAAACATCCATCAAAGTCATCAGAACAAAATTCAAATCAATAAACAAAGAAGACACAAAAGTAGTCTCATCGGCTCGAAACCCTAAAATCCGCTCACCAAACCCCAACTGAAAACCCCCCAAAACTCACCTGATCTAACACAAATTCCAGACTCGAAACAAACGGAAAGAACACAGAAACAAACTGCAAGAATGATCGAAATACTCACAGTGATGATGGAGAGCGCGAATTAGAAGCAGTTCAGAGTGGAAAACGGAAGTTCAAAAGTGAGAAATGCAATCGAAAAAGGGAATTAGAAGAAAACGATTGAGAAGAGGAAGAACAACAACAACAAGAACAAGACGAAGACGAAGAAGGAATCAAACTGAAGAAAGGAAGATCGAAATGTCAGAACGATGTTGCGTTGGATTGTTACTGTTACCTGAAAAACAAGATTTCAACAAAAAAAAAAAAAAAAAAAAAAAAACCAATAATATGTAAATGGCCCAACCACCCTCTTCCTTTAACATTCTTCTCTCTCTCTCTCCCGCTTATTTTATTTTATTTTATTATTTTTAATTTTATGTTTATTTTAAATTTCAAATATATAATTAAATTTTATTTTATATAATTTTTTTCAACCATAATTGATTATTCCTATGATTGTTTGGTGTTGGGTAAATATTAATTTTTAAATTGAAGAGTAAAAAAATAAAAGTTAAATATTTTAATTAAGTCTTTTAAAAAATAATTTAAATATTGATATTGGACAAAAATGTCGTAGAAATTTGAATTAAAATATTAAAAAAAAAAAAATATAAAATATTGACGTCGATGATGGATAAATTTATCGGTTATGAATTACATTTAAATTATGTTTATTACTATATTTATTATCGATTTTAAAAAATTAAGATAATTATTTAAAAATTGTAATTTAATTAGTTTTTGTAATTATAAATTTATACAATTTAGTTTTTCTATTTTTAAGTTTGTTATAATTTAAGTAGAGATCTCTATTTTAACGAGGGAGGGGTGTTAAGCCTTTTATTATCATGGGGTCCAGCTATTTTTCGGCAGGACCTCCCTTACAGTATTGTCACTGCAGTAGAGTTTAACCACCAAGTTCAGGATGGATTGGTGTGGTTCCTTTACGTCTAGGACACCCGAATATCGAACCATGAACGAAGAAATACATAAGAGAAGCATATTGGCTAGTGATTGTGAGGCTCGGGGACACCAAAGGCCTCTGCCTTTCCATCCCTTGGATAGATAGAGATGGAGGGAGTTTCAGTTTAGATAGGAGGAGAGGGAGTGAAGAACATTTTTACCTGTTAGATAAATGAGGCCAGTGACGAGATTATATTCCCATCTCATTCCAGCCTAAATATTTGCTCCGTTTCGTTTAATATAAATATATTTTCAACTTATATTAAATGGTGTAGTTAATTTTGAGACTCGACCATATTTAAACTAAAAACTGTTGGATGAAAGTCCCATATCCGCTAATTTAAGAAATGATCGTGTATTTATAATCAAGAAATACTGTCTCAATTGACATGAGGCCTTATGCTGAATTTTAATAATATTAAATTTATAATTGAAATTTGGAACTAATTTATCCACATAAACTATTTTAAAATTTAGAAATCAATATTTAAATGTAATTTCAAACTTAATTTAAAATCTAAAAAAAAAAAAAAAAAAAAAAGAAAAGAAATTGATGAACTTGCATCGACAGAGCCCTCTTTTCGTCTGAATCCTTAGTTTTCTCCATCTGTAATTGAAGCAAAAAAATTGAAGAACGACGACGAGGACGAAGAACAAGTGAGGAAGATGGGAACATTGGGAAAGGCAATTTACACCGTTGGATTCTGGATCCGGGAGACCGGCCAAGCCCTCGATCGTCTTGGTTGCCGCCTCCAAGGGAGTTACTACTTTCAAGAACAACGTAACCTTCTTAATCTCCACATTCTACTCTATCATCTTCCAAGTCTCACCATGCTATTAATATTGTTATTGTTTATCCACCGATTTTCATTTGGTGTTATCATTTGCGGTCTTCGATGTAATGGAAATATATCTTGATGTGTATTATTACGTTTGCCTTGTATGGACATTCGAACGAGAATTTTGTTGGTTGGACAAGATTTAGAGAAGGCATGATCTTAGATATTGTATTGCGATTTTCAACTTGTAGATGTGAACTGTTTTAGTCTCTTATCATTGCTTAAGAGGAATGTGCATTTGTGTTTAGTGTTTGTTTGGTGAAACCGCCTCTGTGAGGGACGGTGTTGATTTTTAGGTTATGGCATTCATCAGATAATCTTTCAGAATACAGCACCATAAATTTAGAGAGCTTATGTTAGACATTAATTGTTGAGAATTTCACTTTAGGAAGCAGTAAAAGTTCATCATCATCATCTGTTATACCCAAGGATTAAAATATCGATGTCGATCTTAATATTGGTATTTCAATTTTACATATATATGGATTAATTTTTGTTATTGGTGGATACTTCTGTAAGTCTTGTTAAATTAATAATTAAGTTGTTTCTACTTCAAAACTCAGTTGATAAATCTTGTTATTAGTATTCATACTCATATTGAGATTAATAGATGAGATTCTTTTATGTTTTATATCTGTTTATAAAAGATATTGGAGATATCGATTAATCCTTAATATCAATGTCGAACCATCCGAGTTAAAGATATATCAACATCTGAATAGATATTTCAATCATTGATTATTCCGTAATCTGAGGGTTATAGTAGTTTGTTTGTACACGTTTTAGCTGTTTGTGATGATGATTCTGGATGTCGAGATCTTGAGAGGAGGGGGGATTTAACATGAATCCATCTTTTGTTGTGTGATAATGCATCCTTTTGTCCCTCCTTTTTTCTTTTTAACTAGCATCTCCTATACTGAGAACTCCAATGTCAAAGAAAATAGATTACAAACTAAAGGCTGTTGCAAAACACTTGCAAACAAGGGCTGTTGCAAAATGCTTCTTAGAAAGACACGAAAAATGCAAATAGCAAAACAATGCTGGTGCGTTATGTTATGCTATGATTTCCCACCATCTCGTGGAGGGAAACCTTTGCCGCCCCTTGCACCACCTCTATTACAAAAGCCACCACACCCACAACCACCTTTATTACCACTTATACGCCCACAATGACCTCCACCATCAGTTTAAAATTCAATTTTGGTCATGTATATATTCAGTACTTGACTGAGGTTTTGTTATATACACTGCCAAATTGTATATGCCTTGGAGTTGAACCGTTGTTTTTGCTGTGCTAGGCTTTTGGTTTGAATTCTATATAAGTAAATTATTCAAATGACATTATCTAATTCTGATTCTTATTTCTTTAGTATCTAGGCATAGGACGCTCATGAACATATTTGACAAGGCTCCTGTGGTTGACAAGGATGCATTTGTGGCGCCTAGTGCATCTATCATTGGTGATGTGCAGGTGGGACGGGGCTCCTCCATTTGGTATGGGTGTGTTTTGAGAGGTAAGCTTAACATTAGCCTATTTGAAGATGTTCATGTTGTTTCATTTCCTATATTTGGTAGTATGTTGATTTTGATGTCCCCCGCAAGATAGTTTTTCCAATTTCCAAAGTTCCTTAATGTGGACTTTACTCCTCATCAAATAGTGTTTAATAGTACTCATCCATTAATCTTGACGTGAAATTTCAATGTTATTTGGCTCTTGAAATTCATTTGATGGAATAATTTGCATGCCTGTTGAAGTAATGGTCATCCAGTTCTGGAGAAAATCCGATGAAAGCATGTTTGGTACTAAAATGTTTCAAAATATAATATTTTGAACAGTACTTTAAGGCAAGAATATTAGAAGAAAAAGGCTGAAGATGAAATGTTTGTGATTTTTAGGTTAATACTGGTGCTTCATTATTGATTTTTAGGTCAATGCCATTTCAGCGAGTGTAGTGAAATTTTAGGTTCTAGGTTGTGCCTAAGCATGAGGTCTTGCAACAATTGAAACTCAGTTTGCTGTATTCTTGCTTGTTAGCAATTACCAATGTTTGTGTTCCTACGACCTATCACTATCAGGAATAGGACTTTTTTTGGGGAACATAATTGGTGTTTTTTCTGAGAAAAATAACCACTCTTTTGAATGCAAGTAGTAAATAACTCTACACTTCTTATTGCCTAAATTTGTTTGAGTGAGAACTGTTTTTTTACCAGGTAACAACCATTTATCAGTAATTTGTTTGACCAGTTTGCTTTCGCTATCTTCTTTCGCACCATTTGTTTATATTTGTCTAACTGCAAAATATTATGAAGGTGATGTTAACAGCATTAGTGTTGGTTCCGGGACCAACATACAAGACAACTCTTTAGTTCACGTAGCAAAATCCAATTTGAGTGGAAAGGTTTTACCAACGATCATTGGAGATAATGTTACTGTTGGTGAGTGATATAATCTTGTTTAAAATGATAGTATCTATCACTCGATGTGTATGTGTTATGGTTTCAAATTTGAACTTGACAGGTCACAGTGCCGTGTTACATGGATGTACTATTGAGGACGAGGCATTTGTGGGGATGGGAGCGACATTGCTTGATGGAGTCTTTGTCGAAAAACATGCAATGGTTGCTGCTGGAGCACTTGTGAGGCAGAATACAAGGATCCCATGCGGAGAGGTCTCTCAATACTATCATTTTACTTTGTATCAGTGTATTTATCGGTCTTGAATTTTATAGTCAAATTGATACGGTTGTTACTTGACTCCCACAATTCTAGGATTGATGGCACAATTCACCATTCTCCAATGGAAAATTGCTCTTGTTTGTTTATGTGATTGAGAGAATGGTAGTTAGGAAGAGTATTAAAGAGATTGGGTCAAGTGTGTGAGCTGATCTCTTTTGAGGTGTGGGTTCATGTAGTTACTAGTTTTTTATGATGTGGGTAAGATGTGTGCAAAAGAATATACACTAGTGATGAGCGGGGTCGTTTTGGCTTTTTGCCGAAGTCTTGGTAGGAGAGTGTGAGATCTCTGAATCGTCCCTTGGATACGAACCCTTCTCCATTCTATAAACTAATTTGCTTCTATCATGTTTGAAATAAATTATTAACTATTAGTAGTGCAATCACAGGTATGGGGAGGCAATCCGGCCAAATTCCTGAGGAAGCTTACAGAAGAAGAGATGGCCTTTATCTCCCAGTCAGCCATCAATTATTCCAACTTATCACAGGTTCATGCAGCTGAAAACGTAAAGAGCTTTGACGAAATTGAATTCGAAAAGGTTCTTCGCAAGAAGTTTGCTCGTCGTGATGAAGAGTATGATTCAATGCTGGGCGTTGTTCGTGAAACCCCCCCAGAGCTCATTCTTCCAGATAATATACTGGCCAACAAAGTACCAAAATCTTCTTAAGACATTTTCTTAATGTAGGCACATAAAAATTCTTCCCCTTTCAAATGTCGAGTTGATAAAAGACGTGACTTCCATCTCAAATAATTTATGGAGGTTGGAAGAAAGAGCGAGTGCCAGTAATCACAGACAACGTCCTCTGGCCACAGCTCGAGTCAATCATCTTCTCCAAAACCCCATTTTTCTCCATCTTGAGAAATCAGGTACAATGAGACATCATTACATTGGACGCTTTAATCATCTTGAATCCATTCTTGGTTTTGAATATTTCATTGGCTGTTACTAGTTGGAAATAAATAACTTAGAAGGCTTCCTGATTCTTTTTCATAGATCAAATCTTTGAATCGAAACAGGGAGCTAATATTTGTTTGGGAGTGTTTGATGTTTGTCTGATTTGATTACATTAGCCAACTGTAAAGGTCTCTCATGTGAAGCAAATGTATGGCTGCTGATGCAATGCAGAAGGGTGGAAGAGGGGGATGTTCTTAGCCAATGTTGCGGCTATGGAGTTTGGTTGATAATGGGATGAATGGGCCAATCTGTTTGTCGGCCTTCTTTGAAGAATAATAATCGTACTGCCATTTTGTTTTGTTTTTTTGTTTACAAAAAAAAAAAAAAAACTAGATGCTTGATGAACTGAAAGAAATGTCAATTATTAAAGCCACTAGCTTTTCCTATTAAGATCCCCACTTCCCATCTCCCTGAGTGGCAAAGTTGAGTAAAGTACGTACTTGATTTGACATGGATTCAATAGCTCCAACTTGATCCCCCAAGAAACACTGTTTATTCGCTGGACAAACGTCAACCGTACAAATTCCTTTTTAAGTTCTAAGTTTGGTTCGTGGATTCAAGTGATATATAAGTAAGACGCATAATCGAGCATTGGGATCGTTCGATGAAGAAGCAAGTTTTAAGAGGTAAAACGAATGGGAAGTGATTGAAATTGGGTACAAATCACTTTTAAGCTTTAAGTTCAGTTATTTGTAGACTCAAGTGATACATAAGTAAAATACTTTATCGAGCATTGAAATACAAAAAAGTAAGTTTAAGAGATAAAACGAACGGAAGTGATTGAAAGTGGGTACAA
This sequence comes from Cucurbita pepo subsp. pepo, assembly GCF_057944985.1. NCBI lineage: Eukaryota > Viridiplantae > Streptophyta > Magnoliopsida > Cucurbitales > Cucurbitaceae > Cucurbita > Cucurbita pepo. The sequence continues at coordinate 5,222,568 of NC_141811.1, forward strand.
ATCACTTTTAAGCTCTAAGTTCAGTTATTCATAGATTCAAATGATACATAAGTAAAATACTTTACTGAGCATTGAAATCGACCGAAAAAATGTAAGTTTAAGAGATAAAACGAACGGAAGTGATTGAAAGCAGGAAAGTGAGGTGATTGAAAGACGATAAAGGCGTGGAGTCCATTAATTTGGGACCAAAATGTGAGGAGAAATGGGCAATTGGGGCATTGTGTATTGGGAGAAGCAAAAGGCAAACTAACCCATTTGCCATTGGCCATTCTAAAGAGACAAACACCAAAGCAAATAACTTAACCCCATTTTCCATTTTTCCTCCTCTTTCTAGTGGACGTTGACCAACTATCTTCCAAATTCTTCGCTCGGTTTCTGTTTCAATTTCGTCTCTATGATCTAGTTGAGACGATAACCTAACTAAAGCGTTGTATATCTCAAAGTTTTACAATAAAGAACCTCTCGATTCTCAAGTTTCAATATTGAATCTTGTACCTTAAAAAAAGTGATACGAAACGTTTGAGTGATATGAAGAAGATCAGTTGAAGCCAACCCGACACATTATTTCACCTACGAATCTAATTACTCAAAGCCACGAAGATGATGAAAGAATTAAACGAAATGGGTATTCCATTATGGGTATTAGAAATGGTATTTTAATAAGAAATGATGATGTCGTGTTGTTTCCCACTTTTTTTCTTATAATACTAACAAAATTGTATTGCTTCCTGTTCGTTCGTGGCTGCTTTACGTCAAAGGGACACTAAAAATATTTCAAAACTTTATTCATTTAGTTTGCCAACCATCAATATTCCAACATTTTTCCTCTTAAACTTTAATTCTTTGTTCTTGTTCTTGTTCTTGCTTCGTGTTTTGTTTATCGCCTTTCCTTCATGGAATGGTTCGTGTTAGTAGTTTGTATAAATGGAAGCGTTTAGATGATGTTAACGTGATTGATGGATACCATGCTTGAAAATTTGTGGTAGTAATACGTTTTTGTGATATCGAATCGAACATATAATCACTATGACATGATGTCTTACTATCTTACAAACACTTTCGAAAATAATTTTTGAAACTTCAAAACATACGTACATCACACGTGGCTCTAGAGTCCGTAAGTAACAAAAATTCAAGAAAATTCAATAAGTTCTTTTGGGAATTTTGATATTGTTCTTGGATAAAGGGTTTTTGTAAAAAGGATAAACAATGACAGAATTCGAATAAAACTTATTATCTCATAGAACATATTACGATTAGCACAAAAGATAATAATTTGATATCAGCGTTTCAAATCATCATTTTTGTGAAGTAACGTTGGAGCACAACAACATAAGAAAAGTGGAATTAACGTTGGATCACAACAACATAAGAACATGAAGTTGAAGCGTTTTGTGGTCCATATTTGAAAAAAAAATCTCGAAGGGATTGAAAATCAACGCAATCAACAAAGCTTGCATCTAACTAGAAAAGATAAAAACAACGCTATCAAGTCATATAAACGAGAATTGAACAATATCGTCGAAACTAAATTTGATCCACCCAAAATCCGTTACAATAACTCCACTTTCGAACGAACAAGACAAAAGAAAGCCCCACACTCAAACAATGAACAAAATTTCAAAAGTTGGATGGAACTTGTAATGATGTGGACAATATTGAGGAGTTAGAGAAGGAATGTATAAATTTTAATTTTGAACCATATTTTACTCGTAAAAATTGCACACGAATTAAGCTTCTTTGTTTGAATAAAATTCGTGTTAGTACTAGAGGTGTTGACAAGGCGAGGCAGAGACGAAGAATCGGGGCAAGGTAGAGACGAGGATGACTTCTTTGACCCCGCTCTCATTCAATTCTACATCTCCGAAAATTTGTTCAATAGTATTCTTAGAGTCGTGAAAAATTTAATTTTCGAAAATCAAATGAAATTTACGTGTAAATTTCTTAACCCTCATAATATAATTAAGTGATTCAAAAGTAATTTTGAAACCTATAAACTAATTTGACACAAAACTTAAGCTTTCCCGATCAAAAAAGTAATTTACCTTAAAAAAAGGGAAAAAAAAAAACGAGGGAGGGACGAGTATCGAGATGGGAATCCAACTTGAGAAGATTTTTTTTCTTTTTCTTTCCACCGCCTCCCCACTAGACGTGCATCATTTACGAAATCAACTGCATAAAGAGTTTCAAAATGGAAAGAAGAAGAAACGATAAGAAAGATGTTGGAAATATGACAGAACTCTGCACTAACTAGATAAAAGAAAAATTATGATTATATACGTAAGAGATACTATCAACACTATCTCCATCAATAAAAGACCATTTGAGAAACTCTTATGTTCCAAGTAAATCACATCATACAAGTCAGTATCGATATCAAAATCATGGTCTAAATCCGTTGTGTTTGTCGAGACAACTTTTCTTAGTTGTTTCTAACTTATAACACGCTCAACTAAGGTTAAGAAGAGAAGGAAAATCACACAAGCGCAATGACGAGCTATCCAGGTAGCACCATGGTGCTCTAGAGTAGTGCTTCCGCAGTGTTGGTGCCCAAATTTGGCCATTTCTCGTACGGTGTTTTATTTGCTCCATTCCTCCACTTTTAACCATAGGCTTCAAATAACACCTTTCCAACCAGTTTTCCCCCAATGATTTGCTCACCACACAAAATCCAAGTCACACTTTCACTAATATCACGATTATTTTTCGCCGTTGGTTTAGACGAAATTATCTTTGCAACAAAAGTAGACTTTTAGTGCATTTTAAAATGCCTATAAACTTACTACTGCATAAGTGAACTAAAGAGAAAAGTTTTACCAATATAAAACATAGCTCAACTGACATAAGTATCTTAACCAAACAAGTAAGAAGTTAGTATATAACTAATGGGGAAGTCATCGTATTAAACTTAAATGAACTAAAAATTCTTTAAAAAATAACACGCGAAAAAAGTTTCACCAATATGAACATAGCTCCACGGACATAAAATAAGCATCTTAAACAAGCAAACAAATAAGAAGTTAGTATATGACCAATGGGATGTCATCATACTAAACTTAAATGAACTAAAAATTCTTTAAAAAGAACATACGAAAAAAGTTCTACTAATATGAACACAGCTCAACTGACATAAAATAAATATTTTAAATAAACAAGCTAGAAATAAGTTACGGAAATGATACAATCTTTTTCTATACGGGTAGTTTTTGTTTCTCGAAGAAGCTTAAAGCACTAGGGGGGTTTAATGGGAGAAACAAGTTGAGATTCTCCATAATTCTGTTTGAACAACTGTTGGATTATGGTATGAGCATATTTGAAATTGAAAACAATTATATCTCCCCATTCATGTTCATTTAAATGTGGAGAGAAAGAGATGTTTAAACCCATAATTTCCTAACAAGTCACCATAATCCAACACCAATAAAATGATCAAACTCCACTTCATTGCAATCATTATGATTATTTTTTAGTTAAACTACTATTCAACCACTTCAATTTTCTTTTTTGTCCATATGCTAATCTTCTAAAAACACATAATGCTTCATTACTACCTAAACAAATCACCAAAACCGAAACCCACGAGTTAAAAAATTAAGAATTTGGTGTTTTCTTTCTAATTTTTCTCCTAAATTTTGGATGTTCCACGTACGGTTTTGAAGCCAAGCCTTTCCAACAACGGGGCCTAAGGATCAATATGATGATTGGTTTAAGTAGGGCGGCCGGCCTACTATGGACACCTAGTGCATGAGACCGCACTGTACACATTCAAAGAGGGGATATATAAAAAAAAAAAGTAGATGGTAGAAGAAAAAATGTTGCACATTCCTATAAAATGTCCGACTCCACCTCTCGGTACTCCTAGAATCATATGTTCGTTAGCTTGACCCGTGTACATGCAGTAAGAAAATTTTGCTAACCATACTCACATCTCAAGATGTCCGAGAATCGAACAAATGTAGAGATTATGAATGAAAGAAATGAAGAAGGTGCATGTGAGATCCCACATTGGTTGGGGAGGAGAACGAAACATTCTTTATAAGGGTATGAAAACCTTTTCCTAGCAGATGCGTTTTAAAAACCTTGAAGGGAAGCCCGAAAGGAAAAGCCCAAAGAAGACAATATCTATTAGCGGTGGTTTCCCATATTTCTAACATGTTCTATGTTCCAAGTTAAAAGGGGATGTTTTGAATCCCCCAATGGAATCAAAACTATTCTCAGTTTCATGGTTGATGGAATAGCAAAAACCCAAAAGTCCCCCAATGGAATCAAAACTATTCTTAGTTTCATGGTTGATGGAATAGCAAACCCAAAAGTCCTCCATTGCTGCAAGAACCAAAATGTAGGCCTCTACTTAAAGGGTGCATGAATGGTGTAGTGGAAAACAGGAAAATGGTGCAATCAGTTTGTGATGGGCACCCCACTGATCCACTGATCCACTGATCCATTCATCCCACACCCCGTCTTGGGAAAAAGAAAATGACTCTTAGTTTGGGTCAACATTAGGAATATCCCTTGAGTTACACGTGGCCAAAGCCGCAACTTTTGGGATGAACAATGCTGGAAAATCTATGTCAATTTGTAATGAATAAATCAACTCCTTGATTTGATAGAGTCGGCTTTGTTTTCCATTTCCACAGAACAATTTGCTTTTGCTTACAAAAACCTTATCTTAAGGAACAAAACACATACTCTGCCAACTAACATGAGCAAGTCAGAGGAAAAAGAAAAGCAGTGGCATATGAGATAAGCTTCAAACACACAATTCACTGTCACTTTTCTTCTTCTTTTCATCGCCTTTTTTTCTTTTTGTTCCAAAAGTTAGCTCAGTTTCTAAATCTTTGAACATATTTTCATTAGTTTACGAAGTGGTGATGGGAATCCTGAAGCCTAATTTATTCTACGAGTTATGTTGGCTTAAGATTCTTATTCTTCCAAGGGATTATTCGGAGAAATGTAAAGAAATAAAAGAAATATCTCTAGTTGTGAGATCCCACATCGGTTGGGAATAGAATGAAGCATTCTTTATAAGGATGTGGAAACCTCTCCCTAGCATACGCGTTTTAAAAACCTTGAAGGGAAGTTTGAAAGAGAAAGCCCTTCATAAGTATGTGGAAACCTCTCTCAAGCAAACGCGTTTTAAAAACTTTGAGGGGAAGCCCGAAAGGGAAAGCCCTTTATAAGGATGTGGAAACCTCTTCCTAGCATACACATTTTAATAACCTTGAGGGGAAGCCTGAAAGTCAAAGCCCAAAAAGAGGACAATATCTGCTGACGGTGGACCTCTTGTACTATGGTAGTAGAAGATGGCTCAGTGGAGCAGAGGGAGGGAGGAATGTCAAACAAAGTAAACCCAAAGTATTGGATGTGTTGTTAATTAGAGTTTAATTTACAAACAGTGAAGGTGATGTAAGAACTCAAGAAGCCAAAGGTTTCAGTTGTTGCTAATCGTCCATTCTTTATTAACACTGTTTGAATCAATAGCCAACATGATGGCCCCTCCCAAGAAGGCAAGTAAATAGGCACTATTCATGAAAGAAAATATCATAAAAAAGAACATGAGGCCAGAAAAAGAAAGAAAAAAAAGGGAGACGAAAAAACTTTCCTACTTCATCAAATTCTACCATTAAAAGGGGCATTTGAACAACACAAAGAACTCATCCAAGTAGAGAAGAACAAGAACAAGAACAAGAACCAAACCCAGAACCAGAACCAGCTCCAAATCTTTACCCATATGGATATTGAAAAAGTTTTCCACATGAATGGTGGAATTGGCAACAATAGCTATGCCAAAAACTCCCATCTTCAGGTCCTCTCTCTTATATGTATTTATATATATATATATTGAAATGTTTTTTGTCCTACTCTCTCCTTCCTTTTCTGTTTGTTTTCTAATGGCTAAACCACATGATTGTAACAGAAGAAAGGTTCAGATATGGTAAAGCACATAACAATGGAGGCCATAGAGCAAGTTTACCTTTCCACCGGCGCTCCTGCGAGCTTCGGCATCGCCGATCTGGGCTGCTCCTCCGGTCCAAATTCGCTATCGATCGTCAAAGAAATAATCCAAGCCATTCAATCGCTAAGCTCCAGTCATCTCCAGCCGCCGCCGGAGTTCCGCGTCTATTTGAACGACCTTCCGACCAACGATTTCAATTCCATCTTCAAAGCCCTCCCTGATTTCTGCAGAGAGCTTCAAAACGAAGGGAAAAATCAAAATCCATCGGGGTTTTTCATTGGGGCCTATCCAGGCTCATTTTACCAGAGACTTTTCCCCAATAATTGCTTGCACTTTGTCTATTCCTCTTACAGCCTCCACTGGCTTTCTAGGGTTTGCCGCCATTGCTATTTCCTTTTTCTTTTTTTGGATTTTCTCTAATGTTTAAAATTGTTCGTTTCGGTGATCATCCTTGTAGGTTCCTGAGGGGCTTCGAAATGAATTGGGGGAACCGCTGAATAGAGGCACCATTTATATATCGGAGAGGAGTCCGATTTCCATAGCGGAGGCTTACGTGAAGCAATTCCGGCGAGATTTCTGCGAGTTCCTGAGGAAGAGAGCGGAGGAGGTGGTTTCCGGCGGCCGGATGGTGCTGATCTTGCTCGGAAGAGACGGTGCCGATCATGTCGACAGAGGAAATTCCTTCTTGTGGCACCTTCTTGCTCGAGCCTTCGCCATTTTAGTCTCGCAGGTAACAAAAATTAAATAAATAAACATAAAAATATTTGCTTATTTTTTAAAATGTTTTTTTTTTAAATTTTATTTTATTTATAAATTTCCTTAGCATATATATATATATTCATTAAAAAATGTAATCAAGAATCTGACGTCGGGTGACCTGTTCATCCAGGCATGTATATCTTAACGATATTGGATTAGAGTGGATTATCGATGATGGTCGAGCGTTTTATAACGAAATATGTATTTTGTTCGTTATATTATAGGGAAAAGTGAAAGAGGAGGAGGTAGATAGATACGACGTGAATTTCTACGCACCGAACAAAGAGGAGATAGAAGAGGAAGTAAAAAGAGAAGGGTCGTTCGGGTTGGAGAGAATAGAGAAGTTTGAGTTAGAAAAGAAGGTGAAAAACGGCGAGAGCTACGGGAAAGAAGTGGCAAAGACTGTTAGAGCCATTCAAGAATCTATGATATCTCACCATTTCGGTGATGCCATTTTGGAGTCTTTGTTTCATAATTATGGTACCATTTTGGACGAAGAATCTGCCAAACAAGATATCAAACCCATCTCTTTTGTTATCGTTCTTACAAAGTTTTAAATTATTTATTCCGAAAAAAATTCTTAGTCTCACATTTTTTGTAATATTTCTACTCCATTTCTTATCGATTCAGTGTCGTTCTAATTGCCTCATCTCGTTGTTCTTTTACTAGGCTGAATATATTACAGAGTTATGAGCTTTGTGATTATGTAAAATCCCGAACATCGAGTTTGAACACTAACAGCGTTGTAAAAAACTAGTTTTCTTTAGTTCTAAACGGCTCGGGAGCTATTTTGAATCTACTTCGACCAAATCGAAAAAGATTCATTATTGAAGGGCAACTAACTTTGATATAAACTCAATTAAGAGTCAAAAAGTCGTGAATTTTAATCATATTTCTCGGGGCTATAATTAAAAATAGGTACAAATGAAAGGAGTAATGTGCAAAAGAACAAAATTAGTAGGCCCATTTCATAATATTTAAACTATTTTTTTTTTAATAATATTTGATCGGGATATATTCGTAACAAACATAATAGCAAACAATCAATAATAAACCTTAATTAGTGATAGGTCTAACCTCGGTTAGTGAGAGTTTAAATTCGTGTCATATTTACAAGTACTCTTAGATTATGCTTGTAACGACCCTAAATTTTCACATACTCAGAGTTGCTACTAACGTCTCATGCTCATCTACAATGCAGAAATATAACTCTTACCTAAACATCATTTATGACGTAAACTTTGAAAAGCGCTTAAAACAACTTCTTCTCTAGAAAACAGTCTACCCTATGCACGTGCCACAGTCTCTACTCGCGATGCCACCACCCTCCGTACAAGTGCGCCTTGCCTTTGCGTGAGAATTGATGTGGCACATGGCCTGAGTGTGTCAGTCGTATACATAGCCACCCTTGAAAATTTTCTCTCTCTCTCGAGAATCGTTTTTCCTCATCTAAATATTAGTCGATCGAGTATATTAAACCGTGTAAATTTATCACGGGTCAACTTGACCAACACACGAGAGTTTTTTTAGTTTTTATTTTTTAAAAAACTTAAATAAAAAAATTAACTTAAGAAAGAAAAAAAAAGATTTTATCATATTGGGCCAGCTCGGCAAAAGCGGAAATATAAGTTGGGCTGTATTTTTATTATAGTCATAATTTTATTAAGTAATTTAATTAGTATATTTACAATTTTCCCTAATATTTCTTACACTTTAATAATCAAATTAATTTAACTATTATAGAAATAAAAAATTTAAATAGTCAACCAAAATATTTAATTGCATAAAAAATTATTTATAAATAAAATTTTTTAATACTAAAAGAAAAATCAATAAATACTATTTTAACCCCGGGTTCATGTGACCCAAGAATCGGACCATCTAATTTGGTTGGATCGAACTTTTCGAAAACTAAAAATTTAGGTGAGTTAGCCCGTTTGACATTTTTTTAATTAGGTTAACCAGACTAACTCGAGAATTGAGTTGTATCCTAACCCATCGCCACCCTATTTTTAAGATTATAATAAAGATTAAGAATATTTCACGTTTATAATCGATGTTAGTGATGTGTTGCGACTTGTGAATATCTGATACTCGAATTTTTTAAAATTTTAGTTATTAATGTAACATATATTATCGATAGATATGATTTTTTTAAAAAAAAATAATCTAACAACCTAACCAAACCTACTCGGGTTACTCGGGTCACCAACTCAACTAACTTAACCCAACCCGACCCCAACATGGGCTAAAATTTAAGATTAAGCATTTCAAAGCCTATTTTAAAAATAAAAAAGTCGTAAATTAATTATATTTTCTTTTATATATAATATATATATATATTTCCTTGTTAGAATAATCTCTTATTCATATACCGACCCCAACATGTCCTAATTATTTAATCTTTTTCTTATTTTCTCGTAATTATTCGTATATTTTTCACGTTTTTTTTAAGTTTTTTTAATCGAATTTAAATTTTCCAAAACTTAGAAAATATTTTATGTTATATTAATTAATGGATTAATCTCTTAGAGTAATTAAAATTAAATATGTAAATTTTAAAAGTTGAGGGACTAAATAGAAATTAAATTTAAATACAGATGACAAAAATGTTAGTCAAAGATAGATGTAATATAAAAGATGCCTCGATATTAATTCTTGTAATATCCACCATTCTTTAATGTCATCAATAAGTCATATTCTTTTCATTAAATTCTTACTTTATAATAATAATAATTATTATTATTTTTAATATGCTTTTTGATACGAGAATAATTTATTTTATTAAATCAAATTTATAAGAATATTATTGAAGAATATTTGTGTTCTTTTTTTATGGGAATAAAAGAGAATCATATTCTTTTTAATAAAATTTTCGTTTTTATGCCATAACTTATTGCTAATTTTAAATTACAAATCTATCTCTAATTTTTTTTAATTGTTGACTCGATCGAGTATTAACTTTAATTTCATTCAACGAATTTTGCTAATCAATTGATAGGTATTTAGGTATTTGGGAACTCGTACTGTCGAGCTTAACCTAGATTAGCTTGATAGGATAGTGCATTAAGGTGACCTTTGGTGCCATCTGAGTATGGAAACAGGTTAAGGGCCTTTTGAAAAGGGTCGCAGAGCCGTAAACTCGTTTGAGATGGACGAGGGATGATATGAACCAAGAGACATCAATTATACAGTATACTTCAATGAAAATGTAAAGAAAATATTGTTGAAATTATCAAAAGATATTTCAATTCATGCCACGTTAAAGAAGAATGAAGTTTCATGTTATAAATTTTGGTGGATTACAATTTAGAGTTATTTATTAAATTAGGGTTATTAAGTATGAATGTTACAACTCTCGGAATGTCTTTAATAGTTTCATTTTGAGACTATATAAAGTCATGTATGTTGTATTTGTAAGTAGACTTGAAAAATATAGTAAAAGAAGCATCTGTGCTTTTCTTTAGCCAATGACTAAGTTTTTTTGCAATTGTATAGAGTTTAGGTTGCATGTAAAATCATTCAAGCTCGACATGATCAATCTTGTTTGTGGAGTGATTCGAATCTCAATCAAGTGTTTTTGCCTTGAGATATTTGATCAACAAGAATCATTCAAGCTAGACATGATCGATCTTGGTTGTGGAGTGATTCGAATCTCAAACAATGTTCTTGCATTGAGATATTCGATCAACAAGGTAATCTGAATTTTACTCCCATCGCAGTGATTTCCCCATATCAAGGGACACACGTTAAAAGTTCAAATTTTCATGTCCGAATCAGTGTACTAATAATAATAATAAAAAAACACACGAACTAGGATTAATTTTGTTAAACATAATTTATTAACTAATTAATCTTATTATCATCAAAATTTGATAAAGCTATACCTAGTTATGGATAAGGACAAGGAGCATGTTATTTAGAACATTAAAGAAAAACCCTAAACCTAAAAACAATTGAAGAGGCATGATAATATTATAATGAGGAAAGAAGCCAAAAGAAGAAGAAAAAGGGCAAAAAGGTGGTGGGCTATATATTTAGGCCGACTTGTAGGGAGTGGGCGATGCATTTTTGTATTTTTTATGAGAAGCTCTACGACATTTATGATTCTCGAGAGTAAGTTATCGGCGTATTGCGCGTAACCAATTCTGGGTTTTTAAGAGGGGATAGCTTACAAACCAGACGTCTATCTGACCTGATAAGTAGCCTTGTCTCTTTGTCTAACTCTATTAACATGTCTGCTCTTATGGTTTGTCCATTAGAATCGAAGTAGATAGTCATTTCAAATGGAAAGACACACTCAAACGGTAATCATGGTGGAACTAATGATCATGTTACTATTGCATAGACCAACACAAGTTCTTTGGGCACGTTTTGTCTTCACTTGCATGCATTTCAGGAACATAGAATTGTTCTAAGTGAAACATGCTTAATCATAACGTTCTTATGATTGAACCACTGTAAGGAAGGTGCACCTTATTAGTATACGTAGTAACTTTCAATTCTTTTATGCTTTTTTCAATCATCCTATACTCAAAATCACTCTCATTTGGACGCGGTCTTAGTTTATTTATGTATCTCTCATTTACTTGAGTGTCGTACTATAGAAATGCTAAGTAAAGCATTTTTCTGGACTTCTCTTTTCTTCTTACTTTTCATCGACTTTTCGAGCATAGTATGTACGACGGAGGGTCATGGGAGTAGAAACACAACATACCATTAGAATGTAGTCTCAAAACAAATGCTTATTCCGTTCTTTCTCGAATTTGAAACATAACGGTACAAAATCAAGTAACGAAACGATATGTGAACAAGCAAAAACGTTTCAAACCCGCATATAAATTTACATTTTATAAGGGACAATATGATGAACATAAATCATTTATTGATGATTAATTGCCCTCTCCCAATACATTAAATCACTTAGCCCAACAAAAATAATTAATTTTTATGGGTTTTAGAGAGAGAATTAATGGTGAAATTTGTTTAAAGCTTTCAAATTAATGCTGATGTCATAATCATTTATGCGAAAATATAATGTTATTTTATTGCTTAATCATTAAAGTCCATTCCTATAATAAGCTCTAGCTAAGTAATTAATAATCAAACTATATGATTAAATTTCTTTAATTATATCTTTTTCTTTCACTAAAAAAAAATACCACTTAAAAAGAATTAATAGTTATAAAATTGCATATTAATTTAAACATATACTATTTTCATGATCTCGTATTAACGGTGCAGATCAATTGTCAAATGCAAGTCCACCGAGTAAAAATAGGACGAGTAACAGATAAATAGAACCCAATTTCAAAAAAAAAAAAAACGAAGGTGAAATACCAATTTTACCCTTCATGAGTGAAAAGAAATTTTACTCTGTACATTCCACAGGATCAAATAGTACAACCGAGTTTTTTCATTTTTTTTTTTTTTTTTTTTTTTTTTTTTCAGGCGGAGGTTAACCGTCGCAGCGGAGTACAATGGCGCAAGATTCTTCCCGACGAAACTTCTTCTCTTTCGCAATGAACGCTTCAATCTTCTTCTGAAAATCTTCATTACTCAAATCTTCCTGGAAGAACAAAATGTCGTGCGAATGTTCCAGATTCCGGCACTTCTCCGTCTCCGATCGCCGAAGCTTCTCACTCTGTGTCGTCACGCATTCTCGCGTAAGTTTCTCCGATAAACTCCTCAAAATCACTTTCGGATGATCTACTACTGATTCCGACTCCACGATGATCTGTTTATCCTGGTACACAATCTCCACCTCCTCTGCGATTGAAGAATCGCGTTCCGCAAGCGAATCAGGTAGGTCGCGACTTCCGGATTTTTCAATTAGGTTTTCGTAAATCCGTTCGGTTTCAGCGCTGTAGCCTGAGAATTGGCTAGGTTTTGCTACGAGTGCGACGATGATGGCGTTACAGAGGAGGAATCCGAAGAGAGGACTCGCGATGAAGCCGAGGAGTTTTCCGAAATACTCGCTGGAGATTCTGACGGCGATCGGAAGCCTAGAGAAAGTCCAGGAGAGGAAAACCAGTAGAAAGCAGAACTCGATGAAACGGAAGAACTTGGCGAAGAGTTGGAGGAGATTGCATCTCGGAACAGAGCTTGAAACCTTCTCTGCTTTGTCGAAGAAGAAGAAATCCATCGGGAAATTGAAAAATCGAAGGGAAGAAACAGAAATTGTCGCCGGATTCAAGAGATTGGGCGACTGATTTCAGAGAGAAATTTGAAGAATGTTGAAGAATGTTGAAGAAAATGAGAGAAGTGAAGCGTGGGCGTGGATAATTGGGGGATATTTATAGGGAGATGGGAGACCGAGGAAAGTAGCTCCGGGGATCGTAGACGAGATTATATTTTCTATCCCGTCTCAACCAAATTACCAATTTGCCCATCTTGCTTATTTTAATATATGATATTATATTATAATAAGTTGCATATTACAAATTAATTTTTTTTAAAATTATGTTAATATCTTATTATAGGTTTGTTTATGAAAAATAATAATTTATACCGAAAAATAGAAATTATCCATTAAATTTTTTTTGAAACAAAGGGCAAGAATGGAAATTTTTTTTTACGTTTAGATGGGGACGAGAAACACTTCTTCATTCACATCTTAGCGGTGAACGTATTTAATTAGTCGATCCGATTTACATTTAAAAAAATAGTTAAATTATAAAAGTATTTATAAATTTTATTAAATTAAATTATGAAGGTTAATTTTATAATGGAGATTATATATTTTAATGATGGGAATTATGATAGTGGTGAAAATGAGGATAATGCACATAAATAGTATAATATATTTCCACAAAAAAATAAAAAAATAATAAAATGATGTAAGTGAGAGACAGAATGAAAAAGTAATTTTTTTTTATGGAATAAATTAAATATGAAAATATTAAAAATTGAATTAAAGTAAAAAAAAAAAAAAAAAAAAAAAAAAAAAAGTGGGGTTTAAATTGGAATAGAAACAGACATGTCTGTCGTCCCAGGTCTTAATCGCCAATTATCTGGATCACGGTCAGAAAGCCGTGAATCAATGGGCTTTCTCCACGTGGATTTTCCAACCAAATTAAATATTTTCACTTTTCTTTTTTATTAACCAAAAAAATAAAAATAAAAACCAATTTGTTAGATTCTTGACCATGTCAACAACTGACCCACGAACCATTCAAACACACCCTTCCAAACCCATTGTTGTAACGTACCGTTCTAAGTCAAATACGTTCAATTTTCGAGTCGTTAGGCTCACTTTTATGAGACGTCTTTTTTGGATTCTTCCTCTCGGGTTTTCCTTCAAAGTTTGTAAGATACGTTTGTTAGAGGGAAATTTTAAAGAATGTTTATGTAATGCTCCAGATTCACCGCTAGTAGATATTGTCCTCTTTGAACTTTTATTTTCAGGCTTCTCCTCAATGCTTTAAAACGCATCTACTAGTAGTGGGGTTAAGCGGTTACAAATGGTGTCAGAGCTAGACACATAGCGGTGTACTAGTGAGATCCCGTTGGAGAGAGAACGAAGCATTCAACCTCTCCCTAGTGGACGTGTTTTAAAACTTTGAGGGAAAACTCAAAAAGGACAATATCAATTAGCGGTGGATTTGGGCCATTACAGTTTCGTTCTCCTCTCCACCCGATGTAAAATCTAACAATTTTATTGGTATGAATAGGTAAATGGAGTGTTCGATTCATTTAGGCACGTCGTTATTTTATTAAATATGAAAGGGGGAAGGTAGAAAATGGGAGTAAGATGAGAAGTAAACAAAGGGTGTAGTTATGAATGTCAGTGAATCGCAGCCGTAGATCTTGGAAGCTGTTCCCTTCATATGGAGGGTTGGATCACGTGGTGTCTATTTATTTATTTATTTATTTATTTAAATAATTTATAAGTGTGTGTGTGTGTCAGTGCCGGTGAGGAACACAGAAGAAGAAGGTGTAATGTAACGCACGCAAATGGAGATGATTTCCTCAGTCTTTGCCTTAACCCACACGCTATATTCATAATCTTCCCATTTTTTTTTTTACAATATGTAACGGGTCAAAACGGACAATACGTAACAAGTCATTTTTAAGTAGGCAGATCAAAATTTGGAATCCGTATTTAACATCATAATGTCCCGACATTCATCTACATCTCTCGTAACATGACCATGTTACGTATTTCTCAGTTCTTAAAGTAGAGACACTGTCCTACCAACCAACACGGGTCAATAGTAATTTTGATTATTTTACTCTCATTTAAATGTAATTTTGGTTCGTTCATGTAAATTTTTTTTTACTCGGGTGTCGCGTAAATTTTTTTAAATGGGAGCGTTTAAAATTATATAAAAAATTGAAATTAAATTCAACCACTATTTTACATTATTGAAAAGATAGTTTATTAAATTAAAAATTTGAAATGGAAATATAGAGGTTACCCAACCGATCCTGTCCTTCAA
Organism: Cucurbita pepo subsp. pepo; assembly: GCF_057944985.1. Lineage (NCBI taxonomy): Eukaryota > Viridiplantae > Streptophyta > Magnoliopsida > Cucurbitales > Cucurbitaceae > Cucurbita > Cucurbita pepo. Next base: position 5,237,724 of record NC_141811.1, read on the forward strand.
CCCTAGTCACAGCCCTGTCGTAGGTTCATTCCTTAATTAATTATATATTTTATTTCATTATTTTTCAATATTTAATTCAATTCTGTACTACCCATTACTTTATAAGTTGTTCCCCATTATTCAGTATTAAAATTTTTTTAAAATTATTTAATTTAATAAATATAAAATTATATTTTATGTCTAATGATTTATAACAGTAGTGTTCGTAGTAGATTAAATTAGGTTGTTAGACTTAATCTAATTGTTAGAGCCGTAAATTTTTTAACCCAAATAACCATTTTCATTTGGTTGGTTTGAATTGTTTGAATCATTTATTTAAATTTTTATTTTTATAAAAGTAAAATATTAGTTTTGTAAACATTTACGAACATTTTATTAAATTTTGTAACCATGTATTTTAAAATTTTAGTTTTCAAACAATTAAAAATTATTTTAAAGGGTTTTAAGAAAATAATATATATATATATATATATATATATATATATATATAAAAGTGTATTATATTTGGGTAAATTTGATTTAACTTAAATAAAATCTTATCCATAAAATTTTATTTATTTGAACTTAAATCAAATTAAATCAAATTTTCAAGCTATTTAATTTTTTAAATCTGAAATTCATAAATTTTAAATTTTTTTTTTTGTCCACTATTTATCTGAATAAAAAAATATAAAATTGTGAATAAAATAGATCCGCCCTATGTTTGTAGTGCTGCGTTTGTTAGTGTACACGAAAGCCACACCGAAATTTGATGCACCATATCCTCATTAAACGCCACGTGTTCCTTCTCTCTCTACAGAGGAGAGAGAGTAGGTTTAATTAGGGTTTAGAAGGCTGTGTCATGAGTAGTCTGAGATAGAAGTTTCTGACGCACCACCACCGCCGATGGTCACTAAAGGGACCCACTCAAGTAATATCATCTAGCCGTACACGTGTCAACATTCCTCTTGTTCTTGTATGTTGAGCAAATTATTGAAATGTTTTTTAATGCAATTATATTGGGTGCATGGGGAAGATGTAAATTCTGACATTTTTTTGGTCAAAGGAATTCATCTGAATTTGTACTCCCTTACAAGAAACCTACCTTCTATTAATTTCATACATTTATTATGTATATTCAAAAAAAAATATAGAATTTTGATCACAAAAATTCAAATTTATTCCACTTTCATCCTTAATTTCATCACATCATTGTAGACTTTGTTCGGTTGTCGTTTGACCAATTGATTCGGATATCAATCGCTCGTATCTGCTCCCGCAACCACACGGGTTTGCTCTAAACCAAGCCCCCATGTCCGCTCCCATAACCACATGGGCTTGCTCTAAATGGAATGACTCTCTTAGTTCCATTGCGCTCTACACCGAGTCCCTATGTTCGCTCTTCTCTGCCCGCAACCCAAGAAGCTGGCTTTGGCAACACAATATTAGAGTCGTCCCCTTCATTCTATGTTGACTCTGACCCTGGACTGACTTTTCGGGAAGCTTGTTCCCATTGCACTCACGGTCTAACGGTGGTGAGAATTCTCCCGTTCCCTGGTCAAAGACTTGGTTGGATGCAGGATCTACTCCACAAGGGGCGGTACAGTTGTAGATGACATCATCACGACCTCTCTTTTTGTACCGCTAGAGATGCTTAATGTCACTTCGCCAACTGGCGTTACCTGCGCTTTCGTCTCTCTCAATATGGTCAGCACTGAGTCCTTAATTTCATACATTTAGTTCTTCTAAAGTACAATACTACATATGCAAAATCTACTCTTCAATGAAGGGCCAAGTCCCGAAAACTTATTATGGTTAAACCTCCTGTCTGTTGGTCGAGCTGCTTCGCTGAAAAATGTGCCCGTTAAAGTATAATGTTTATTGGGTGATGCTAAAAGTAAAGCATGCAGACTAATGTCGAAAGTAGACAATTTAGACAATGCACCATGACACTCAAAACCACGAAGATTAAACGGGTAATATAACCAAAGAATAAAAATGCAGAATTGAAATAAAAGCTTGAAAGTGAAGAGATGCTTTAATGTTAATCACCAGGTTAAAAATGCAGAATTGAAATAAAAGCTTGAAAGTGAAGAGATGCTTTAATGTTAATCACCATTGGAAAGAAAGAAAGAAAAAAGTGCAAAAAAAGAAGTGATGGGTCATTGTTGTTCATAACTTTTAGTCATTTTTAGGTATAAAAATCATCTTCAACTTCTGTTTCTATTTCCTAATGTTGATGACATTAACCTAATTTTAAACTGGCATTGATTCCTTATCCACTCAACCTTCATCTATATATACATATACATACACACACACACACACATATATATATCTCTGTGTTTTCAACCATTACCTAAACTTTCATTATCTTTGAGAATGAAAGAGAGAAGTTAGTTAATGGTGGAAACTTGAGAAGAAGGAATGTTCTTCAAGAGAAGGTGCTTTGATTCCCAAGTGGGAAGTCTTCACTTTTATGTAAAGCTTTGGGAGATACTTCAATCAACCAACACCCATTCTTCTTTTCTCTTATCCAACTCGGAAATATCCTTTTTGTTTGATCTTTAAAAAGTGTACCATTTTCCCCGGGATTTTTATTAGGATTTGGAGAAGAATGGGTTCAAGGGATAACTTGTAACGACCTACTATTCGATGCGTGACAGATCGTCACGTAGACTCAAGGGTAAAAAGGGCAATAAAGTTTTTCAAATTGTATAATGGCGGAGTCAAATCAAAACAGTTTGCAAAAATATACAAAAGCAACATTTGATGTAATATTAAAATGACAAGGAAGACGATTTGATCTAAAGGGCACCCCGACACCGTGCTCTCTTATCATCGAGAGTAGTCTACACTCCATCTAAAACAAATAGAAAAACATGAGATAAATATAAAAATACCTAGCAAGCCTACCTGTAGGCTCTTGTTGGACTTAATCCTTCTAATGATTTCTTAAGCTATGTGCTCATATACCGACTCTAAAGTTAGCAAATGTCATGACTTATCGTTTATGCTAGCTTATAAGGTTCCTAGGTACTTAAACCCTATACACTCCTAGTCCAAGGGGTATAGTTAAACCTCTCGTACCATAATGTAGGGTTAGGTTGTAATCACATGAGTCAACTTGTCTTACAGCAGTCTCGCAGGTAAGTCTCGTGTGTATGAGGTAATACGCAAACCAGCACTCACCCGCATGCAAAAATAGTTTATTAATTGATCTTTCACAAGGATAACAAAAAGGAAATTCAATTTGAAAAGGTTTACATACCTGAAGAACAGAGCACAACAAAATTTGTATATCTTCAGCCACAGGACATGTTGGTTGCAGGCTTGATCAACAACGAGTGGCATTAAACCTGATGATTCAACCCACAATCAGGCGTTTCTTCTTTTTCTGCATTAAAAACTCAGCCAATTCTCTCATCTGCTGCATTAGAAGCAAGAAGAACTGACCAAGCTATTCCCAGCTTCCTTACTCAGTCCCTTTTCCCACATGATTCTCCTCAATTCACCGACCGAATCCCACTTTCCTATCGACGCATAAAAATTCGATGCCAACACGAAATTCCCAGCCTTGTTCGGATCCAATCGAAGCAGTCTTTTAGCAGCAAACTCACCCCTGGAAACATCTTGGTTGTGACTACAAGCATTAAGCAATGCTGCCCATAGTTTTGATGTAATCTTAACGCCACACATCTCCATATCATGGAACACACTCCATACTTCTTCAATCTTACCAGCTCGGCCTAATATATCTATGAAGCAGGCATAGTGTTCAGGAGCTAGATATGAACTATACCTCTCCTTTGCCAAATAGAAACATTCTTGTCCCTGTTCCACCAGCCCCGAATGACCACAGGCAGATAAGACAGAAAGGAATGTCACTGAATTTGGCAACACTCCAGTTCTTCCATCTAGCATCATCTTGAACAATTCGAAAGCTTTTAGCCCATCTCCATGACTTCCATATGCTTGTATCATGCTGCTCCATGATACTACATCTCTATGACGCATTTCATCGAACACTATTCGAGCATTCGAAATTTTCCCACATTTTGCATACATATCAAGCAAAGTATTGCACAATTGGGTATTGGATGTCATACCATGACGGACCAAAGCACAGTGTATTTGCTTCCCTATCCATAGATCAGAATTCTCAGAGCAAGCAGCCAGGGCGCTTGTTAATGCAATTGCATTAGGTCTCATCTTGCTCATCAATGAAAAGGCTTCTTCATATTGTTTATTCACAACACACCCAGAAATTAAAGAATTAAGCATGATATCATCCTTTATACAATCTAAACTAGTGTAAACTTTCATGGCTTCACTGATACAGCCAACACTAGAGTAGAAATCAACCAAGGCAGTACCCAAAACAAGCATATCTCTATCCATAACAACAACCATCCCATGAACTTGCTTACCCAGCTGAAAATCTTTCAAAGTCGCACAAGCCTTGAGCACCGAACACAAAGTAAACTCACTACATTCCACTTTTTCTCTCTTCATTTCTTCAAACACATTTAGTGCTTTCCCAGCAAGACCTTCTCTCAAAAAGCTGGATAGCAACGCATTCCACGCAACCACATCTTTCAATTCCATTTCCTCAAAGACCTGAACAGAGTGATCAAGAAGCCCACATTTGGAGTACATGTCTAAAATGGCAGTTTTAGTTACAATCCCGGAATATGTACCTGTTTTGATGATTAGCCCATGAACTTGTTGGCCATAATCGGAGGTGGGTAATGCCGAGCAGGCAGCCAAGGCAGCGGTGAGAGTGTGGGCGGTGAGAGGAGAGCAGGAACGGTGCATTTGACGGAAGAGAGACCAGGCGTCTGAGTGGCGATGACCACGCACATACGAGGTGAGAAGGGAAGTAAGTGAGGGAATATCTCTTCGAGGCAATTCATCGAACAGTTGGTGGGCAAGAGAGCAAAAGGATTCGGAACAACAGGGATTAAAGGAGGTAGTGGCCGAATTCAAAGCAGAAAGAGAAGGAATCGAAATGGGCAAACAGAAACGTGAAAATGGGTTAGTAACGTACAGAGATTTAGCGATTGGTGAACGCATTGCTTGGACATTTGTGAAGAATTCGCCTTCAGAGACATTGCGGTCCGAGCATGTTTCTTTTGGAGCAGAGCCCAACTAAGCTGCACCCACTAATTCAAATCGAATCCTCCACATATATATATATATATGTGTATGTGTATGTGTATGTATGCATATACATATGTAGATATACATATATAGACATATACATATATATGTATATATTTATTTATATTTCTATTACAAATTATAATAAACAATGTATTAGGCATTAAAAAAGATTATTCTGAAGAACTATTTTTTTAAAAAAATAAATATACAGGAAAAAAATTATCCGTAGAGAACTCGATCCCTGCACATTCTCCATGAAGATTTTCCACGAAGATTCTCCCCTTGATTCCTTGAAAAATAAATGAGAAATGTTACAAAAATAAGAGATGAAAAGGGGGGCAACGTTCGGGCGGGGTTGGGGCTTCCCTATACCCACCGGTAGACATCTCTAATCATATTGACTAGACTAACAAGTAATAATATATTGCATACCGTCCATACAATAAACAAATTTCTCACATTCTACCATCTCACACTGATCTTCACGGTCCGAAATGCTAATCGAACTACTAGACGAGTTTTGCAAATGACATCCAAAGATCATCACATTCAATTGATGGGATAGGAAGAAAATCTACAAACTACAGAGTTACCCAATTGATATCACCAAACAAATGAATGCATCTAACATTACAATGCTTGAATTCGTCCTTCATAGCCATAGTTCTTCAGCAGCCCTTCATCTTGCCGCCAATTTTCTTTCACTTTAACCTCAATCTGTTCAAGCATGATTTTGTTAGCACTTACATTCATTCTCCGACAGTATAAACAACACTCAATGCATTCAAGTACACTAGCCCGTAATGGCGACAAAGCTATTGCATAAACACGCAGCTCATAAAAAGAATCAATACCTCAATATAGACCTTCTTTTGCAAGAAATCTTCTATATCGAGACGAGCAGCTGTTGCAAGAAGTTTCAGAGCCTTTCCTTCCTGTAAACAATCAGATTGCAGTGTTAGGCATCGAGCGCTTGCACGTTATTAAACATACCTTTAGATCTTCTAAGATTTTTTTTGAGGTCTTTCAGATATCTGGATAATTTAGACTCGTTTGATAACCATTTGGTTTTTTTTAAAATTAAGCTTATAAACATTACTTGCACTATATACGTGAGATCCTACATCGGTTGGAGAGAGAAATAAAGCATTCCTTATAGCAAACACATTTAAGCCCGAAAATCAAAGCCCAAATAGGACAATATCTGCTAGCGGTGGGCTTGAGCGGTTACAAATGGTATCAGAGCTAGACAACGGGTGGTGTGCCAGCGAGGACGCTAGCCCTCAAGGGGAGTGGATTGTGAGATCGCACATTGGTTGTAGAGGGGAATGAAGCATTCCTTATAAGGGTGTGGAAACCTCTCCCTAGCAAACACGTTTAAGCCCAAAAGTCAAGGTCTAAAGAGGATAATATCTGCTAGCGGTGGACTTGGGCTGTTACTATATAAGTTTCTTTGTTATCCACTTTCTACTACTGATCACAAAAACCAGCCAAGCGAAGCCAAGTTTTGAAAATAAAAATATATATAGTTTGTGAAAAACATGTTCTTTTGACAAGGAATTCAAACATTTCTTTAAGAATAGATGAAAATCATGGTAAATAAATTCAGAGGAAACAAACATAAATTTCAAAAACTAAAAATGTTATCAAACGGGCCTTAGTTAACCAAAGCCTCGGATGCTTTAGAACCAGAAACCATTGATAATTTTGTCCCCTTCAACCAGGTCGCATGAACATTATTGAAACAAGAACAAGATGGGATTCAAAAACTGGAAACATACAATCCCATGCTAATACTACAAAATTTAACTACATGACAGCCCTCTGATATTCTGCCATTAAGTAGATTAGAGTACGATCCGTCGTACTCTCAACGGCGAGGAAATAGTTATATACACGGCCAATATAATCTGATATGACTTTTAAGAGTAGTGCTAAGAATGGCTAAGTTATATACACTAAATGACTGATAAAATTGTTATCTACTTACCTTCCCGATGAGAATGACTTTCTGAGAATTTTTCTCAACAACAATTTCCGCTTGAATAAAATCTTTAGCACCAGGTCTACTCTTGTAGCTCACTACATTCACCTGGAAAGAACAAAATTCTAGCATTTATAAATACTTTCTAGACTCCTGATGAATTGATAATGAAAGAGAAGGGGAAAAAAAGAGTTATGCACCTGACATGCATAAGGAACTTCATTGCGATATTGCATGAATATCTTTTCTCTGACAATTTCAGAAACAAAAAATCTTTCTGGATGCTCACTTACTATGTCCTGAAAATTCATGAGGAAAAAGGTAAAGGTTATAGGTCTTAAAGAGGATGACGAAGAAGTTTAGAACCATAATTTTCTCTAATTTTTACTTTCGAACTAAGACATCTGAGACAGACTAAGTTTCAAGCTTGTCTGCTCTATATCATTTAAGTAATAAGCTCGATTTGCTATCAGACAATTACAAACAAGTCTAGAATCTTTCACCCGATATCCGGAGGTGTTGGAACAAGCTGCTGTGAAATGCAGTGACCCGTTTGTTAGGAACTACGAACCTCCACAATGGTATGATATTGTCCACTTTGAGTATAAGCTCTCATGGGTTTGCTTTTGGTTTCCCCAAAAGGCCTCATACCAATGGAGATGTATTCCTTACTTATAAACCCATGATCATCCCCTTAATTAGCTGATGAGGGACTCCCTACCAACAATCCTCAACACCGTTAGCCTATAAGTCTATACTATGACGAAGCAGCTCTTGCTCACCTGACACATGATTCCCAGTAAAAGTGGAACCTCCGGAATTGCCAAATCTCTCTTGATCGAATGAGATGAAAGTAACAACCATGTTCCAGAATCAACTTGACTAACTGCTAAGAGACTTATACTAACTTTTTAACAAGGTTGTATCAAGTTCTTTAAACAAATTTAAATGCTTTTTGATATGATGATGGTACACTAGTATCAAAGCTACCTTCAAATTCTTCTGACTGCAATTTAGTCAAAATATGACGAACGTGCGCATAGCTTAGTAGTTAAGACACTAATATCATCTCTCGAGGTAGAACCTTTAAATGAAGATATCGGCCTGATTAATGAATTCTATCATCACTATGAACGCAACAACTAAAGAGCTGAATGCACAACCTCGCATCAAAAGAAATCAATGACAATAGATATGAAAAGAGATAAGCATGGCTATGGCTTCCTTCGCTATTTACCTACCTTTGGATAATAAGCTGGCCCAACAGGAAGTTTGGATAGTATCCATTCCTTCACGTCTTCAATCCCATGGCCATACTTGGCGCTCACAGGTATAACCTCATCAACATTAGTAAATTTCTCATACCACTACAAAGACAAGAGGTTCCTTTGAGATAAATCAAAATTTCAAACGAATAAAGAACAGCATGAGTCTACTAGAACACACCTACAAAAACATCAAGCAATGGGTTCTGATTCTGACCTCGAGTTTCTTAGCGATTTCGCCCGGTTTGATCAAATCCTTTTTGTTTAATACCAGCAAGGTGGGTGGCATTTCTTTAAGGTTCCCTATACCTTCTTCCAAAACCTCATCAATCTACAAACTCCAAATAGAAAGGGCTAAGAATATGAAAAGAAGCCAATATGTTCAAAAGCAATTATGAACTCCAGAAATCATACTTTTTGAGGCGCTTTACATGCATCAACAACAACCAAAACACAGTCTGCATTAATGGCAGCGCTACGCACATTCTTCATCATCATTGAATCCAATTTGTGCATTTTCTTCTCAATGACACCAGGTGTATCATAAAGTATCACCTGCCATTAAGGGATTAACTGGAAGTTCTTCAAAATCACTGTTGGCTGTGAATCTAAACCATAACGAAAACTATCAAACCTGATACTCTGGCCCAGAACATATACCCAGAATCCGGTGCCTCGTCGTTTGAGGCTTATCCGTAACAATGGACAACTTCTGTCCTATCAATTGGTTTACAAGAGTACTCTTCCCAACATTCGGCTTCCCTAACAGAGCCGCGAATCCTGCAATTTCAACCATAAACACTCACAATTCGATATCTCTTTCTCTCCATAAGAACAGGGAAAGTATACAAACCGCTTCTATGGTTAGGGTCGCTGACATATCCAAGTTCCTCAATCTCGTAATCATCAAGCAAAGTCAAGTTCCGATCCGGCTTCTCATTCAGAGACAAGAACGACAACTCATCGTCGGAGTACAAAGAGCTCGTCCCTTCACCGTCTGTTTCCTCTTCTTCGTTGAATCCATTCTCACTAATGGTAACGGATTGATTCTTCAACACAGACCTCCGCGTCCTGTGGCTTGAATTTCTGGCTCGGACTTGGAATCGGGAGTGGTTTTGTCGGGAAAGTAGAGGCAATGGGGTTTGCTTCTCCGGCGGGGAAATGAAGATAGTGTTGGAGTAGAAGAAATTATGAGCGTGGATTTTACTCCGGGAAAGAGTTGCCGGTGCCTGTAACGCCAGCTCCATCGTCGGAGCTCCAGCGACGAAGCGATTTGAGACTGTTACTTACAGACGTTGTTGATAGCTCGCTTGTTCGAAATTTGGAATCAAGAGAGTGGAGTAGATAAACCATCGATACGGCGCCGTTTCGGGAAGCAACACCCGTCCCATTGCGTAATTATACGCATTTAATAATATTATGAAAAATATTGTTTAGATTTTTTTAAAAAATTATTTAGAGATCAAATTTGTTCATGTTCAAACGGCTCGAGAATCCGATGAACCTGAATTACCTAACCCAAACTACAAGGGTTAGCTCGGGTTTGATTTTTTTCGATCGAGCTGAGTTGAAATTTTAGAAAATAAAAAATTCGAGTCCGTTTGCGAGTTTGACATTGTTTTAGTCGGGTCAACCCAATCAACCCAAAAATAGGTTATAATCCAACCTTACTCTACTGTAATTTTTAAATTATTATGAATATAAAAAATTTCGACCTTATGAATATTTGATATTTGAATTTTATGATATTTTATTCATTAATTTTTTAGGTTCAGTCCAATTATTCTAAATTTTTTCCAGTCTAATAATATTATTAAATAATAAACCCAACCCAATTCAGTTATAATATTTTTTGGTTGGATTAGCTGGAGTTATTTATTTAAATTTTTATTTTTTATAAAAGTAAAATGGTAGTTCGTAAAATATCTATTTATTTATTTTTAAACATTTAATTAAAATTTGCAACTGAAAAATTATATTCTATATAATTAAAAGTTATTTTTAAGAGGGGTCGAAGAATAAATAATAAAAATATTATGATATTAAATAAAAATAAAATAAATATGTATATATATAATTGCATCATAAGCAACCCAATCTAATTTTCAAGACATCCATGAACCAAACAAATTAAATTATAACAAACAATTTATGAATAAAATCATAAATGTCCAACTATCTAAATTGATGTTCGAGTAAATCGAACCAACAATGAAATAAATAGGAATATAAATGTTCACTAATTTGAACTATTAGGCTCACAAGAACGCCTAATAAACAACCTGTATTTAGCTATACAAGCGTCTTACATACGAGCTCTAAGTATGTGTCACAATATAATTAAGGAAAACTAGTAGAGAGTCGGGTATAGTGCCAAATCGAAATTATATATTCTAATATAAATCTCGAGCACGAGACATTAAATTAACTATGCTCGAACCTACCATCGTATTATTAGAAAGTTTGGCGAACAACAAAAAAGAATAGTTTAGGTGATGGCTGAAAATTCAAATACAATGGACGATGCCTCCAACACACCATGAATTTAGGCGGACCCGAAAGTGACAATTCAAAGGAATTGAATAAACATAAACCAAACCAATTGGTTAATTGTTGCTGGGCCACATTCAAATGTATGTTCGGTTACATCTAATATAGTTGTAATAACGGTTTTGCTTTATTACGTATCGTCGTCAGCCTCACGATTTTTATATAATAATGTGTGTTTCGGGTACTTAGTACTAGGAATATTGGCTAAAGGTGGTTTTATTATTGATAATGTATAAGGACGCAGATCCACAGCTAGCAGATATTGTCCTCTTTGGGTTTTCCCTTTTGGGCTTCCGCTCAAGGCTTTAAAACCGGTCTGCTAGGGGAAGATTTCCACACCCTGGTTTGTTCTCCTCCCCAACCAATGTGGGACATCACAATAAAAAGTGATGTCAATAATGGGATTCAAACCCATGCCCTTTCGAACCAATACCTAAAACTAGCACCTTAGATCATCCCACATTGATTGGAGGAAGGAAATAGTGCCAGCGAGGACGCTAGGCCTTGAAGGAGGGTGGATTGTGATATCTAACATTGGTTGGGGAGGGTGCAAACCTTCCCTATCAGACGTGTTTTAAAGCCTTGAGGGGAAGTCCGAAAGAGAAAGCCCAAAGAGGACAATATGTCTGCTAGCGATGGATCTGGGCCGTTACATTTATGAAATATGTTCCAAATATATTTGTATCATATATTTACGAAATATGTTTCAAATATATTTGTAGGAGATCTTTACTAAATATGTTCCAAATATATCTGCATCAAATATCTTTCAAATATATATATCTATCTGTATCAGATATCTTTCAAATATATGTATTAGATCTTTACAAAATATCTTCTAAATATATCTCTACCAGATCTAATAGATCTAGGCATTAGACTTCATATCCCAACACGACGTAGATGCATAGTTTGTGAGAACAGCTCGTTGAGAGATTTGGAATGATTAGTATGAGGTGCTATAGCGACCAGCAAGTGGCGGTAGAGAGAGCAGAGTGTCACGGTCATACTCGTCCCGGGCATGTTGCCCATGGCCGCATGCCCATGACAAGCCAACCCTTGTCATGTCTTTTCATTTTAGTGTTTTTCCTTTTGTAATTGTAGGGCGTATGACGCGTCAAAAATATCATGTCTAGGCCTGCCAAACTTAAAATGGCTGACAGTGTAGTAGAGGGGATATGACTAGTTGTCAACTTCTCCCTACCCAAGGTTATATATGATAAGTGGTTGTTATCTTTCTCTTGCTTGCTTATATAACGTCTCTTTCTAAAATCTCTCTCTCTCCTCGTTTTCTAAAACTTTCTTTTAAAACCGAGGCTAGAGGCTCGATCGTACGTCGCTTGGCCGTAGGCGACGCAAGAACAAATTGGCTTAAGCTCACTTGTTGCTGGGAAGTGAGTGCCGCACAATCGCTAATCCGCTGCCTTCGAAAGCGCGATTGTGTCACAGGCGTGGAGGTGGCAAAGGCAAGAGGGGAGGGCCTCAATAATAAGGCGAAACACAAGATTTTGAATGCCATGGCGCTTGCGGTGTAAGCAAAGGCAGCCGAATCTGATTCCACCCCCCAATAAAACCCATCCCTCTCTGCCTAATTCCCAACTCTTTCTTTTCTTTTCCCCTTTTCCTTCCTTTCAATGTGCCCAACCACACCAAAATAATCCAACCGACAGTATATGAATGGATCCAGACTACGTCCGAATGATAGCAATCTTGATAATAGATTGACTAAGAAACATTTGAGAGAATCGAAAGTCATTATCTATACCAACACAGTACACCTTATTTTTCAGTGGCACAATCATTGGAACTTCTTTAGAGCAATTTTATGTTGGGTAATCTACCAGAGGATAAAACATATGAGAAGAACTCATGTGTAGTATGTGGGGACCATCTTCAACTAATGTTAGTTGGGATAGTCTTCACTCTCAGAAGTGATACATGATGTAATCATGTTGCGAGGGTTAATGTAACAACCCAAGCCTACTGCCAGCAGATATTGTCTACTTTGACCTGAGTATACTAGAGAGAGGTTTCCACACTCTTATAAGAAATGTTTCGTTCACATCTCTTGGTCGGATGTTACAATCCACCTCCTTTCTAACACACCACTCGACGTCCGGCTCTAATACCATTTGTAATAGCCCAAACCCACTGCTAATAAATATTGTTCGCTTTCTTCCATTACGTATCGACATTAACCTCACGGTTTCTATAATCTTATAATGAATTTGTTCCCCTCTTCAACTGATGTGAGATCTCACAGTCCACTTCCTTAGGACCAGCGTCCTCACCGACATACCATCAGATGTCTAACTCTGATACCACTTGTAACAATCTAAGTCCATCGCTAGTAGATATCAACTTCACGGATTTAAAACGCGCCTACTAGAAAAAAGTTCCCGCACCTTTATAAAGAATGTTTTATACAGTTGAGAGATAAGAAAACGTCAGGTGACAAATTGTAAGCTTTTATTTTAATTAGAAAGAAATTAAAATCCATGGAGGAAAAAGAATGAGTTATGCACTTTACAAATATGAAGCGTGTAAAATGCAGTGGGAGCGGTAAAGTCCAACCAGAAAGCGACACGTCAGGAATGAAATATTTGTTTGCTTACCGAAATTGATGATGACGTGTAAGGTAGTGGGGTTTTAAACTTTGTGGTCAAAAAGGAATATGATGAAACGCTAGCATTATAGCATAATGGGTACCTAAAAATACACTTTATTTATTTATTTTTTTATTTTTATTTTTATTTTTATTTTCATTTTTCATCATTTACAAGAATGGAATATTTGAATTATTCCTTTCCACTTTCTTTTTACCAAAAAAAAAAAAAAAAAAAAAAAAAAGTAAAAAAGTTGCATTATTAAGTTGTTGACTTTTATAAATAATAATGTTCGTGGGTTGAGTTAACTTGACTCGAGTTGGAACATTTTTCGGGACTAACTCAATTGTTCGAATATTTATTAAATAATGAACCCAACAACAAAATTTAGGTTGTTCTGAGTTATTTATTTTAAAATTTTTGTTTTTAATTAAAAATCAATTTAATCTATAAAATTTTCATAACCCAACTCAGACGGTACGGATTAAATTGGGTTGGGTTGGATTGATCTGGTTGACTGGGTCATCAAGTTTCTTGAACACTCTTTTTGATCAAGGCTAGATTAATTCGAACCCTTGTCAGTTATAATAAATAATTATGGTCACGGCTTCAAGGAGCCTTGAACTTGTACAGTGTTCAAGTCAATGGCTCTTGCCTACAAATACGTTGGAACCATTTACTCAGACGTGTCATAGGTAATAAAAAAAAAAAGGAGGAAAAGGTCATAAAAAGGTCGTTTTCCTCAACCATTAGAGGAAATTGTTTTGGACTTGTTGATGAACAGTAACGTGGATGTGTACCGAAACAATTCTAGAATTTATCCCGACATAAAACGAACGAACTCATGTTAAGTACCAAAAAGAAAAGGAAAAATAAATAAAAAAGAAAAGTGGGTGTGGATAAGAAAAAGAACAAAAAGGCCAATAATGGCTTCCTTTGAAGATACGGAAGGTTTTTCTTTTACTATTTGAATCAATCAATGAAACATTGCTTCCAAAGGTACAATTAAAATCACTATCTTTTGCGGCCTTCCCGCCCCAATTATCACTAACCTTAAGTAAATCTTTGGCAACTTCAGCCGCCCCCCATCAAAGTCGAGATGTTGGTTCGTTCTCGAGACGAGAAATCAGTAGCCCTCTATTTCGACTTCTTGGGTCTCTTCATATTTCTGAATCGAGGTTAACGAGTGCATGTGGTAACTGGAGGTCATATTACAGCTAAACCCAACCTTAATTCAAGACCCACCGACTAAAAAACAGCTCAAACCCACTGTGGCTAGATATTGACCACTTGGGTCCGTTACGTATAGCCGTCAGCCTTATAAGTTTAAACCGCGTTTATTGGGTGGCACAACATTCAGTGTCTAGCTCTTTTGTACATTTTGTAACAGCTCAAGCCCACCGTCAGCTTATATTGTTCATTTTCGTAATTAAACTTGGAAACGGGTAATTAAACTTGATAACTTTAGCCACCCCCCATCAAAGTCGAGATGTTGGTTCGTTCTCGAGACGAGAAATCAGTAGCCCTCTATTTCGACTTTTTGGGTCTCTTCATATTTCTGAACCGAGGTTAACTAGTGCATGCGGTAACTGGAGGTCATATTACAGCTAAACCCAACCTTAATTCAAGACCCACCGACTAAAAAACAGTTCAAACCCACTGTTACTAGATATTGACCACTCGGGTCCGTTACGTATAGTCGTCAGCCTTATAGGTTTAAACCGCGTTTATTCGGTGGCACACCACTCAGTGTCTAGCTATTTTGTACATTTTGTAACATATCAAGCCCACAGTCAGCTTATATTGTCCATTTTCGTAATTAAACTTGGAAATGGGTAATTAAACTTGACAATTTCAGCCGCCCCCCATCAAAGTCGAGATGTTGGTTCGTTCTCTAGACGGGAAATCAATAGCCCTCTAGTTCGACGTCTTGGGTCTTCATATTCCTGAACCGAGGTTAACGATTGCATGCGGTAACTGGAGGTCATATTACAACTAAGGCCAACCTTAATTCAAGACCCACCAACTAAAAGACAGTTCAAACTCACTGTTACTAGATATTGACCACTTTGGTCCGTTACGTATAGTCGTCAGCCTTATAAGTTTAAACCGCGTTTATTGGGTGGCACAACATTCAGTGTCTAGCTCTTTTATACATTTTGTAACAGCTCAAGTCCATCGTCAGCTTATATTGTCCATTTTGGTAATTAAACTTGGAAACGGGTAATTAAACTTGATAACTTTAGCCACCCCCATCAAAGTCGAGATGTTGGTTCGTTCTCGAGACAAGAAATCAGTAGCCCTCTATTTCGACTTCTTGGGTCTTCATATTTCTAAACCGAGGTTAACAATTGCATGCAGTAACTGGAGGTCATATCACAACTAAACCCAACCTTAATTCAAGACCCACCGACTAAAAAACAACTCAAACCCACTGTTACTAGATATTGACCACTTGGGTCCGTTACGTATAGCCGTCAGCCTTATAAGTTTAAACCGCGTTTATTGGGTGGCACAACATTCAGTGTCTAGCTCTTTTGTACATTTTGTAACGGCTCAAGTCCATCGTCAGCTTATATTGTCCATTTTGGTAATTAAACTTGGAAACGGGTAATTAAACTTGGCAACTTCAGCCGCCCCCATCAAAGTCGAGATGTTGGTTCATTCTCTAGACGGGAAATTAGTAGCCCTCTATTTCGACGTCTTGGGTCTTCATATTCCTGAACCGAGGTTAACGATTGCATGCGGTAACTGGAGGTCATATTACAACTAAGGCCAACCTTAATTCAAAACCCACTGCTACTAGATATTGTCCACCTTGATCCGTTACGAGTTTTAAAACACATCTACTAGAGAGAGGTCTTCCATTGAGGATCAAGGTTCGGGCTGACACACCACTCAGTGTTTAGCTCTTTTGTACATTTTATAATAGCTCAAGCCCACGGTCGGTTTATATTGTCCATTTTGGTAATTAAACATGGAAACGGGTAAATAAACAAAACTTTCCTTTTTTTTTCAATTACTTGCAGGAGTCGGACTGCGGTGCGCGGGAGTTGGGTGTATAAAGCCCACGTGGGCGGACGAAGCCTTCAATCTTCGTCTTCCATTTTTTTCCTTTTCCGTCTCTCTCTCGTGTTCTTCAAGTTCATTGCATTCCTCTGTTTCTCAAACTTATATAATTTCATGGCGATCCTTCTCTTCTCCCACTAACTTTAATCTTCCTTTCGCTTTCTTTCCCCTTTTCTTCTGGTTCGAACGATTTCCCCCTTCGTTGTTGGATCCAAAACCCCAAGTTTCCGTTACCAATTTTTCCGACGAAATCCCACTCGACGATCGACATTTGGATGATCGGTGGATGAACATCAAAATCTGCAGGAAATCGGGAACGGATCATTGTTAGACTTTTCCTGTCTGAACCTCGAAGAGTTGCGGCGACAAGTAAGGATCAATTCTAAAACCCCCTTTTACAATTTTGTGTGTGTTCTTCTGTTAATTATTCCTCCGATTCATGACTACTCAGAGTAATCACGATCGTTGGGGTTTTCTCTTTTTCGTGACGATTTTTGAAAAGCCCCTTTTCGTTTTTGAGTCATTCGTGTTTTTCTGATGTACTGAATTAGCGATTGATTTGAATTTGAAGGAACATGGCTACGTTCGTGGAGCCACCGAACGGAATCAGGTCATTGGGGAAGCATTATTACACAATGTGGCAAACTCTGTTTGAAATTGATATTAAGTATGTCCCAATCAAGCCGATTGGGCGAGGAGCTTATGGTGTGGTGTGTTCTTCGATCAACCGAGAGACCAATGAAAAAGTGGCGATCAAGAAGATTCATAATGTGTTTGAGAATCGCACGGACGCCATGAGAACGCTGAGGGAGCTTAAGCTTCTGAGACATATTAGGCACGACAACGTTATTGCTTTGAAGGATGTAATGATGCCGATCCATAGAAAAAACTTTAAGGATGTGTATTTGGTTTATGAGCTCATGGATACGGATCTTCATCAGATTATCAAGTCTTCTCAGCCCCTTTCCAATGATCATTGCAAGTATTTTATCTATCAGGTATGGATTCTCCTTTGATATTCGTTTTTGTTTATCTCTCTGAAGTTTCACTTGAAAATTTATATGGGTTATCTTCAATCATTCATTGTACTATGTGTTTCAAAGATATGGTGTTTATATACTTTTAGAGGCAAAGATAATCAGCTGATGTTGCTTGATCTAACCAAGATGGTAGATCATTTGTTTGATATAGATTTATAAGATTTGGTGTAGCTGCATTTCAGTTCGTTTGTGTCGATATCGATTGATATAGCTGTTTTTTAAGAGAGTTGCAATGGAAACTTGTATACATGTCCAATTCAATGCCTTCCTAAGCTCTTAAGGTCTGATTATGACATTTGTTCTCATTTATTACAGTTGCTTTGCGGGTTGCAATATCTTCATTCAGCGAACATTCTTCACCGGGATTTGAAGCCCGGGAACCTCCTCGTCAATGCTAACTGTGATCTGAAGATATGCGATTTTGGGTTGGCACGAACTAGCATGGGTCATGACCAGTTCATGACTGAGTATGTTGTCACTCGCTGGTATCGCGCACCAGAGCTTCTTCTCTGCTGTGACAACTATGGGACTTCTATTGATGTATGGTCGGTGGGCTGCATCTTTGCTGAGATTCTGGGTCGGCAGCCTATCTTCCCGGGGACGGAGTGCTTCAACCAACTCAACTTAATCATGAACATTCTCGGTTCTCCGAAGGAAGCTGATATCAAGTTCATCGACAATGCAAAAGCCAGAAAGTATATCAAGGGGATGCCGTTTTCAAGAGGAATAAACCTTTCACATCTATATCCAAACGCCGAACCTTTAGCTCTAGACTTATTACAAAAGATGCTTGTGTTTGATCCAACTAAGAGAATTACAGTTGACGAAGCACTTCAACATCCATACATGTCGGGGCTATACGACCCAAAATTCAATCCTCCAGCCAATGTTCCCTTCACTCTCGACATCGAAGATTCACTCGAGGAGAACAAAATCAGGGAAATGATGTTGAACGAGATGCTCTATTACCATCCCGAAGCAGCATATTCTTGAGGTACGTATAATTCTATTCGAAAACACGCTTCGTAACATGATCCGATTGATTCTCATACTTTTTGGGATGTTGGAATCTGATGTTACGAGTTCATCAGCGTAGTTTCGACAGCTCTGATTAGAAATCTTAGCGTATCGACACGATTGTGGCCGTATTTTCAACCTGTAAATACAAGTATGAAGAAGTTATGGATCCAGAAAAGGTATGAACTATTTTTGTACCAGTGATGAATGTGATATGTATGAGAAGAAGCTTTTGTTTTGAGTTCAAATATATGTAGTTTTGCATTTTGTGTAGGAAACCGTTAGATCCTCGATAACTCATCGCATAGCCTTAGATTGGATCAAAAACACTCTTTGGGCTTCCAATCGATAAGCCCATGGGCCAGCCCATGAGCTTTCCTAATTCAATTGGGCCTGGTGTTCGTGGGTTTAGACCTTTATAAGCCCATCTAATTATAATTACCCAAACAACTCTAATTAAATAATAATCCAACCCAATCATAATCTATAGTAAATATATGTATAGTAAATATATGTATAGATAATTATATGGTAGTAAACATGTAAATTTGGTTGGTTCAGCTCGATCTAATCTATTTTTAGAACCCACGAGCTAGCACAAGCTATAAAATCTTCATTTATTTGAATCAAACCATACGGGTTGGCCTGGTGGGTCGATTGAAGTTTCTTTCAAGTAATCGAATTTGTTCGATGATTCCTAAATATTACAAAATTTGGATCATATAAATTCTTATTCCATTGTCATGTGTGAATGAGGTGGGTTAGGGAGACAAGGATCCAACAAAGTCAAAAGAAATACAAAACGTGAATCTAAAGAATTTTAGGAAATCTTATGATTTTGAAACAATTCAATGAATGTAACCATAAACTTTTCAAAATTTATACCATATTTTTTAAATATTTGTTTTAATATCAATGTATGAGTATATATTGATATTAGAATCATTCAAATTTGAATATTAATTACCATTATCCACAACCTAATGGGTAATTAATATTCAAATTAAAAAAGAAAAAAAAAAGGGTTTTCATTTTAGTCAAATCTAATGGCCACCAAACCCGTGGGGGTCTATGCACGATATGAGTTCGGCATACTCTGTTTGAAGTTTCGATAGTCACTTTATAGCCTTTTAAACCATTATTGAAGTAAGTGATCTTACAGTCAAAATATAATATATTTTTATTAGATTAAATTAAAAAACGCCATCCAATCAACTTCGGCAGATTTTTTTTTTTTTTTACTATTATTATTGGTTTTTTTCTTAATGAAATTAGAATATTCCAATTTTATTTTTAGAATATTCCATCGAAATAAAAAAAAATAACAATGAAACAATAATAATATAAAATAAACGTTTGGTTTATATTAAATTATTGTACTAAAAAAAATAGCTAAAAGAGGTGTAGAATTAAAAAAAAAAAAAAACCATTTATATTAAATAATTATAATAGCGGTGGCTAATTTTTAATTAAAAAGGATCTATTTATCCTTTTCAAAGAGACGTAAATTAATAAAATTCGTATTTGACAAAAATAATTTATTTAAGTGGAATTAATTTTTTGATTAGCACCTTAATCAAAGATTAAGTAAATTTTAAAATATTTGTGATTTTTTTTTTATAAATAAAAAAGTATAAATATACAGCTGGCAATTTCAGTTCGTGAGCCGCATTTTGCGCGTGCTTGTGAACATGAGATGATTCATCCCATTCACTCCTAAAATTTTCAACCACTTATTTATTTATTTATTTATTATTATTTTTTTTTTAATTTTTCCTAAAAAAATAATAATAATTTTTCTTTGCTGTCAAATATTTTTATAAAAGATATTTTCATATAATATTATCAAATTTAGAGATGTCTACGGGACCGAGCATGCACGCCACCTATTTTATTCCTCATTTTAGAGAAATTTCTATCGATGTTTTGTAAATATAGTGTTTTTAGGTAATTTTTACTAATTTATTATTCTTTTAAAAATTTCCTTTTTTTTTAATATAATTTTTTTTCAAAAATCATAATAAATCCGAATATAATCCCATCACCGACCCAACCCCATTTATCTAATAGGGAAAAAACATTCTCCACTATCTCTGACAGACCGTGGAAACCAAACATTACTAGTCAACCCATTTTAAAACCTGAGTAAAACTAAAAAAAATTAAAAAATGACAATATTTGACCAAGATATCGGACAATGTACCAACTAGGACGTTGACTCTCCGAACATCTTGTCACATGATTCATGTCATGTTGCCATATATATTCATTTATCCATTAAAGTTTATCTTTTTAAAAACATTTTATAAAGTTTTTATGATGCAACCAAGCAGCTTCGCTCATTTTCGTGATTATTCTATCCATTTCGAGTGGCCATTTCTGATCTATAAAGTCCTCCACCAGTTCTTCCCAAAACCTCTCCTCTCCATTTCCTCCCTTTAAGCCATCTTTCTATCTCTCTGTTCCTCCTCTGTTTTTTCTCTGTTTTTTTTTTTCCAGATTTTTCCGACAAAATTTGCAGATGCGTTTTAATGCTTCCGTTCTTGTCTGCTGATGGTTTGAATTCATGTCTCCTGTAGTCTGTGAGATCCTTCTCTCTGGTTTTACCATCAACTCCGCCCTCCGCCGTGGTACCCATCTTGTTCAATCCCTCTCCGTCGTCTTTCTCTACTGGTTCTACGTTTTCTCATGAACTAATCCCCAATTTCGATCTTAAATTCTGCAAAAATTTCCAATAATTGCCAAAATTATCATCTGGGTTATTTAATTCGTGCCGTTTAGAGCAAAACCCATATCGAAATTCATCATCTTTTCGCGAACACACACACAAAACAAGAAAATCCTCTGTTTTCCTCTGTTTTCGACACGGCCGGTTTCAATGGCGTCTACTGTCGGAAGTCCGTCTAAATCTCTGAGCTCCGACGAAGATCTGCGGCAGATTGTGGATCCGAGGAAGAGGAAGAGAATGATATCGAATCGAGAATCTGCTCGCCGATCTAGGATGCGAAAACAGAAGCAGCTCGACGATCTGACGTCTCAGGTCAGCCTACTCAAAACAGAGAATGAGCAAATCGCTGTCAATTTCAATTTCACCACCCAACTTTACCTGAATCTGGAGGCGGAGAACTCGGTTCTCCGAGCCCAGATGGCGGAGCTCCGCCATAGATTGGACTCATTAAACGAAATCATAAGCTTTATAAAGTCGAGTACTAGAAATCTGTATGATTGTGAGGAACATGATGAAGTTTCTGAGATTGATGGGGTTGTTGATTCTTGGGGGATTCCCTTTCTCAACCAGCCAATCATGGCGGCTGGTGATATGTTTATGTGTTGAGTGGAAAGGAAAAAGACAACCAAAAACAGGGTGGATTTCATCATTGTTCATTGGTACTTTGGTCTTGTTTAATGTGGTTGTGTTCTTATTTGGAATGTAATCAATGTACCTTTAATGATATTAAACAAAAAGAAAACTCATTTTATTAAAGAGTGTTCACCCAATACATTTGATTCACTAGAAGTTTTGTTCAACTACATATTGCATTGTTACGGTATGATCATTATTGTTTTCGTAGGAGCAATTGTGAGATCTCACGTCGATTGAAGAGAGAAATGAGTGTTAGTGAAGACGCTGGACCCCGAAAATGGGTGAATTGTGAGATTTTACATCGGTTGGAGAGGGGAACGAAACATTTTTTATAAGGGTGCGGAAATATCTCCCCTAATAGGCACGTTTTAAAAACCTTGAAGGGAAGCTCGAAAGAAAGCTTAAAGAGGACAATATCTGCTACTAGTGAGCTTGCGGTGGTGACGAATGGTATCAGAGTCAAACATTAGGTAGTGTGTCAGGGAGGACACTAGGGCTTGAAGGGGTGGATTGTGAGATCCCACATTGATTGGAGAGAGTAACGAGTACCAGCGAGAACACTGGACCCTGAAAGGAGGTGGATTGTGAGATCCCACATAGTTGGAGAGGGGAAATAGTGCCAACAAGAACACTAGGTCTTAAAGAGGGTGAACTGTGAGATCCCGCATCGATTGAAGAGATGAATAAGTGCTAGCGAAGATGTTGGACCTCGAAAGGGGGATGAATTGTGAGATTTTACATCGGTTGGAGAGGGGAACGAAACATTTTTTATAAGGGCATGGAAACATCTCCCCTAGTAGACACGTTTTAAAAACCTTGAAGGGAAACTCGAAAGAGAAAGCTTAAAGAGGATAATATTTGATACTGGTGAGCTTGCGATGGTGACAAAATGGTATCAGAGTTAGACATTGGGCAGTGTACCAAGGAGGACGCTGGGCCCTAAAGGAATGGATTATGAGATCCCACATTTTGATTGGAGAGAGTAACAAGTGCCAGCAAGAACACCAGACCCCGAAGGGATCACACATAGTTGGAGAGGGGAACTAGTGCCAACAACAACACTGGGTCCTAAAGGGGGTGGATAGTGAGATCCCACATCGAGTGCTAGCGAGGACATTGGTCACAAGGAAGGGTGAATTTTGAGATCCCACATCGGTTAGAGAGGGAAAGGAAACAATTGCTTTTTCTTTTGTAAAAAAACTAAAAAGAGTTGATAAGATACGAGCTAAAAATACATTCGGGTTCAAAGTATTGTTGATTTAAGGTAGGTTTAAATCAAACAAAAAGACAAAGATTTTAAAAATAGAATACAATCAAAACCTATTAAATTGATTACAAATGAGCAAAAAAAAAAAGTAAACATTTCTTACCATTTATAAGAATTTGTATAATGCATTACCATTTTTTAAGAACAAAAAGAGAGGCCTTTATTATAATAATACTTTATATTTCTCAATGCTCCATTTTTGGCCTTAAAAAAATGAGCATTATTGGTGAAGAAAAGATAACATTTTTATTTGGTCATCATTGGTTGCCTTCAGATTTGCATCAAAATATTTTATTTTAAAAATTGTGTTTGTTTCTCGAGAAAATAAGGGGAATTCTCTTTAAAATATATATATATATATATATTATTCTAATTTTCAATTATTTTCTTGACATTATTGATAGGATGATGCAAGACCAAATTTTTATCACAACCCTTTTCCTTTTTCATCATAATATATAAAATAAAACAAAAAGTTATGATTTTTATTAAAAAAATTTATTCTAAATTTAAATAAATGTTACAATTTTTACCTTCAATTTAATTAGCGCTAATTTTTTTGTATTAATTTCAATAAAAACTCGTGAAAGAATCTTTATAAACTCATTAATTTTTTTTTTATAGAAATTAGTCAAGATTCGACTAATAGACAAATTAAATTAGAAGTCGTCTTTCTCTAAAATTTTTAAAATTTTATATCATAAAAATATTATATATAACTCATTGAATGCATACGAGAAAACTTTTATTTTTTATGATATTTAAACATTTTTAGTATATATATATATATATTTAACTTTATTCAAAGATTAATGTTGAAATCAATATTGGAGGAATATTTAAATTTGTATCGATACGAAAGTCAAATATTAAGATCTGAAAATAATGATATGAGTTGAAAAAAAATGATATGAGTTGAAAAAAAAAAACGAGAGTCCGGCTACTTGTCTCAAGTATGGTTATAATTAATTATTAGTTTAACGTAAGTAGTTAATTTAGTTGTGATTAATGTTTTATAAATTTATTTTTAACATTATATATATATATAATATAATAACCTAAGTAGACTAAATAGGATTGTGTTTGAAATAATAAAAATGATTTTTTTTTGTAAACATATATATTTTAAACTAATTTAAAATATTTTAAAAGTAATTTAAATCGGGCGCCGGAAATTAGAGAACACACTCGGAACTGAAGGAGAGTGACACATGTCCCCAGTGTCAGAGGCCACGTGTCCACAAAATCGCCACGTGGCAAACCCAATGCCTTGTCAAAATCTTATCCACAAAATTCCGTCACTATTTATTGTTGATTGAACAAATCCGCTCATTCCCAAACTCATCATCTCAAAGAAAAACAATGGCACATTACCAGAACCAGTACAGCGCACAATCTGGCGCCGACCAGTACGGCAACCCAATTCGCCAGACCGATGAATACGGCAACGTCATTTCCGACACCGCACAGCACGTCGACCCACTTCGCCGGACGGACGAATTCCGTGGTACCGACCAGTATGGCAACCCAATTCATCGGACCGACCAGCACGGTGTCGGTGACCCAACTGGACGCACTGGCACTGGAATGTACGAAGGAGGCGGCGGAGGGCGGCAGCAGCAGCAGCAGAGGGGTGGAATGTTTCATCATGATAAGCCGGTATCGACGGGGGGATCGGTCGGGTACACGACGGGGGAGCAGGGGGAGCGTCATGAGAAGAAAGGGATGATGGAGAAGATTAAGGAGAAGCTGCCGGGAGGAAACCAATGAGGAGGCTGTGTGTTTAATTAGTAGAGAAGCAGCAAAGGACATGGCGGCTTGTTAGCTTGTAGAGCTGCCTGCCTGTATGTGACTAAATAATGATCAAGGGTCGTGAGTGTCTGTGTATTATTAAGTAATTTATGTGTTTTGTCGCTGTTTTTTTCTACTTCGAACGTGAAATTATGAAGTTATGCTAATAATAGTAAGAAGTTTCAATAAATATTTAAAAAAATATCGAAAACTTAAAAGATTTACCAAGAACACTTCATTTGGCAAACTGAAGTGCAAGCTAATCTCCATTACCGACGTAACCCCTCACACCTGTCGTCTCCCTGCATGCTACGGTGGATTCGAATGCCACATGTCGTACAAGACGCCGTCCCCTGATGGATTACACGGTCTCAAGTTCAACGTGAAGTGAATGTAGAACACAACAATGTTAACCAAATATGAACTCAAATAGAAGGCCATAATCACATCATGATACTTATTTTGATCAAACTTCATCCTAAAAAGATATGAACTGAATAATGGGAAGGAATCAAGTGAATGATGGGAAAGGAAGTTTGCTACTTTCAAGCTTCACTTTCTCAAAACACGAAAAGATATGCCAATGCATCGCGTGACCATATATATAAAAAAAGATCTTATATCGATAACAATCCTCTTCTCAAACAAAGTAATCATAGAGTCTCTTCAACTTCCATGAAGCTTATGGAGTTTTCAAATATCTCTCCTTAATCGAGGCTCGACTTCTTCTTAAGTGTCCAGAGTATACCCTTTACCCTTTGTCTGATACTTGAGTTACTTTTTACTCATCTTCGAGATAACTCTAATACCATGCTAGGAATCGCGACTCTCTACAATTATATGATATTGTCCATTTTGAGTATAAGCTTTCATGATATTTCTTTTAATTTTCTCAAATGCACCGAGAAATGCACCACTAGAGATATATTCCTTATCTATGAACCATATTCCTTATCTATGAATCGATGATCAACCCCTATTCATTAGCCAATGTGGACTCTCTTCTCTAAACCATCCAAACCATCCTTTGTTTTTGGTACATGGTACATAAAAGCCAATTCAACTTTTACAGACCGAGTCCATTGAGATTTAAATTTCTTTCGGTACTAAGGCTACACGTCGTGTTTTCACATTCCTTAATTTTCACCATATAAAATACAAAAATTTTGAGTGACAGAGGAAACTGAACGGATTTCCACAACAAGCCAACTACAATTGAAAAAGAACAAGAAGAAGAAGAATTTCTGATACCTGTCGGAACTTGATGATTGATCAACAATAAGCATTAGCAGGCGATGAAAGCGCAAGGAATTAAGAGGGCTCTGGCTTGGATCACCAAAAGTTACCACAAGAACAAGTCCCATTGTGGAAGTGATGAAATCTCATGTTATCCCTTATAATGATCTCCCTTCCAGTGATTTCAGATGCACCACACATGACATTGTGGCAATCCTCGCATATCCTAAGGTTTTTCATGATCGTAATGGTTTCCCCTGCCTCAGTACATAACAGCCCGTATGCCAACGCCAGCTTCTCACTATGACTCATCAGTATTCGTTCCTTTTCGTCATCGGTCAAGTCATAAGGCACAGAGCTCAAGTTTGGCTTGTATCCATGGGCTCTTAATCTCTCAAGGAGTTGCCTCAAGGCTTGTCTAATCTCACTTGATCGTTGATGGGTTGCATCATCCGCAAAGAATTCGTGAATGTCCCCTTTCTTTCCTTCAAACCAGCTGCAGCCAGGATTCTTCTTTAAGCCTTTGGCTCGAATCACTTTCCGTAATTTCGACACCTCTTCCCATCTTCCTGCTGATGCATATATGTTTGATAGCAGAATGTAGTTCCCTACACCATCTGGTTCTAGCTTGAATAATTGATCGGCAGCTACCCGAGCAATGTCGGGATTCCCATGGATGCGGCAAGCTCCAAGCAGTGCTCCCCATACACCTCCATGGGGTTCCATTGGCATGGTTTCAATGAGTTCAAGAGCTTCTTCCAAACATCCACCTCGACCAAGGAGATCAACCATACACGCATAATGATCGGGTGAAGGCGTTACGTTAAAATACTTTTCCATCTTAGCAAATAGCTGTCGACCTTGTTCGACCATACCGGCATGGCTACACGCTGAAAGCACCCCAATGAAAGTAACCTTATTTGGCGTGATCTCAGTCTTTAACATCTCATGGAACAACTGCAAAGCGGAATGAGCGCGACCATGCATAGCGTATCCCACAATCATTGAACTATACGAGAACACATTTCTTTCCTTCATTCCTTCAAAAACCTTGTATGCCTCATCAGGACTGCCACATTTAGAATACATATCGATAAGAGCAGATCCCACCATTACATTTTCATAAGGTCCAAAGCCTGATCTTTCAGCAATGTCTCTAATCCAGTTAGCATATTTAACTGCACCCAATTGTGCACAGGCTGAGATGACACCAACAAGTGTAACTTCATCGGTCTCGATACCGACATCCTGCATCTTCTGAAAATACTCCAATGCCTCCTTTGGTCTAGCATTTTGGGCATAACCAGTGACCATTGCAGTCCATGCCACCATATCCTTCAAAGGCAATTCATCAAACAGACCCCTAGCAGATTCCATATCCCCAAACTTCGCATACGCAACAATCAGCTCAGTCCATGAAACCACATCTCTCTCAGACATTTCATCGAACACCTTCCGCCCACAACCCAAAACCCCACATTTCACATACATATCAATCATCGTATTACCAACATATAAATCAGAAGCGAAACCCCCAATCAAAATCGTCTGAGCATGCACCTGCCTACCCAAATCCAAATTAAGAGAAGCCCCACAAGCCTTAAAAAGCGCAGAAAACGTAAACGAAACAGGACTGACGCCATTCCTCCTCATGTTAGTATACAAGTTAATAGACTCAGTGAAGGGTCCTTGAAGGGCATACCCACGAATCATGGCAGTCCAAAGAAAGGGGTTAGGGTAATTAACCTGTCCAAAAACCAGACGTGGGTAGCAATCCATTGGGACCTCTACCTTCGAAAGCGTGCGAATGAGTTTGGTGAGGACGTAAGAGCATTGACTCAAGCCATTGCAAATGATTTGGCCATGAACTTGCTTGATTTGAGAAAAGTCCGTGCAGTCGTGGAGAATACTTATGAGTCGCCATTCTAAGAGCTTCCGCTGCTGTTGAAGCTGAGAAAAGGGTATGAAATTTGACGTCGCCTGTGTCTGGCTGGGCTGTAAATGACTAAGCTTGCAGACTGTGGAGAAGTTGCGGGAGAGACCAATCATTACAAAGTTGCAGGCATTGGAGGCGGACCGTTCGACGGTGACTCCGGCGACTTCGATAAATCGCTAGACGGGGCACATACAAGGGTTCGATTAGTTAGGGCAATTTATTTTTTTAATATTTTAATATAATATTTATTTTAAAATATTTAAAAAAAATCTTAATAAATCAATAAATCAATATAAATATAATATAATATGTTGAACCTAATTTTTAAAAATTTTAATTTTAATATTACACCGTTTAAATATTATAATTTTTGAGGCATTAAATTAACCAATATATATATATAACTGTAACGACCCTAAATTTCCACATATCTAGAGTCGCCACTAACGTCTCATGCTCATCTATAAAGCGGAAATATAACTCTTACATGAACATCATTTATAACGTAAACTTCAAAAACGTTTAAAACAACTTATTCTCTGGAAAATACAGTCATAGTCTTACGTGTTTAAATACAAAATACTAAAGTTTAGAGAAAATAAAAACAAATACAAGGTAATTTAAAACAATCGAATGCAAAACACCATATTCTAACTTAAAACTAAGAATTTAAATATGAATCTATCTTATGCACGTGCCACAGTCTCTGCTCGCGATGCCGTCGTCCTCCGTACAAGTGCGCCTTGCCCTTTATCTGAAAAATGATGTGGCACACTTACTGAGTATTTATATATATATATATATATATATATATATATTTACCGGCTTAACCGTGGCTTCCTAATCGTATCTATATCCCCTTTCGTTCCTTCAGTTACATCAAGTCTCAGTTCTGTTTCCAACGACCGATGAGAGAAGGCTTGGACGTATAGCAAAAAAGAATAAGAGGTATGACAGACGAGAATGGTATTATGAAATGAAAGGTTGGAAACAGAGCTGGAGATGAGTGCTAGCCGAGGGTTAATACTGAAAAAAGCACCTTAGCAATTACTAGTAATGCCCCTATCGACTTCAGTCTTATTTTTGTTAACTTGAGTAACGAACATCGACTATATATATATATATTAATATGTGTTGAAAGTATATTTATATTAAGGGGAGAAATTGGGCGCGAACGGGTACGAGGAATATAATCCCGTCTTCGATCCCAATAATGGAGAAAAATGTTCTACACTCCTCCCCTATTCCCAGTCTAATCCGAGAATCCCCTCCAATAAAGAAGATAGAATTAAATAAAATTATAATAAATATATGCATAGTAAGAAAAAAAAATATATTTTAAAATTAATTATTATTTCGTTCTAACTCTAAGTAATTTTTTATTTATTTGAATGAACTTCCCGAACATTGGGTTAGATTGATTGATTTCTTCCCGTTACCTAATTTCCCGTAGTTTTATAATTTTTTTAATATTTTATTTGCAATTCAATATATTAATAAAGTGATTTACATTGGATATTTAAGTTATTTATGGTTTACTTTATCAACAATTTACTCCCTTTATATGAATTATTTAAATTTTAATGCAAACATATAATAAAGAATGTTCCATTAATTATGAATTTTTTGACTTTTATGTAACACTTCTAATAATTTAGCAAATGAGGAAAATTATTTTACTTAAAAAGAAATGGCATTTCAACGAAGAATTCCGTAAATTAATATGTTTCACCATCGATAGAATTTCAGCTCGAAGCTTTAACGTTACATTTGCTAAAATATAAATTTTAAAACGAGAGATTTAATAGAAAATAAAGATTATAGTCAAACTCGTTAGGTCGGGATCTTTCTTTTACTGCCTAAATTTCTATTTGTCAACAGTGGAGAACTACTGCTCGATCGAAAAAACAAATAGTTGTTGAGATGTTCTATATTATCGAACCGAAACTGAAAGGTAGCACTTTTGTACGTTATCATAGTATGTCACATCGTCTTGTCTCCGCTTCATTGAAGAGTATCTATAAACTATTTTCACTTCACTAACAATGAAGATAGAGTGTTCGTTTTCGTCGGTCATTTAAGCACATTGTGTCGTCAAAGTATCTTTCGTTCATCTTTTGTTTGTGTTCTTTTTCTTATTTCATTGAACGTTTGAACTCGACGTAAAAGGTTCAAAATAGTATTTTTTTTTACGTAACTTAATTAATTAAATTTAAAAATTAAAAAGAGAATAATTCGAATAATCTAATCGAGTGGTAGGGGCATTTCTTTCTCTTTTTTTCTTAAATATTACGTGTAATGTCTTTATCAAATTTAAAAATAGGGATGACTTAGAGGCAAAGCAAAAGAAAGATTAATATAATCTATAATTTAATTAATAGAAATAAAAAAATTAAAATGATCCCAACTTTTAAAAATTCAATTAAAAAATTTTAAAAATACTTTTTTAACTTAAAAGTTTCAACTTTTTTTAAAAAAAATTAAAAAATATATTTACGTCAAAAATATTTACCAACATTCAAAAGTAATATTAAAAAGTTCGAACATATACGACACCAAAAAAACTGTTTTATGTTTTTTTTTATAAAGATAAAAAGATATTAATGTTATTTTAAAATTTTATGAATATTTTTTAAACAAAATAATATTTTAAAATTTATGGATATTTTTTATATTCATAAAAAACTAATGGTAAGAGTATATATATAGACTCGTTTTTTTAAAAAAATTAATAATATTATTAAAAAATTTAAAAGTTTAGGAATATGCTCGAGTATTTTTATTAATTTAACCTAAAAACTACTTTTTCTTTTTCAACTTAATATATATATATATATTAAGCTGCATGGGTTTCATGTGGGAATTATCCAAGAGTGCTATTTATTTTATTAAGCTTTTTTTCAAATAATTATTTCATAGCTTAATTGAGATAAAGGTGAGGGAATATGCTATATTTATGCTTTGGTGCTTTATTTTTACGTCGAAATATTATATTTTAATTTATTTTTTTATGGGTTCTCAATCGTAATTACTTTATCCACTTATCTTTAATTATTTTTATGAGTGAAAACTATTGGACACGAATAATTTTAAAATTTTAATTTAAGAATTTTAAATCGATAATTTATTTATTTTTATTATTATTTTTAGATTTTTGTTTTTGTCTCCTTCTTCTTGATTTAGAATTAGGTTTTACATTTTATGTTGTTGTTGGCCAAATTATGGGTGATTTTTCATTGATTTTCTTTTTCACAATTTTATAAATTTAATTAATATTTTCAACTTAAATTACCCTAATTAAATAAAAATGTAAAAAAAAAATAATAATAAAGACTATTTTATAATTTTATTTTACGGGATCTCACGATTCATCTTCTTTGGGGTCAGTGTCCTTTCTAACACACCACTCAGTATCTAACTCTGATACTATTTACAATGGTTCTCTTATCGATGTGATCCAAACTGAGATTCAAAGCTCTGATTTCTTGGGTATCTCTATCTTTGAACTACGTTAAAATCGGTCGAAATTAGTATCGATTTTTTTACACGAACGGTTTGTTGATTTGGTTGGATTAGTTGAACACTATTCGGATATGGTTTAGGTTTTTCAACAAAGCAGTTGAATGTGTCTCTACTTTTCGCCCTTCAATTCCCAACAATAATTTAAATCTAATTATTATTGCATTTTTTTTAAAATTTTAAAATCAACTTTTTACTAGAAAAATTTTAAAATATTTCTTTTTGAATAAGACAAAAGTAATATAAATATTAATAAATTAATTGACCAAATATATTTTTAATTATTTTAAAAAAATTATACCAAATTCACCTTAATTCATAATAATGCAACTCAATTATCAAGGGAATTAGGTGGCTTGAAGTGAAAAGAACACCGTTACAAAAATATAAATTAATAATATTAAAAAAAGATTCCAAGCTACGTGGCAATATAAGTATCAATACGACGTCGTTTTTCGTGGATATTGGGTGAAAATTTTTAAAATTTACAAATTAAAAAAAAAAAACTAAAAAATCTCTTTAATTTAAATTTATTAATTTCAATAATATTAAATATTTGGTTACTCGGAGTGAATTTTGGTCTATAAAATTTAATTAAATTATAGGGACTAAATTGAAATTATACTAAAGTTTTAATTTTATTCGTCCAATATAACTTTTTATTTTTTATTTCTAAAGAATAAATGTGTATATTAATTTTTTTTTTTAATGAATTATTGGCCTTAATGAAAAAAGCTTAGGTTACATGATTAATACCACTCCATATGCTTTTTGATACATAAATTATAATCTATACCTCCTTTAAATTGGTACACCACTTTTGAATTAATACACAATAAATTAAACTATATACGAGTTGGGTCGGAATATCTTTTAATTTAAACACTTTTTTCAAATTTATTTTAAATAACTATAACAACTCGAGCCCACTGCTAGTAGATATTGTGCTCTTTCAACACTCTTATAAAGAATGTTTTGTTTCTCGACCTTAACATCTTCGCTGACACACTGCTTAGTGTCTAGGTTTGATACCATTTCTCGATTTGTGTGTTATCTAAGTTATTCCAGACACGGGGAAAACTAAAGAAAAATGTTGTATTTAATGGAAACATTAAGAACAAGGTATCGTTAACTTTCGAAGCAATTAAACTTTGTTTTAAAAAATTAAATTAAAACGTGTGACTTATTAATTATAGAACACAATTAAAGTAGCGATGTGATTAATGATGTTTAGAAAGCAAAATCAAAAGGGTTTTTTTTGCTAATCCTTCCTTAATCAGCTTAGAATTGATTAATTAAGTAAAACATTCATAATTAACAACTCCAAATCCTTTATTTCTTTGTTACGTAAAGCTTTTTTAGTTGTTAGCTACCAACTCCCATTGCTTTGATTAATTCTCTGTCTATAAATTTAATTTCATAATCTTCTTTGGATCATACTTTGAAGCTTCCTTCTAAGAGCTATCATGGCTATGTCTATGAGCTTTGTCTTTGCTTTGGCTCTTCTTGCCATGGCTTCTGGTGGTTTAGCTCATAAGATTGGCGGCGGTGGCGGCGGAGGTGGCGGCGGGGGTGGTGGTGGTGGTGGTGGTGGTGGGTATTATTTGTATTCACAATTCTATGACCATTCTTGTCCAAGAGCTCAAGAGATAGTGAAGTACATAGTGGGTAAGGCTTTTGCTAAGGATCCTCGCATGGCTGCTTCCTTGCTTAGGCTTCATTTCCATGATTGCTTTGTTAAGGTTCATTTCTAACTCTATTTTATTTTTTCGAATTTGAAATTTGATTAAGAATTTAAAGTTGCTTGAGACTAATGGGTATCGGGTTGTTTAGAAATAGAACGAGTTTTTGAACGGAGAAGTTTGTTATTGTTGTGAAATAATTGAAGATACGAGGTTATGAGGATGTCTGTTTAATCTGCGAGATTGGGTCATGTAGGGACGAACTCCAAATGGGTTGGAGAATCTATGTTTAAATGGAGAACGAGGGAGAGATGGGGGAGAGATTTTTATTAGTTTGAGTAAATGGGAACAGGGACGAGAATTACATTCCTTGTCCTCGTACTTGTCATGTTCGTAGAGAATGAAATTGTGAGATTCCACACTAATGGGAGAGGAGAACGAAACATTTTTTTCTAGGGGTGTGGAAATCTCTCTCTAGTAGACACGTTTTAAAAACCTTGAGGGGAATCCCGAAAGAGAAAGCTTAAAGAGGACAATATCTGCTAGTGGTGGGCTTGAGCTGTTGTAGAAATAGGAAGCGGGGCTGGAGACAGAAAAGGCTTCTCTATCCTGTCTCATCTTCTTAAACATTTAGCTTTTTAGAGATGGAGACAGGAAAGGCTTCTCGAGAGTCTAATAATTTCATCTTCTTAAACATTTGACTTTTTCAGGGCTGTGATGCCTCCCTGTTGTTAGATAGCAGTGGGACAATAACGAGTGAGAAAAGGTCAAACCCAAACAGAGACTCCGCTCGAGGCTTTGAAGTCATTGACGAGATCAAATCCGCCTTGGAAAAAGAGTGTCCTCGCACTGTTTCTTGTGCTGATATCTTAGCCATTGCTGCTAGAGACTCGACCGTCATAGTAAGCCTCTTTCTTTCTTTTTCCCTCGTCTATTTAAGCTTAAAACTGAGCCAATTTGTTGGTACAAAAGACTGGAGGACCGAGTTGGGAGGTTCCATTAGGGCGAAGAGACTCAAGAGGAGCTAGCCTTAGTGGCTCAAACAATGACATTCCAGCTCCAAACAACACTTTCCAAACCATTCTCACAAAGTTCAAGAGACAAGGCCTCGACATAGTCGACCTTGTCGCTCTCTCAGGTAAGACTTAATTTTGAAACGTTTACAAAAGATCAAAGACAATACTATAACTTTTGACGAATACAGGAAGTCACACCATCGGGAACTCTCGATGCACTAGCTTTAGACAACGGCTCTACAACCAAACTGGCAATGCCAAACCCGACCCATCACTCGATCCGTCGTATGCAGCTGAATTGCGCCAACGATGCCCAAGATCAGGGGGCGATCAGAACCTGTTTTTCCTGGACTTGGTCAGCCCGACCAAGTTCGACAACTACTACTTCAAGAACCTTTTGGCTGGGAAGGGACTACTGAACTCGGATGAAGTTCTGTTGACAAAGAACCAACAATCTGCCGAGTTGGTGAAGACATATGCAGAGAATTCGGAGACGTTTTTCGAGCAGTTTGCGAGGTCGATGGTTAAGATGGGGAACATTTCTCCGCTCACGGGTTCGAGGGGGGAGATCAGAAAGCATTGTAGGAGAGTTAACAAAGATTAGGAAGATGAAGATGAAGATGAAGGTGTTTGAATGTGTTTGTGTGTGAGAAGTTTGTTGTTTGTTGGTTTGTTTGTCAAATTCTTCAATGTTTTTATGGTCTGTTTTTTAACTCAGAAGTTCATGTATTTGTGTGTTCCTTCAATCATTAACCTTTTTATCTCATAAATTTGATCCTCTTTGTGATTTATATGATTTATAGACCAGAACGTTTCGATTGTCTCGGTCTCGAGAAAGGAATCAGTTAAAAAAATATTCTTGAATTTTTATAAGTTTCAATTGAAACATTTCAAAAATAACTTTATCCTTAGTTTTGGATCGAGATTTAACAAAAATACTCTTATTTAACGATCTTAACATTTTTTTTTTTTTTTTATCAAGAACAGAAATTGTTTATCTACCTCTCATAAATTATTTCCTTCAATTTAATCAATTTAAGGGTAAGTTCATAAAGGAATAGATTCTAAAAGCTAAACTAAAAAAAAAAAAAAAAAAAGGATATTATGAAAAATTGCAATAATCGGATTCATTGATATTCTTGATACAGTAGTAGATGCTATCACACATACAATCATACTCAATTCGTAGATGCTATCACACATACAATTATACTCAATTTGATCTTCTATAATTTCGCACGTGAGGGGTTATTTCTTGGTTTCGTCCCGTCATTAATAACTTGATTATTTTGAGATAATAGTAATATAAACAACGCTCGTAAAGAATTTCACACGTGAAGGGTTATTTCTTGGTGAATCTTCTATAATTTCGCACGTGAGGGGTTATTTCTTGGTTTCGTCTCGTCATTAATAACTTGATTATTTTGAGATAATAGTAATATAAACAACGCTCGTAAAGAATTTCACACGTGAAGGGTTATTTCTTGGTGAATTTCACACGTGAAGGGTTATTTCTTGGTTTCGTCCAGTCATTAATAACTTGATTAGTTTGAGATAATAGTAGATAGATAACTTGATTAGTTTGAGATAGTAGTAGATAGATAGAGATGATAGTAGATAGAAACAACGCTAGTTTGAGATAATAGTAGATAGATAACTTGATTAGTTTGAGATAGTAGTAGATAGATAGAGATGATAGTAGATAGAAACAACGCTTGCTCGTAAAGTCGTAGTCTTATTGAAACTCACAGATATAGGTCTGCCTGCCATCCACTAGAATAAATGAAGTTCCCAAGAAATATAGGCCTGTCTGCATCCACTAGAATAAATGAAGTTTCCCAAGAAATATAGGCCTGACTGCCATCCACACCCGAATAAATGGATAAATGGAGTTTGCCGAAAGAGACATAGGACTAAAAAGAGAGCCAGGATCTTTTGTATATAATCCCACATAATCTCGTTATCAGTTCCGATACGTACACCAAAAAGCTACTAACAAAAATTTATATAAAAATGTTTACAAAACTTTTAAAAACTCTTAGTATTTTTAAGATTTTAGTGAAGTTTGAAAAAATATTTAAAGGTAAAGTTGACAAAGTTAATAAATATTTTTACAATTTAGATTCAAATAATGAAAATGAAATGAAATAATTGAGAACTTTTTTTTTTCCCAAATATTTTTAGAAAATAACTATCAGAAACATAGTTTAAAAAAAAAAAAAAAATACAAAACCTAAAATAAAAAGAGGTATTAAATTACACATAATACATATTTATTAATTTATTAAAAAAAATTCATAGTAGTATGATGATGATGTGAAAGGAAGGAGGCATATTAGTAGTGATGATGATTTATGAAGCCAAGGAAGGAACAGACTACTACTTCTGTTGTTCTTCAGAAATTGGTAAAAAAAAAAAAAACAAAAAAAACAGCACAAATTCATCTTCCTCCTTTACAAAATGCCACGCCTTTCCACTTTTTTACTTCCTTTTTTCGTTTCCATAATCATTTTCTACTTCCTTTTCAACTTACAAACAACGGAAGCCACACCCATAACACAATGGAAGAGGTTACGTTACACCTTGTCGTCATGGAACCACCACCTCGTCTCCTTTGGAGACCTTCCGTTCCTACAATTCTTTACATAACGATCGTTATCGTCAGGGCGTTGCTGCAATTCAAAACAACAGACCATCACACATCGATTTGCTTCTTACATCTTAACAATGTCAAAGAATGCTGAAAAACATATTGATTTTGTATATCAGACCTTTGCGGGGGAGCTTGACAGCATGGAGAGAATGCTGATACAGATGGAACTTACAGTCATTGCCGGCGACCATGAATCGTACAAAATATCTACATAGTTTCACAGTGCAGGGAAGTCATAATGGTCAGTCTTGCTAGCCACAAAGGTGATAACTAAGCTCTCAGACAAAAGCCAATAGATCACATATAACCCCATATCATAGATTAACAGGATTCACAACGGTTAGAAACATATATCAGAGGAAAAGAAACCGACGTAACAACTACACTGAGATCCCACATCGATTGGAGAGTGGAACAAAGTATTCCTTATAAGGGTATGGCAACCTCTCCCTAGCAGACACATTTTAAAACCGAGAGACTGATAGCAATACATAATGGGCCAAAACAGACAATATTTGCTGGCGGTGAACTTGGACTGTTACATACACCACCATATTATGAAAAAAACGCATCATCTTAGTCACACATGTAAAGTGCATCGGAACAACTACATCAATTGCAAGTTATAGAGGCGTTCGAAATCAAACCAACGATCCAAGCTAAACTGGTTTGGTTTGAGGTTTCTTTCCCTTTGTTCCAGCATTTATAGTTTGGTTCAGTTCAAAAAAATTCCATCTAAAGCAAACCAAAGAATTAAGACATAGATTGCCAAAATAAACAAATATGGTGAGATCCCACATCTCCAACCGAGAGGGGAACGAAACATTCTTTATAAGGGCGTGAAAACCTCTCCCTAGCATACGCGTTTTAAAAACCTTGAGGGGAAGCCCAGAAGAGGAAAGCACAAAGAGGATAATATCTGCTAGCGGTGAACTTGAGTTGTTACACATATTAACTCCTAAATAACACAAAATATAATATAATTAATGATGTCTTGTAAAGTCTAAAGGCAAGTTTGAAAAGACAAACATTAAAAAACAATTACAATCTAACATGTTTGGGATTTTTTCAACGTTAGTACTTATTGTTTGAGCAGCTTGGTTCTGTTCTTTTTCTTTATGTGTGTGTGTGTGTGAATGTATGTACATAACTGGTTCAAAGATTCCAAAACAAACCAGACCAATGAACATCCTAGTAAACAACATGACACAATAAACACCGATCCTACAATAAATTATCAGCATAGAGGGTCTTCTCATATATACAAACTTGTTATTACCAAAAAAAAAAAAAGAGAAGAAACGAATTCCAACTCAAGCGGTACTTTCTCTGTAAATTAGTTTATATTGAAAAGTAGTAAGTGAATGGATGCAAGCCACTTGTTGTCGCATCAACAAAAAGTGATGTTCTTCTGTTGAACTAAAAGGACAGGATGTATACCAAAACCTTCCTGTAACATCAAATCATTCAGGTTCCCCATGACAAGTCAGTGATAAGGCTGCAGGCAACGTGCCACTATATAATGGGAAAGTCTAGAAACGTCCTCCCCCCACCCCCCATTGAGATATCTACTACTTGGGTGAAATTCAATTGAACTCAGACCTTATGACTCCGACTCTCCTGACACAAATATTCTAAGCAAAACTCCTTAGACAGCATTGAACTCAAAACAGTGTAGATTGGAAAGGGGACAAAAGTATGAACACAAACAACAGAGAGAAGAAAGGAATATAATAAGAACTCAATAATCCTGCAGAACTGCCACCAGTAGAGGCACCAAGAGAAAACAATAGATATACCAACCTAGACAAATGTGACCGTTGCTATAGATATGAGGATGCAGGGGAGCTGGATGCAGAAATATAACCTGTAATGAAACGGGCAGGCCAAAATCAAAGGCAATCATAATACAATCGATAAACAAACAAAGCTGCCATAGGGTTATGGAATGGAAATGATCTCAGAGTTGGATGATTATGTTTAGACCTGTGGGGCTTCCATTGGATAATGTTCGGGGAAATCCACCTGAAGCTGGTAGGTTTCATTTGCATAGAGAGTTCCAGGGGCTCCGTTGACTTCAATCACCCACCTTCCGACAAAAAAAAACCCAGAAATGAACGTGAAATTCCTACTAAAAGCAACAACAACAAAAATTCCTTACAGAACCGACTACAGGAAATAACAGTAACAAGAAAACTTCGTCGTGATACAAAAATGAAGCCAAGGACGACGCAATCAGACCTAAACAAAGACGCCACCACCACTAATTGCACGGAATTAAATAGAATTGTAGCCTTGTTTTTCTACGACGGTGAGTATGAACGACGACCTAGAAAGCGAGTAAACGGAATTTTGTTTTAAAAAACCCTACGAGGAAAGGGGAAGAAGAAATACCTTTGAAGATTATCGGTGACCCTGTGTTTAAAACCAGCGGGAGGGTTAACCTGCCACTCAACGAGCTCCTTCTGGAGGCGATTGCAGGCAATCTTACTCAGAGCCTGGAAATCAAAGAAGGAAAATGAATCAAATCAGAAACGGAAAGGGAGAAGAGGAAGAGACAGGGGAGATGAATTAGAAGGCAGTGGATTGATGAATCGAAGAAGGCGAAGAGGAGGAGGAGGAGGAGGAGGAGGATGATGAAGATGATGAAGATGGGGGGAGAGAAGAGAAAAAGAAGGAACCTTGCGGGCGGAGTCGGAGGAGCTGGTCATGCTTGGGTTAGGCTCCGCAATGGCAGAGAAAGAGGGGAGAGTTTTTATGGTGAATGTGACGAAGATGTAGACGAAAGGGACAAAGTGGAGCGGCCACGACCTTATATATATTTATATAATTATTATATATTATTTATATATATATATATACCGCCACTCCCATTCTTCCTTTCCTATTCCTTTCCCATTTACTTTTTAAATATCTTTTCTTTTTCCAATCTAGTCAAATTATTATTATTTTTTTAGACGAGTTTTGAGCTAGGTTCAAATTGGAAATTGGTAATAGACAAGTTTTTGATATAATTATCGACGAGAAATTTTAATACATTAAACGTAATATTTACTTATTTTCACGTAAATTTCTTTGAATTTAGTGTTTGGTTTATATATAAATACTTAATTTTGTGTGAAATAAGTCGAAATTTTTTAATTTTGGTTGATGTAGAACTCACCGAGAATCCAATTCACGCAAAAATAAATAAATAAATGATGAAATTTACGAGGAGTAAGAATGTGGGGATGGGGAGTGGAAGGTTTTTCCATCCCGCTCAGCCCTGTGAACATCTCTAGTTACAAATCTAACAACTACATTAATCTCTAAGATCAAAAGATTTACTGGTTCATATTCATAAAATAATAACAAGATTCAAATCCAAAATTTATCAAAGTAAAAAAAGTAAGGATAAAGAAATCCTGTCTACCGTGTCGATCTAATGTTGCTGATAGGATCTGCATGATCTTATCTTCCATACCATCATAATTTTTTTTTTTTGTTTAATTCTCCATAAATTCTTCAAAACGTCACCCAAATGTTGAATACATAAAGTAAACTAAGACAAGATGGAAGAGATAGCTTTCAATGTTACAAAAAAAAAAAAAAACATATGAACTAGGTTAATTATGTTCTTCTCATAATTTAGGATTTTTATTTTAATTATTAGTCAATTATCTGGTTTATTTTTAAATTGGATATCTGTTGACTAGACCTTTTATATGGTCCACAGCCTTGTAACCAAAAGTCCTAGGCCATTCTTTTTTTTTTTTTTTTTAAATTATATATCAAATTTGTTAATGTACACTAATATTAAAAAAAAAAAAAAAAGAAACACTTGACTATTATGTGGAATACATATGGAGTATTAAAATGAAGAAATAATACAGACTTTTATGGTCTTTAATTACTAAATCTATGAAAATAAGTCACTAACAATTAATTAATAATAACTGAAATTTTATTTGATAAAATGGGTCTTTGTTCCTTTGACACATTATGATTAAATAATTATTTTGAAGGGAGAAATTGGTAGCTGGTAAAGTTATATGCTTTAATGCAATAATTAAACTTTTGATGGGAGAATTTGATTCTATTTCCAAATATCACATTATCTCTTCAACAAAGGAGTCAAAATTCCAAACTTCTCAATCATGTATGGTTGGAAGAGGACCTCGAACATATTGACTCGATAAGAAAATAAATCAATAAAGATTTATGTTTTAATTCCTTTATACCAAACTTTCTTTAACTTTTCCGTTGATTTTAATTATGCCCACTATAATTAAAATGTAATATCACATGACATGTAAAATAGTGATATATACTACAAAAATGATAGGTTTCAATTATGTCCCAAAACTTACGTAAAGTTTCAATCACTCTTATTGTTTCAAAAGTTTCATTGTAGCTC
Organism: Cucurbita pepo subsp. pepo; assembly: GCF_057944985.1. NCBI lineage: Eukaryota > Viridiplantae > Streptophyta > Magnoliopsida > Cucurbitales > Cucurbitaceae > Cucurbita > Cucurbita pepo. Next base: position 5,279,260 of record NC_141811.1, read on the forward strand.
TTCTAAGTAGTATAAAATAACCATCCCACTTAGAAAGGAGAGTTAGGAGTCTTAGTTACATTCAAAATAATGTTGTATAACCTGAGGGGCACAAGAATAAACTTGTGGGTAGGGGCAGAATATTAATTTTCATCTATCCTAATCAAAAGAATATCATCCACTCAGAAACAAGATGAAAAGACAATTTTTTATATATGAAAAAAGAGTTAAAAAGAGTCTTGATTACCTTCGAAATAACATTGTATAGTCTCAAGTGCACAAGAATAAACTAGGGGTTGGGATAGAATATTAATTTTCATCTATGGATGAAATTAGAAGTCTATATCCCACAATCATTTGACATGAATTAAAGTTAAGAAATTAATGTTTTTAAGAACAAAATCGTTACCAACTTCAAATAATCCCTCCAAAAACAACTATGGGTTACCAACTTCAAATAATCCCTCCAAAAACAATTATGGGTTACCAAATCGATACAAGAAAAAGAAGAAAAAGATGAAAATAAAGGCAAATTTACACGCATTCAAACATGCGTCAATCCAAAGCTAAACACAAAACTTGGAATTGGTACCCTCTAGACTATTTGTAAAGACAAAAGGCAGAATAAAATCCTACACATACTTCCACAAAGCAGATTTGGTGAACATCATTCCAATAAGATAAAATTTCAAACTTACAAGAATACAAATCCGATTTCGAATGTAAGATCCTTGAAAATGAAACAGGGCTCTGAAAACTACGTTTTCTAAGTTCTCTAATTTTTTGTTAAATTTTGAATTTTGTTTTTTAATTTAGACTAGAGAACAGAGAAGAATATTAAGTCAAGTGTGAATTTTAAAAACAGAAGATAACAACATAAACGTGATCGAACAACGCTTAGCTATTTCGACTAAACGTTTCAAGCTATTTTTACATATACCAAAGTTAAATAATGAGACTCAAACATGGCAGATACTTCACTATATAATACAATCAGTTAATGTCTGATATATATAATAAACCGGAGCACTAAACCATAGAGTTGCATCTTAATTTTATGATTGGCTGCCTACAACATCCCTTCAGAATTCTAAAGCAATATTTGTTAGATTTGTTCATTATTTTTGGTTTGTTGTGGATTATTTATTTCACAAGCAGCTATCAAATGCTCTAAAACTCAAACACTCGAGACATTTATTCATGATAAGAAGAGACGAGTCGAGAACCTGGCTCAGGTTAGGAACCGAGGGAGTGCGGCAGAACTTTATAGGGGTTGAGTATGCCACGAGGGTCCAGCAATTTCTTGATAGAAGCCATGATTTGTACCTGTTTAAATTGGTAGCTTTAGTTTAAAATGTTATAAAACGAATACATAGATGAATAAATAATAGAATAGAAAACTTAAATAAGTTTTTAAAATACGAACAATTTCAGGTGACTTGCTGTAGAAAATCTTGTTGGCTTTCATCAATCCCAAGCCATGCTCTGCGCTGATGCTTCCACGATGGTTGGAAGTCCATTCATAGACAAAGGGTTCAATTTGTGCCAAAACCTGAAAAGGTATCACATGTGAATAAAAACTGATACCAAATACCTAAAAATTTCAGCTGGGCAGGATCAATAGGTGGGATTACCGCATCATCATACTGTGGAGTTGAAATATTCAGATGCAAATTACCATCTCCAAGGTGGCCGTAACCAATTACTATAGCAGAGTTGCCTAAAGAGAGCAGATTTTGAATTGTCTATGAATAGTGGCCTTCAGAAATCAGAAGTTCCTGTGAGGAATACCTCTTACCAAGTCGTGTTCGCATTGCCTCGACAATATCGTACATCTTCTCAACAGGTAACGACAAATCATACTTGTAAACAGCTCCTGCTTTCATCAATGCCTCTGAAATGCCCTACAGTCGGACAAAGATCAAACTAGAGAAGACAAATATGCAATCAGTTGCAAATAGAACACAAGCCAGTCAGTTTCCTAATGACATTTAATGCCTCAGTATCTCGAGGGTAATCAATGAATGAGAATAGAGGTGTGCTAGAGTACCATATAGCATTCACTCCCTTAACTGACAGCAATATTGATTGAAGATCGCAGTATAGAGGGGATAAATACCTCACGGATCTGCCAAAAAGAGGATATTTGGTTAATATCTTGTGCAAGAACACCGTCAGAGATTAAACCATCTTCCATCGAACGAAGTAGAAATGCTTCAAGCTTTTCCCTGGTAATCCAAATATGATAGAAGCAAATGAGATTGGAAAAACATGCCACAGCAGCAACATTTAAAGTTTTTAAGCATGAGGCTCTAGTGTCCATGACGAATGTTCGGTTTAATTTGTGACATTATGTTAAAGAAAAGAAATTGCAATCCCTTGTAATGACAATGCATTTCTACTAGATTTTTTTATTGATTTCAGAACGAAATTAAGGCAAGCAATAATATTTCAGCAAGTCCTTGACCATGTATAGCATTTTTTCTTATCAGTACTAAACTTCGAACACCTTTCACAGTGTGAAAGCACATGAGCAGACAGAGATGTATTAGCAACCCTAGCTGCGAAGAGCTTATGTATTTCCATTTTAATCTTGATGGATTATATACATCTCTCACAACTTCGTAGATCTTCACAACTCAATATATTTCCTCTCTTTTTTGAACTTACACGTGATTCCAAATGCATACAAAAATGACGAATCATCAAGGATTTTTTTATCACACCAATAGAGAACTGTCCAAGCAGATAAATGAATTACAAACTTGTGGAAGATTACTTGTCATATGAATCATTACTGCCTGTCGTCTCAATCAGAACATAAAAGTTGTGCATTGTCGAAGGCAATGGATTCCGTGTACCTTCTAAATGATTGAGAACCTATGCACAGTGAAATGAATGAGCGGCGTTTTGAAAGTATAAAAATAGAAAATAGAAACAGATCTCCTTTAGAGATTACGAGCAAGTATCCTAACTAGTTCACTGAGAAAATGAGAACAAAAAAGTGAATATGATTAGTTCATAATTATTTTTTCATTTTCAATACAAACATTCCTGTCAAAGAAATTTATATTTCAAATGTTACTCACAATGAAAACCACTTCTAAACTTGTGTTGTATCCACCAGCTGTCAGACCAGAGTTAAAACATTTGGTGGGTGAAAAAGGGCTTGGGAGAGATCACAAGAGAGAAGGTGCAAGTATCTCAGACTACTTATTTCTATTGTAATTTATTCATTGACATTGCAATATAGTTGTCTTTGGTGTTTTCCTATATTTTTTGTTCTCTGAAACCAATTATACGTCTTATTTCTTTCGGACAATGCAAACATAAGTCATTGAGACTAGCATTAATGATATCATTCTTGGAAAAAGATTCTAGAACATTCTCAATATTTTCTTAGAAAAGAATCTCAATCTAATCTATCAAGTTTTAGGTTGTTCTAACACTACGAATTCCAATTCAAGACCAACTTACCCTGGTGCTTGTTGGGTCTGAAGAGTTAACCACATTAACAAGTTTTAGTCAGGAAAATAATTAGGCACACAAATAATACATCCCTAAATCAATTAAGTCAAAGGACAACTTCCTATACATCTGCGAGTGGTTAATGATTAATATTTGTTAAAATGAATTCTTGAAATATTCAGAGAACAAACAAAACAAGTCTATTATTTTAAAATCCTTCAGCAATCAATAATTGTGTTTCGAAAACAACTAAAAACATTAGATTCAATGTTTGTCCAATGTTTGTATTTTCTCTAAAAATTAAAAATAATTTGTTCAGCGGATCATGCAGTGTACAGGCCCTTAGCTTTCCACTAGTACTACCATATCCAAACAAGAAAACTATCCCCAAGTAAGATGTCCCAAACTATTAAGATATCCACGATTGAAGGAGAAAATAAGAATGAAGAAGAACTCACCACATCCATCGACATGTTATCCAGGAATTCAAATGCTGAAAGAATCTCCCCAAGTTTCCTTTTTGCATCCACTAGAAGTTTCTATTTAATAGGAACATAAATGTCAGTAGAAAATACATATTTTTGCAAAGAAAGAAACAAAAGGGATTTTTTTTTGTCAAAAAAGAAAATGGAGAAGCAAAAGGATTCATAAAAGGCCCAAACGATAAGTTTATAATAACAACTTAGACTTGATAATTGGCAGATCTTGAACATTTTTACCTATTCTTTTAAGTAATCATGCAGGTTGAAGATTTTCAATTATCAATAACCTTCCATCTAACCATACATATCAAAGATTTTGAAAGTTGAGATACCATTGGTTCATAATTTGATTGGATCAACTAAAATTATTCAGAAAAAGTAGAGTTATGATGAACGTAAAACCCAGAGGTGGGATACCTGGCAGCTCGAGTAATCTTTACATCCAAGAAAGGCTACATTAGTAGCAGGTAGTTTAGATGGGGTGAGAATTGAAATCTTGGTTATAATTCCCAAGGTACCTTCACTACCTATAAGATAAAACATTATCAATGCTGATACAACCTCTTATGGAGATGTATATTTATAGATTAAATATGAAATAGATAACATAATAAGCACACACCTATAAACAAATGCCTCAAATCATATCCAGTGTTATCTTTTCTTAAAGTTGTCAGCATGTCGAGCACACTACCATCTGCTAAAACAACTTCAAGTCCTGGAAGATTGGACAAAAGCTTGCTGAGTGCATACACTTTCAAAGAAAAGTTTTTGCAAGCACCAAATTCAAATTCCCACATTTGCAATAAATCAAAGCCACTTATCAGAACCGTCGTCAAAGCTTAAGCTCCTTTATGATTCTCTTCTTCAATAAGAATGGACAAGAGCATCTAATGCTACTTTTCTTTGTGGTTCACGCACGTATCAATTAAAACAAGAGATGCAATATCTATGTAAATCATGAATCAGAATGAACATATGCAATCCTTACCTAGTACACTGCCATGAAGAGATCCATAACGAACAAGGCGCAAACCGCCTGCATTTGTAGAGACATTTCCACCAATCTGGCAGCTTCCTTTAGCACCTAAGTCCAGTGGCATTATAAATCTGAATGGAGACATAAAATATCATGAAATAAATTTGATGCTGAACAGGAACAAGAATTCTTCAGCTAGGCAGGGAGGAGGTACAGGAAAATGAAAGAACTAGTAAATATGATATCATGTTATACTCATTCCACATGCATCAACAAGTACACAGATTTAGAACCTATAGAATAGATCATATCTAAGTAAGGTCATTGCATCAAGTGTATTACCATTAATATTTTCATTATCATTACAATATTAGAAGGTAGAATGTTGAAGGATCGTCTTTAGATACTTTTACACTCAACTTTCTGATTAGTAATTCCAATAATGTTATGGATGCAATTTTTTCATTTGACTCATCAATTATATAGTTTATTTTCTAAAAGCATCATATGCGTTTATATACAAATTATTTGTGTTTGAATCTGTGTTGACATATATATATACACATAAAGAAAGATCAAATTTTATTTTTTGTTCTTGAATTTCCAAAAGATAGTTAATCAAAAGTTTGGGTAAGGCCACTGCATTTATCCTCAGGTTGGTTAATCCCATTGGAGTTGGCACACTGACTCAAAATTTCCTAAATATTCATTAACAGGGTTTCCAAAACTTCCACAAAAGGTGTTAATCAAGTATATAAACAAAACCAAGAAACAACAGAAGAACCAGCGAGAGAGAGAATATAAAAAAGAAACAATAACATAAGAATTTGGTATATTTAGTATGAAACTAAGTCGCCAATTTATCTTGAAGTAAAAACATTTCCTGCATTTCAACTGCAACCCTACATTTTAAATTGCTTCCCAATTCAATTAGTGAATTATTTATCTACTATGAAAGACGTCTAGAGCCTCAGAGAGGAAAAGTGAAGCCAATAACTCATCTAACCTAGCACTTCAAACAATGTCATGTGTAGAAGCCTGAATAAGTTATGTCAGTGATCAAACCATGTAAAGAAAATTACGGTAGCAATTAGCATACTATGAACTGGGCTCAGCAAAAGCACAAGGTAACATACATGCATTGGAATCGCATAAAATTCCTAGTAATTATTAATGTGATAAAACATACTAAACAACTTTACTGAACAGTAAGCAGTTCAGTCAAGTCTTCTTCATGTTGTGGATCTTGAAAAGGAAATCTTCCGGAAGTGTATGTTGACAAAGCAAGCACAGTGTGCCGAATATTACCCTTGGTTGTCCAGGAAGGAAGACAAGTTTTCTAAGATGCCACCGGCTTCACAGACAAGTATGCCACTGACCTGAAGAACGCAACAGAATAACTACCAAATAAGTATTGATCACATAATTGCACTAAAAAATAATAGTTATTATGGTGTAGCCTAAATGACAAAGGAGAGAATTCTTCAAGAAATCTAGCCCAAAGGGTTTTATTATGAGTCAAAAGTATTTGATACAAGACACTAACCCTCCATTTACAACAGACTATGTATTTAGAAAACTAAAAACAATTTAACAAAAAACTAACTCACTACATATTATTATGAATAAAATGATAATTCATCCAAAAAAAAAAAAGACAAGGATAATGATTGCCAAAGCAGGAAATTGGAGCTTTGCTCAGTTTCTCCTAGAAACTTTAAGTGGGGCTGGATTCACTTATGTTTCAAAAGACTAATATGAAAAGGAGGAACCTTTTCCCATGGCTTTTGACTGATACTGAAGGGCATGTAAACTTCAGACAAGTTATGTGACAAATCTGGCCTAAAAAAAAGTGAAAATAGTGCTTGCATCTTGTGGTTAAAACTTAAAGTAATTAGGGAGAGTAGATGGAGAAGGAACAAGAAGACAAATGAAACTGTTGTTTACCTTGTCAAAAGATATGATGTCATTCATTAATCCAAGGTTTATTATTACCTGCAATGGATTCAAAAGAAAGCAATTCCTTTTTGTTAAAATTTAAAAAATAAAGCTATTCAGAGATGATGTTTCTTAAGGGGATTTTCTGCACTAAACGGTATTACTCAACTAAAACCAAAACTGTGCGTACAGTCCATAACATTTTTCCACATAAATAACAAGCAATTTGGATACACAAATATGAATAGACTAGCTACGGCTTAAAAAAAGAATAAACATTTACCCATAGGATATCGAAAACTCTAGAATCAAAATAATTATCCAGATTATAAACATGTAAAGGGACTATATGCTTCACTCATCAGCTGATGTATAGGAACCAAATAAAAAACTAAACAACTATATTACTTCATCAAAAACTGGAACACTTCCGCCAACAAGACCAGTATTTCCACCTTGGGGTACAACAGGCAAGTCTCTGGAGTTACAGTATTTAAGTATCTGGGAGACCTGAGAAAAGACGTCAAACATACATATCAATCCTTAGTTAACTGAAGTTATATAAGTGTCAAAAGGCACCTCAATAGAGAGGGGAAAAAAAGAAAAAAAAAAAAGGAAATGTAAGCCAAATTTTTTGGGCAATTTGATTCCAGTTTCCAGCTTTGTCCTCCTGCAGATGATATCTCTACCTTATAATAGTTCTGAGACATGGCACGAGTTCAAAACTTCTAAAAATTTGCAATAAGTTCAATTTTCTACCACGATAGATTGGTCAGGGAAAGTATTTGATAGAGAAAAAAACAGTACGGATCAAAACAAAAAAATGAAGATTATCAAAGTGAGAAATGGTATCAAGTTCAGCAGGAGTTGCCAAAATAAAAGTAAAATCAATTCATTCCAACTCTTCGTGGCAGTTAACATAACTGTACAGCTCAACAGAAAACTTAAACACACTAACTTCCAGCTTTCCAGTGACCTTCCTTTTCGCACACACCTCCTCTGCCCTGAAGCAGCATATTTTCAGTTTAAGTCAATCTATGGTCAAAGGAGAAAAAAGCTCCGAAAGATGAAGAAAAACTCTCTAGAGTTCTTCCATTTCAACTTATGTTAAAAAAAACTGTGTAATAAGAAAATGAAAGAGGTATCACAATCCAATGTGCCATTTAGTACTTAAATATGCTCTTCACAACCTTCCATGCACATTTGTGGGAGAGTACATGAATCAACAAACCTTATTACATGAGTAACAGAGCTCTAACCTTGTAATTATTGCATACTGCAATGCCCCAACAATAGTTCTATGAAGCTGTGGATCATAGAATAGGCGTCCTTGTATAGCTGATAAAGAGGATTCAGTTATCACAGCAATAGCAATTTGCCTCTGCCAATTTTAACACTTCCCTTTTTTTTTTTCTTTTTTTTTTTTTTAGAATATCCGAAAGTATTTGGACTCAGACTGGAGTACATCTCGATGCCAAGAAAATAATTCAGAAGTCTAAGATACTTCAGAACAAAGTGTTGTTTCTAAGTTGCAATAAGTTCATTAATATTTCTACTTGAACCTCCTAAAATGATGATACCATCCATGTAAACTAGAATTTACATAAGAGTACAACCAGTAAAAACATAAAACGGAATTGATTAGCCTTTGAACTAGAAGCACAAAGAAAAAGAAAAGAGAATATTAGCATTTGAAGTATTGAAGAATCAAACCAGGTTTAGGCGTTCTTGCCATATATTGCTTTCTGCAGTTTCAAATCAGTGAATTATTACCATCATGTACTTGAAAATCTAGTGGTTCTTCCTTAAACACTTGTTCTTGCAGAACACCAAAAAGGAGTGCATAATATGTCTACTTGTCTACAATTCAAGTTATGAGCAGGAGCAAGTGCCAATGTGGACAGATTATTACAGGATTCACTATTGGGCTGAAGGTTTTGGCATAATCCAAATTAGCACGTTAGTGAGATACTTTGGCAGTAAGTCCTGCTTTGAACCATGGGATAGTTCCAACAAAGTGCCTTTTCATAGTGAATTCCCACTTAAAAGTTCACCCATTTATTCTCTCAAGGAGTTTCAGAACCAAGCTCCATGTTTGGTTATTTATCAATGCCAGAAACTCATCGTGCATAACCTTCTTCCAACCTTCATATCATACGAAAGATCTAACTAAGCTAGGTACCACATCCATCATGTGAATTGCTTCTCTGTTTTAAATGCCTTTTTTCTCTGGTAACCATCAGGTGAGTATTTAAACAGGTGAAACCGAAACTGACGTAGCAGAGTTGGTACAAATTTATGAGGGTGAGATTGTTGTGAAGATGGATCAATATTTTTACAGCTACAGAGATGTTAGCTCAAGAGAACAGAAAACTCGAGCAGTATGTATTGAGCTTCCTTAATAGCCAGAGTCAGGACATAGGCTACCTAAAATGTATACTCCTTAGAAGGTCAGCTAGATCATGGCATCACTATCACTATAATTCAACATTCTATAAACCATAGCCATTAGCCATTAGCTTCAGAATTTTGACTTCAACTAGGCATTGACTATAAGGAACGAAAAAGAAAATAGCGTCAACTCAATGAAGAAGAATTAAACCTCTTCTGTGCTCCTAGGTTGAAGTAAAAGCTTACTCGACCCTCTGTACTTCCGCAACCAATCAGTATTTGCATCCAAAAGCCTATCCTCATCCTGAACTACATTTTTCTCCCCCAAAATACTCCGGAAAAAGTCGATATCATCAGAATTTAACCTCGAAAAAGAAGGATTTCTCTGAACCACTGACGATAATGAAGCAAAGCGTCTGAACTGAAATCCACTAGCCATTTTAAAATGATTCATCGCAGAAGCATGATAAGCGTTTCTGCAATATTGTGAAATTGGCGTGCTGTCTCTAATGATAGGCGTTTTGCAGCAGAAGAAAGTTCCTAAAAATGACGGATAAAGAAAACAAGATAAACAAACTAGCAATGCATATCAATCAATCAATCAGATGTATCAGCCTGAAAGAACAGATTGCAAATGAAATCAACCAGACGTGAAACGGAACCTGAAAGCAGACGCGAATTGTTGTGATTCAGATTCAAACGCTGATCGGAGTGAAAATTTCGAGAGTATTTGAAGAGATAACTGGCAGCTTTCCTCTTCATTGTCGTCGTCGTCCTCATCCAAAGCTTCTTTCGAATTCGTTAAATCTCGGAAACTGATATTATGGTAACTAAAATTTTGGGAGAGACATTTTGTTTAATCGGAAGTGATTATGCCAAGAGCGCAAAATCTGAAATTGGAAAGCCAAATGGTTACGGATGCGTGAACTTGCCTTGTCAATCTGTAAGGCGACGTGGATGGATCAACTAGGACAACCCCATCAAAAAGGGTAAATTTTCTAATATCAATTTTGGAATAATACTGAGCGTGTAAGACATTGATTATCATTTAAACGCAAACCTTTCATTTCGCTCCATAAACAAATTTTAAATAATCGAACCATAAGGTTTTTCTTAAATGTTGGAGACCGAGAAAGTCGGAGACTGACATGCAAGAGTCTGTTCTATCCATATGGACTTGACCTAACATTGGAGCTAACATGAATAACATCGTGTCTAATTCCATTGTCTTGTTTCTCGATAATACGGCTCACACTTCATGATGTCACGGTTTTTGCTACTTGTTTGATCATGATTATCGAGAACTAACTCGTGAGTCAGCTTCATAATCAGGACATCCCTAACATCTATCCATCCATATATTATTAAGGCATGAACCCTTCGTGTCTATGCTAAGTCGTTTCTAGATATCATATTGGAGAGCATATTGATATTCCAACTTTTAACTTGAGGGGTGGGGCAAAATGTTAGCACACTAATGTCGTGTATCACTGTTATGCTTGTCCAAGGTGTGTTGCCTATGGTCGCATGTCGAATGTCTAATCATGCTTGTTCAAGACATGTTGTTCATGGCTGCATGCTCATTCCAAACCTCTTTTACTTGCTTTCATGTTAGATAGGTACTTACTATTATTGTTGCATCAATACAAGAGTGTATGATCGGTCACCAAAATCATATCTATACCTATCATAGCTAAAATGCCCCTAGACGTACTATAGAGGGATGTGGCTAGTTGTCAGTTCTTCATACTCGGGTTATATGCTATCAAAGTCATCGTTGTTGCTTATTCGCTTTTAGCTTGTAACATTAACTTCTTTCAAATTATTTTCAACACATTTCCTCGCTCACGTTTTCTAAAATATTTCTTTCAAACACTACCCAAAGCTTAATCATACACTAAGGTTGTCTACAGAGTCCAACTTTCATACAACTGACTTATTTGTTGAATTAAAACAAGTGTCACACAATCGACATCCTATAGTCACAAGAGTGCAATTGTGACACTGTCCAATATTGTTCAAAGGGTTAGCTTATCATTGAGAAAAACAATCATCGTGTATATAAAAATCTCTTCACATGCGAGTATACAATCTTAACTCTCACTATGTTGAATCATTTTAATCATCGAAGTGTGTTGGGCAAGTGTGTAGTTACACGTGTAAAGAGTTTTTTTTTTTTTTTTTCCTTTTTATTTTTATTTTTATCGTGAATCTTGTTTTTACCAATATCAAATTTGATTTGTTTCAAACTGAATCTAAATTTACCCGTAATACATTACTAACATCATCGTATACTTAAACTAGTAAAATGACAATTAATTAATTTGTAATGCATATTTTATTAAATTGAAGCAAATTTTAAGATTTATTATTATTATTATTATTATGAATGTATGAGTCATTATTATTCTTATCAAACTGTATAAACGGTAATGAGCAAAATGATGAAATCAACGGCACCGGTGTCCCAGCATGGCATCATTCCATAGGAACCCGCCAAACACGGAATAAGAAAGCATGTAACATTTAATCATTTTCTTCAATTTCCAGCGTGGAATAAATTTTTTTGGGCCACATAATTTTTTTTGTAAAAAAAATACAATATTTACTTTAAGATTTTAACTTTTCATAAATATTTTAAAATTGTAATCTATATATTTGGAATGAAATTAAGACTTAAAACGAGTGTGGTCGTGTTAGTGTTGAGCTCGTATTTTCATTCTATGTCTTTGTCATATCAATGGTGGTTTGTTCTCCTCCCCAACCAATGCGAGACATCACAATCCACCCTCCTTTCTCCTTTCTCTTTCCTTCCTCTAATCGACGTGAGACCGCCTCCAAATCTACTCTCCTTACTTCATATCTACTCCCTTCGGGGAAGAGTGAGAAGGTTGACACATCATCCAGTGTTTGGCTCTGATACCAATTGTAACGACCCAAATCTACCGCTTGTAGATATTGTCATCTTTGGGCTTTTCCTTTCGGGTTTCCTTTCAAGGCTTTAAAACGCATCTGCTAGAAAAAGGTTCCACACCTTTATAAATAGTGGTTTGTTCTTCTCTTCAACCAATGTGGGCCATCACACATTTAATATGCCGATGAATTTCTGCTTCAATAGTAGTTTTGAAACATCTCTAAAATATCTAGAGTAATATTACAACTTTATTTTTATATATATATATATATATATATATATATATATATATAAAAGTTATATTTTTTTTTTGTCATTTAATTTAATTTAATTTAATTTTTTTTACTAAATTAATAAAAATATTTTAAAGTTATTTTTTTAGATTTTTTTTTTAAATTTAAAGATTGTAAATATTTTTATTAATTTAGCATTTTTATTTTACTTGTTTATAATCTTAAAAGTTTTTATAAAGTAATTTAAAATGATTTAATATTAGGTATTGGTTCATAATGGCAACTGAAATTCCAAATATTATTTTAGTGTTAGATGACGTCACTCTCATCAAAATTGCCCAAATGATGAAATATTTTAGTGTTTTTGAGTCAATGGTACCAACTCTAATGAACTTATGAGATTAATTATTTTTTTTAAATATCAAATAAATGAAGTAATTATAGACTTAAATATTGATTATTTATTGATATGTATCTAATTCTGATTTAATTTAAGATAAAAATAATGCGATTTTTGTGTAATATAATAATAAAAAATAAATTTCTAACTAATTTAGAATAATAATATAACAACTATAATAAAAAATAAGAATAATGTATGCATCAAAACTAACACTATTTAACAAAATCGTGGAACTAATCCTTACCCTCGTTGACTTTTGCAAGTTTTGACTCAATTACCAATTAAAATGATGCATTTGCTCGTTAATAATTACTTGTGAGACTTAGGTAAAATTATATCAAAATTAAATTATAATGACGACTTTCTTAAAGTGAAATATATTTAAATATTAAATTTTGTGTTGGGTAATTTAGTAAATTTTCATAAATATCGAACCGAACTTGGGAAGCAATTATTTGGTGAAATTGAGGACTTGGATGATACTATCATCCATAGCTAGCATATATTGTCTTCTTTGGGCTTCCCCTCAAGGCTTTAAAACGCGTCCGGTAAGTGAAGGTTTTCACACCCTTATAAATGGTGGTTTGTTCTCCTCCCCAACCAATGTGGGACTTCACAATCCACCCCCCTTCGGGGCCAGCGTCCTCGCTAGCACTCTTTCCTTCTTGTGGGACCGCTCCCAAATCCACCTCCCTTTGGGGCTCAGCGTCCTTACTGGCACACCGCCTCGTGTCTACCCCCCTTCGAGGCCCAGCGTTATCGCTGTCACTCTTTTCTTTCTCCAATCGATGTGGGACTGCCCCCAAATCCACCCTCCTTTGGGGCCAGCATCTTGACACATCACCTTGTGTCTACCCCCTTTCGGGGAACAGCGAGAAGGCTAGCACATCGTCCGGCGTCTAGCTCTAATACCATTTGTAACGACCCAGATCCACCGCTAGCAGATATTGTCCTCTTTGGCTCTCTCTTTCAGGCTTCCCCTCAAGGCTTTAAAACGCATCGGCTAGGAGAAGGTTTCCACACCCTTATAAATTGTGGTTTGTTCTCCTCTCCAACCAATATGAGCCATCACATGACATGTCCTAAGCGAGCGAGAATGACCTCCTCTTTCCCATCTCCATTTAATTATCTACTCTAATTTCATCTACGACGATCTAAGTTCTATACATAATTTTTTTTGCCATTTAAAATTAACGTGTGATATGCACTAATACTAGAAAAGGGAAAGGGAAAAGGAAAAGGGATGGGTGGAAAATGAGTCGGTAGGTGGGTTCGGTTTGGTGTGGGTTTAATTAATAAGGCTCCACAAATGCCGCCTTTATGCGCCCGTCCTTCGCGCCGCTGATGGCTGCGCCAATTTATTCCACAACCGCACCACAATTCATAATTCACAAATCATAATTCCACATCACCCCCCTCACGTGCCATTCCATTTTTTCTTTTTTCTTTTTCATTTTCTTTAATAAATGTTTTATTCTTCCTCTCATTATTTTAAAATTATCTAAAATACTTTTTTTCTTTTACCAATTTAATAAATAAATACCTCGTATTTTTGTTATTTTTTCTAAAAATAATAATTTTAAACCTTTAAAAAATTTAATAATATTTGTAAAAGTCTTAAAATCTTTGGAAGGGTATTAATAAAATTTTAAAAATTTATAATTATTTTTTTAGAAAAAATACAAAATTTTACTAATTTATTATTTTTTTTTGGAAAGGGACCAGATTTGTAATTACCATGATAAATGTTTTTTTTTTAATATTATACAAAAATTATGACTTAATAATATAAGTGTTTAGGCATTTTAATAAAAGATTAGAGCTGTTAATTCCATAAAAAATCAAAATTAATTATAACCGGTGGCAACTGACAACCACGCATTTGTGGTGGGAGTTATTTTAATTTTTTTTTTCAATTTTAAGAAAATATATTAAAAAATCTTTTCTGGATATCATTATAAACCATAATAATTTATTTTTTCTTTTTCTTCCTTTAAAAGGTTAATTTCCCATTTTTATAATTTTTAATTTTCTTTTCAACAAACCAATAAATTTTGGAGCCTTTAAATATATATATATATATTTTGTAGGCAACAATATTTGTAATTTTATAATTATATTATATGTAATTTTTCCGACATAGCTTCTGGGTTTTTTTGTACTTTTGCCGTTTTATTTATGAAATGTCATTTTCACATTATTTAAAATCATCCAATTTTAAAATTATTAATTGAAAATAAATGCTATTATCTTCATTACTTCCACGATTTTATGAATAATAATAATAATAAAAAATATATGTTATTTATGGTAGTATATCAAAAGGATTTTGGACAAATTCTACCATATATTCTACCTTTATTTATATATATATATATATATATATTAAAAAATAATTTCCTCAAATTATTTAATAAAATTACCTTTTAAACTTACTTGTAGCTATTTTTTTAAAATAATTTTAAAATAACTTGTCCTATAAGTTAGAAGTTATAGAGGTTAAGTTGGTAGCTCCGACCACCTTAACAGTGTTTATATTTAATCTAACCCAACTCTCTATTTCGTCTGTCAAATTAATTTTTTAATTATTTAAAATTAATAATTAAAATTTCATAAAATTTATATACCAAACATTTACGAATCAATAGGTACGGGTTCGGGTTTGGGTTCGTCGAGTTCACCTAAATATTTTTCTTATTTTCGATCCAATTTTTATGATTTGAGTTGGATAGTTTTGGTCCGATTATTGGATCATACAGTGTGAATGGATGGTCGGTTTTGTTGTATTTAGTGTGTGTGGGGTGTTTTGGAATTAGGCAGGCAATGCGGTTTTTGTTCACTTAGTGTCGCCCACTCTCTTAGCCACGATCGCTTCCTCTATGCCCATAGACACTTGTTTCTTCCACTTTCCCATTCCCATTTCTCTCTAACACAGCGAGTAACAGGACGCTCTTCAAGCTTCAGCAATGGCGGCCGACTCTTCCATTTCCATCACTCTTCTAATCGCCCTACTCTTAGCCGGTTTCCACTTCATCCACTGCTCTGTCACGTACGATCGGAAGGCCATTCTCATCAACGGCCAACGGAGAATCCTCTTCTCTGGCTCTATCCACTACCCTAGAAGCACTCCTGAAGTAATTTTATTATACGCAAATTAAATTGCGCTGTTCTTCTTCTCTCTATAAGTTGATTTGATTTCGCCTCTGTTTTGGTGTTCTTTTTGTTCTTAGATGTGGGAAGATCTGATTCAGAAAGCCAAAAATGGAGGCCTAGACGTGGTGGAAACCTACGTTTTCTGGAACGTTCACGAGCCTTATCCTGGCATTGTAACTCAGATTCTCTAGCTTCATTTCATTTTTCTTTGTTTACTTTGACTGTAAGTTCTGGTGATTTTGATTTGAAATTCTCAAAATGCTTCGTAACAATGGAGATCAGTTATTCCTAATCGGTTATCAGAGTCATGTCCTTAACTTAGCATGTCAATAGAATTCTCAAATGTCAGAACAAAGAAGTTGTGAGCCTCGAAAATGTAGTCAAAAGTGACTCAAGCGTCGAACAAAGAGTTCTACCAAAGAGTCGAGCCTCGATTAAACAGAGATTGTTCGAACACTCCATAGGTCTGGAGAAGCTCTATGATGTGCTTTGTTTGAGGTGAAGATTGGTGGAAGAGAGTCACACATTGATTAATTTAGTGAATAATCACGAGTTTATAAGCTTAACACAAAGCCACGAGAGCTTAGGATCAAAGTCTACAATATCATCTACAGTATCATGCCACAAATCGGTTATTCCTAACACCACTGATTTCTGGAACTGTTTTTCTTCTTTCAGTACAATTTTGAAGGGAGATACGATTTGGTGAGGTTTATCAAGACGATACAGAGAGCAGGGCTGTACGCACATCTCCGCATTGGCCCATACGTTTGTGCAGAGTGGAATTTTGGGTCAGATTCTCTCTCCTATTATTAGTTTCTCTCTCTAGAATTGTGCAGGTAAGAACAATTGGGTTGATTTGATAATGGATGGATTATTGGGTGTTTTTGGAGCAGAGGGTTCCCTGTTTGGCTGAAATATGTTCCGGGGATTAGCTTCAGAACAGATAATGAAGCTTTTAAGGTTTTAACATCCAAATCATTGTTTAAAATGAACATGTTCTTGTTAATTAGAACGATAATGATGATGATGATGATAATTAAGGGGGGTGTTTGGTTATGGTGATATAGAACGCCATGCAAGGATTTACGGAGAAGATAGTGGGGATAATGAAGAGCGAGAAGCTGTTCGAGTCTCAAGGTGGCCCCATCATCCTTGCTCAAGTAAGAATCCTTTTTTTGTGCTTTTTTTTCTTTTTTGAAAGCATTAATTATTTTTCCTTTTTAAATTTGTTTTTTTTTCTTTTTTTGGAAAAAGTATTCAAGATTCTAGTCAAACGAAGTGTTTTTACGCGTTAAATAATTTTATTTCCATATATATATTTTTAAAAAAATAAAGTTTTAGACCTTAAATAAATAATCTTTGTTTTTTTGTTTTTTTTTTCCTTTTTGGAATTCTAAAATGTTATTATTATAATCAGCATTTTTTTTTAATTTTTTAATATAAAAATAAAAAATTTGTTGACGCATAAGTTTTGACCTTAAACTTAAATATATGTTTAAGTTAGAATATGTTTTTTTTTTTTTTTTTTTTTTTTTTTTTTTTTTTTTTGTGAATTATAAAAAATATTTATAATATAAATTTGATAAGATTTCAAAAAAAAAAAAAAAAAAAAAAAAAAAAAATAGTAACAGAGTTTTTTTTTTCTTAACGTTGAAATTGGAGGTGTTTATATCACTCGACTTGATAAGTTGATAGTCTGAACTAACCATAAATGTCTCGTCAGATTATATATTTTTTTATTTGGGTTAAAGTTTTGCCAATAAAAAATTCAATTTGCAAGTCGATATTTCTTTTTTGTCGGTTCAACCTTTAAAAATAAATTAATATTTATACTGAAGTAAGTGATACATCATGATTTATTAAGGTCTAATATTTGATTTTAATTATTAATATAACATATATTATGAATAAGTAAGATTTTTTTTATAAATAATTTATATAAAAAAAAAAACAACTCAACTCGAGTACTGGGAGTTGGGTTGGTTGTGTTGAGGTGAATTGTGAATTCTATTTGGATTGTTCAGGTCACCATCCCAACCAACCCAAAATTTAGAGTTGACTCAAAAGATTTTTTCAACCTTACCCAACCTAACCCGTGAGTGTTCCGAGTTGAAATTTGTGCACTGATCAAGCTTAAGTTAGTGTAAAACTTAACTTGATTTACTTGAAATGAGCGAGTTCGAAGTTGAAGATTAATTATCTCAATTCCATTGGTTAAAAACTTGTTTAGTATAGTATGAGAAAGAGAAAATGGTGTATGAAATGTTGCAGATTGAGAATGAGTATGGACCACAAAGCAAGTTATTTGGGGCAGCTGGTCATAACTACATGACTTGGGCAGCAAACATGGCTGTTGGACTACAAACTGGAGTCCCATGGGTTATGTGCAAGGAAGAAGATGCACCTGATCCAGTGGTACCCATTCCATTCCTTAACTATTTCTTCTTTTCACTACCAAAATCAAATCCAAAACGTTTATAGTTTCACTTTGTTGTTTTCTGGTAGATCAACACATGTAATGGGTTTTACTGTGATGCATTCTCTCCCAACAAACCCTACAAACCAACAATGTGGACAGAGGCTTGGACTGGTTGGTATGTAAAATCTCTACATTAACACCAATTTTGACTCACTTCTTACTGCATAATCACTGTATTCTGTGTTTGATTCTGTTCTCTTGCTATCAAACATGAAGGTTTTCCGAGTTCGGTGGTCCGTTGCATCAACGGCCTGTTCAAGACATGGCATTTGCAGTGGCTAGATTCATTCAGAGAGGAGGATCCTTAGTGAATTATTATATGGTTGGGTGTCTTTAGCAGGAATCTAAGAGTTTCAGAATGTTTTGAATACTAATCATCCTCTGTTGTTTCTATATGATACAGTACCATGGTGGGACGAACTTCGGACGCATGGCTGGGGGTCCGTTCATTACTACCAGCTACGATTACGATGCTCCAATCGACGAGTATGGTGAGAATTCGACATCATATGCTTAATTTCACCAAGGTTTCTGTCAGAAACATGGGACAAGGAAATTCAGCATACGAGATATCAGCTTTACCAGCATTCCAGCATGCTTGTTAGATTGATTTTGAAAGGTTTTCTCACTCAACTGATTCACAGGGCTATTGAGGCAACCGAAATATGGTCATCTGAAGGAGCTTCACAAGACTATTAAATTGTGCGAGCCAGCTTTGGTTTCAGCTGATCCTATAGTTACTTCATTAGGGAATAATCAACAGGTTTTCCAATCCTGCACATCTTTTCATAGTCCATGTCGTTTGTATATTTTTTAAGTCAGAAGTTGAAAACTTACGTTTTTTTCTCTGCATCAGGCTCATGTATACTCTTCTGAATCTGGAGGATGTTCAGCATTTTTATCAAACTATGATACGAAATCATTTGCGAGAGTTTCGTTCAATAACAGGCATTACAATTTACCTCCTTGGTCAATCAGCATCCTTCCTGACTGCAGAAATGCGGTTTTCAATACCGCAAAGGTTCGACCATTAGAGAGCTTAGTAGTATAACTTCATAGGATCTGTAATCGAAGTTCAGGTTGAACTTATCGATGTCACCTTTTTAAACATCCCTCTAGGTTGGAGTTCAAACTTCACAGATGGGAATGTTGCCTGCAGAATCTACTACGCTTTCCTGGGAAAGTTATTTTGAAGATATATCTTCACTAGATGACAGCTCAATGATGACTTCTCCTGGTTTATTGGAGCAGATAAACGTCACTCGGGACACGAGTGACTACTTGTGGTACATAACCAGGTGATACATGTGTTTCTTTCATCCTTCTAAATGTAATTGACAAAACCTTTTGTGAGATCTTACATTGGCGGGAGAGGGGACGAAGCATTCCTTATAAGAGTATGTAAACCTCTCTCTAACATACGCGCTTTAAAACCTTAAGGGAAAGCCCAGAAGGGGAAGCAAATAAGACAATATCTATTAATGGTGGGCTTAGGCTGTAACAGATGGTATCAAAGCCAGACACCGGGCGGTGTGTCAAAGAGGACGCTGGCCCCTAAGGGGGGTAGATTGTGAGATCCCACTTCGGTTGGGGAGGAGAATGAAACATTCCTTACAATGGTGTGAAAAACCTCTTCCTAACATACGTGTTTTAAAACCTTGAGGGGAAGTCCAGAAGAAAAAGTCCAAAGAAGACGATATCTGCTAGTGGTGAACTTAGGCTGTTACATAGTTATTGGCATTTTATAATTCATAGTCAATCAGAAAAAAATGCGGTAAGCAAACTTCAGAAGTTTGATTCCATTAACCAGACCTCTCTATCTTTACAGCATAGATATCAGTTCCTCTGAACCCTTTCTACATGGAGGAGAATTGCCCACTCTGCTTCTTCAATCGTCAGGCCATGCCGTGCACATCTTTATTAACGGGCAGCTTTCGGGTACTTTCACTCGCCAAATGCCTGCCTAGCCTTTGTGATTGATAAAACTCACCATCCGCTATTATTAGGTTCTGTCTCCGGGTCAAGAAAGAACAGGAGGTTCACATATTCTGGGAAGGTTAATTTGCGAGCCGGAACAAACAAAATTGGTTTGCTTAGTGTCGCTGTTGGATTACCGGTAAGATAAACAGAGCGAACCTAACCATTGAGCATAAAGTCTTCTTTTAGTATGCTAATCTTTGTTGTTTTCTATGAAGAATGTGGGAGGACATTTTGAGACATGGAACACAGGAATCCTTGGTCCAGTTGTTCTCTATGGGCTTCGCCATGGAAAATGGGACCTATCCTCACAGAAGTGGACTTACCAGGTACCTATAAACTTCATTTCTTGGGTCCACATTGGTTCAGAAGAAACATTTCTTAACCCGTTCACTGCCACTTTACAACAGGTTGGGCTGAAAGGAGAAGCCATGGATCTCATATCTCCAAGTGGATTTTCTCCTGTTGAATGGATGCAAGCATCAATGGCTGCCCAAACACCTCAGCCGTTAACTTGGCACAAGGTAACAATATAAGAAAACGTACGATTCAAGCTTTTACACGAACGCAAACTCTGGTTGAAGACACGGATGTTACCTCTCTTGAACTTTGCAGGCTTATTTTGATGCTCCTGATGGAGAGGAGCCTTTGGCCTTGGACATGGATGGAATGGGGAAAGGTCAAATATGGATTAATGGGCAGAGTATCGGAAGATACTGGACAGCGTTTGCTCGTGGTAATTGCAGTCGATGCAACTATGCTACAGCATTTAGGCCTCCAAAGTGTCAGCTAGGCTGTGGCCAACCAACCCAAAGATGGTAATTGTCCATGATAACTTCCTAATCTAGACTTAACTAGTACTTTATTAAACGACCAAGATTTGGTTTTAGGTATCATGTACCTCGTTCTTGGCTAAAGCCAGAACAGAACCTGTTGGTGGTTTTCGAGGAAGTTGGAGGAAATCCCTCAAGAATCTCTATTGTGAAGAGATTGGTAACAAGTGTTTGTGCTGATGTTTCTGAATTCCACCCAACTTTCAAGAACTGGCAAAATACAGCAAGATTCCGTACACCCAAAGTTCACCTCAGTTGTGATCCAGGTCAGTACATTTCTTCCATCAAGTTCGCGAGCTTCGGAACCCCATTGGGAACTTGCGGGAGCTACCAGCAAGGAAGTTGCCATGCCCCTTCCTCACATGCCATTCTAGAGAAGGTTCTAAGAACAAACTCCTGTGGATACTATCTAGCACTTAGTATTCAAATAGCAAGAAGATCTAGATCCTTGGATAAAAACAGCTACTAATTACTTTTTTTGCTCATTCTTCTGCAGAAATGCGTGGGAAAGGAGAGATGCGTTGTTACCGTATCGAACAGCAACTTCGACGACCCGTGTCCAAATATGATGAAGCGATTATCGGTTGAAGCAGTATGTAATCCCACAACTTCTACAAGTCAATTCAACTGGGGGGGTTAACTTGATAAAAACAAAAAGCTGACTTCTAGCCACTTATCAACCATGGATTCAGTGATATGATTATACACACAGCACAAGCAAGAGTAAGCAAGCAAAGGTATAGAGCAAGAATAGTAGTGTTCAGTTTTCATCCTGGATACCTGTACAGCCAAAGGAAATTAGTTTCAAATGGTTTAGCAGCTTCCATACCATAGTGTTTTTGTTAGAAAAGAAAAAAGTATTTGTTTTGTGTGGGGTGATTTGTTCATTCTAGGGTCCTAAGTTGAATCTCTCAAGCTACCTTCCCTTCCATTTTAGAGGGAAGCACAAGCTTTTTATCTATTTGTCTTCATGCTAGGAGGAGTTTCCTGGTGTAACATTGTGATTTCTTGAATGCCCAGAAAAAAGTTATTTATCTAGTCGGAGAGCAAACAATACAACTTTGTTTGTCACTTGAGTCTCCTTCTCTTAATCAAGTCTCGACCCTTTATTCGACACTTGAGGATTCTATTGTCATGACTAAATTAAGGGTATGGCTCTGATACCATGTTAGTAACCACGACCCTTCACAGTGGTGTGATATGATATTGTCCACTTTGAACATAAACTCTCGTGGTTTTGCTTTTGGTTGGTTTCTCCAAAAAGCCTCATAGAGACAGTGTTCTTAATAATCCTCGACATAATCCTCAACATAACTTACTAGAATTCATGTACTCTATTGCAACAAAATAACAAGGATGTGTACAAATACAACGAAGGAAAGCATCCAGAATGTAAAAAATGTTGAAACATTACAACTGAACCAAGTTTTTGAAGACATAAGTACCAAGAATGAACCAACCAACCAGGAAGACATTGAAGAATGCCAAGAAGGTAAGGAAAGTAGTACCGCCCAGTGCGAGTCCAATACTGAATACCACAACAAATGGTAACAACGTCCTGATTACAGCTCCTTTACTGACCCACCGACCCTTGAGGAAGATCAGAGCAGCAAGGTTCACCACATTCCATCCACCTGTGCGAAACCCAAGTCTGTTCAGATTATTAGCCACAAAGGAATGACAATTGCAAGTCAAGAGATTGTAGGATCGGTGCTGGAACTCTTGAGTGCTCCTCCGCAATGCATCATCCCATGTTGAAATTTCTCCTTCTCTGAATTCATCTTCTTCACTTCTGTGAGTGACAATGCAACAACACTGCATATCGATTGCAACAAAATCAGCCAAAAAAGTAGGGAAAGAGGTTCCGATCACAGTATCATGCATGGATTTTGGTACCTTGTCGCTGTTGATTTGAAGATACCGAGCGACTGCGCCAAATGTGAAGTTGTCGACACACACAAAATTGGGGCCTGCGAAGTCTAAGATTACTCCATCCTCTCTGCCAATGCCGATGTGACCAATGAAAGGAACGAGCCACGAAATAACAGGAAGAGGTGTCCACACAATGCAACATGGAAACCGAGCTCTCTCCGGATCGATCTTCATATTCTGAGCGATATTTCCTTCGATCATCATCTGATTCTCAGGATCGTTGCTTGATTCCATTTCCAAAGTCATAAAATGCTGGAAAAAAGACGCTCAATTGAGTAGTGACAAAATCAGTTCGAAGGAAACCCCTCGGCTATCTACAATCCGATAACGATAACAAATCAGTAATTCAGACCGAGACGAAGCTCCCGAATCTCCTCAACTTTAGGGATAGCCAAACAGCAGTCAGAATAAAGAATCAAACAGGTAAAACAAGCAAGCTACGGAAAGGATTTGAAGAACTAACGAACAGTTTTTGAGGGAGAAGTATGAGAAGAAGTTGAAGTTTACCTAACGGAACAAATTTGGTGAAGAAAGATCTTCTGAACGAGCGACTAATCTCCGATCAATTTGATCGGTTTGCGGACCGAG
The DNA here is from genome assembly GCF_057944985.1 of Cucurbita pepo subsp. pepo. NCBI lineage: Eukaryota > Viridiplantae > Streptophyta > Magnoliopsida > Cucurbitales > Cucurbitaceae > Cucurbita > Cucurbita pepo. The sequence goes on from NC_141811.1 coordinate 5,303,012, forward strand.
GGGTTTTTTCTAGAACTGATCGGTATATATTCAAAACGACGTCGTTTATACCTGCTTTGATAAGCTTTGAAGTTCAGAATTCAGATCATATTTGGCTGATAGTTTTGTGATCGGCTCTCGCTCGTGGTTGAACTCCGTCGAAGTTCCGATGCCGCCGAAGCCGGTAAGCAATCCTCCAGCTGTGGTGGATTTAACCAGCAGCGACGATGATGAGCCTGCAGCGAACACAGTTTCAAACAAACTAGCGTCGAATTCTCAGACGAGACTCCAAGAGCGTCGAGGCAGTTCTACGCCGGTTTTACTATCAATATCGGATGATAAAGCCGCTGATAGCCGCTGTTTTTGGAAAGCCGGAAATTTCGACGTCGGTCTTACCGCAAGGCCTATACCTGCTGCTGATGGTTATCCTTTGTTCTGCGTTTAATGTTTGTATTTATTTGTTTGATTCCGCGATGCTGATTATGAAAACATAACAGGAGAATTGGAGCATGCTCGAGTTCATCCGAAGTTTCTTCATTCCAATGCTACTTCCCACAAATGGACGTTTGGCGGTAAGGCTTTGTTTACTCGAAAGCGTTGATTCTTCAGTGGCTGAGCAATATCTTGAATGTGGTTCTTCTGGTGTGCTTTGAGTTATCTCTCCTTTGTCCTTCAATTTACATTTGTTCATCTAATGCAGCAATTGCTGAACTTCTGGATAATGCTGTGGACGAGGTATGTTAATGTTTATAAAACGTTTAGTGCTTCTTGAACTCGTACCCAATTAAATTAACTATATGGAATAACGAGCCAATTTTTGTTGCTGGAGTGTGAGATCCCACGTTGGTAGAGGAGAACGAAGCATTCCTTTATAAGGGTGTGGAAACTTGTCCCTAGCAGACGCGTTTTAAAACCTTGAGGGGAAAGTATAAAAAGGACAATATCTGCTAGCGTTTTGCTTTGGCTGTTACAAATGATATCATAGCCAGACACCGGACGATAATGCCAGCGAGGACACTGGGCCCCCAACGGGGGGGGTTGATTGTGAGATCCCACATTGGTTGGAGAGGAGAACGAAATATTCCTTATAAGGGTGTGAAAACCTCTCTCTAACATACGCGTTTTAAAGGGACAATATCTGTTAGTTGTTACATGAAAAACCCCAAAACTTCTAACATTGAAACGAAAAGTTCGATTTGGTTTGCATCTTGTGAAGTGTTGTGGTTCTACGTCCCAGATACTCGAATTTATGACTCAAGCAGGATGAAAAATAGAATATTAGCTGATCATGTTGAACGAGAGGTGCAGAGTTCTTAAGTTGTGCTTCATGGCTAAAAGGATACAGTAGTGATGTAAAGGAAAGACAAAAAGAAGGAAGTCATATAGATGAAGTATTGTAAATTACTCGACTATGGTGCGGCCTTCTGTAAACACAGCCATTCATCAATTTCAGATACACAATGGGGCAACGTTTGTGAAGGTTGATAAAGTTGATATAATGAAGGATAACTCTCCAGCTTTACTTTTCCATGGTATTGTGTTATTCTTGTTAATTTCATGATATGCAGTTCCATTGTTTAGTTTTGGATCTAACCACATGAACAAGTGATATTTTATGCAGACGATGGTGGGGGAATGGATCCTGATGGCATCCGGAAATGTATGAGTCTGGGATATTCTTCAAAGAAGTCAAACACAACAATAGGACAATGTAATTTCTTTTTTTTCTCTTCTAGTTTGTAGCTTTACCTTATGTGAGATCCCACCTCGGTTGGAGAGGAGAATGAAACATTCCTTATAAGAGTGGAAACCTCTCTCTAGAAGATGTGTTTTAAAACTGTGAGGTTGACGACGATACGTAACGGGCTAAAGCGGACAATATCTACTAGTGGTGGGTTTGGGCTGTTACAGATGGTATCAGAGCAATGCTATTCGAGTCGGATTGAAAGCAAGACATCGGGCAATGTGCCAACGAGGACGCTGGGACCCTAAGGGGGGTGGATTGTGAGATCCCGCATCAATTGGAGAGGAGAACGAAACATTCCTTGTAAGGGTGTGGAAACCTCTCCCTAGTAGACGCGTTTTAAAGCCGCGAGGCTGACGACAATACATAATAGGCCAAAGCGGACAATATCTTCTAACGGTGGGTTTGGGTTGTTACAAAATTGTGAAATCCCACGTCGGTTGAAAAGGAGAACGAAACAGTCCTTATAAGGGTGTGGAATCACTCCGTAGTAGACACATTTTAAAACCTTGAAGGGAAAACTCAAAGTGGATAATATCTATTTGCAGTAGGTTGGGCTAGTACACGTTAGTAGTAAATTCATTAGGTTCAAGTCCAGACTTTATTGGTGTTGAATCAAATGCCATATCTTTCATTTATGAAATTTATTTCTTAGTTAGTTCAGTTTTTTTCGTGTGTAAATTTTGAGTACATGAAATGTTTATCTGTCTCTTCCCAACGTTGTGTCACTAGACCCATGCCTTTTCCCGTGCATTGAATATTTTTTAGAATGTTAAGCTACTTTGAGATCTCAAACCAACAGACACTTGATAGCTTTTGCTTCTACGTTCCAAAATACAAATCATTTTCAACTTCATCTTTGGATGCTAACCAGATGTTTGAATAATTTCGAAGGCATCAAAATAGTTTTCTGATTTTCTAGATACACTGTAACCAAATATACTGCTTTGGTTTTTTCTTTGTCGTGACATCCTACTCGTGTGTGTTCTAGATGGGAATGGATTTAAAACAAGCACCATGCGGCTTGGAGCCGATGCAATTGTTTTCACTCGTGCGATTCATGGAGGGTACTTCTTGTTCTAGAAATTCTAGTAAAATATTAATTATGCATTGTCTTTGCACCTTCTCCTTTTCAATTAAATTTAAACTTGTTTTTACCATTCTCTATTCAGTTACATTATTTATTTTGCTTAGGGTACCTGTATGTACAATTTGAATTTAATATTTTGTAGTGATGTTAGTGTGAGATCCCACGTCAGTTGGAGAGTGGAACAAAACATTCCTTATAAGGGTGTGGAAACCTCTTCCTAGTAGACATATTTTAAAACTGTGAGGCTGACGGCGATACGTAACGTGCCGAAGCGGACAATATCTATTAGCTTTAGGCTTGAGCTGTTACAGTTAGATTCTGAGTGAGCGTAATTTAATATTTTGTAGTGATAATTTGATGTAGTAGAACCTCGATTTTCCAGAACTACTGTTTTTCTTATTAATAAGGAAGAATGAAAAATTCTTAGCCTTGTTCCAGGATTAAGTTGATAATTTGATACCAAAACTGTTTCAAACTTTTAAAGTTTGTTCAGTAGGACGCAACCTGGGTGCACACATCCTAAAAAAGTTTAGCGTAGGACATAGAAAGCATGCCTCTATTTCTTTCTTCGTACTCTGACTGACAAGGGTCAAAGTTATGCATGAATGCCATCGCTTGCCTCAAGACTTAAGAACTTAATCTCAACGTGCACTTTCTCCTAAAATTGCTGGTGTGAACATGTGCGGACTTCACTTAATTGTCTCTGCTAGACTTTTTATGTCAGGCCGTGTGAAGCCATTGGTGGCAAGTTATAACATATCTTAGTGGAATATTTAAACTCAAATTTTCATATCTATGTATTCATTTTCTGTTCCCTTTTGTGAGAAATGCAATAAGTTTTGAAGTTTTTTTTTCGATGCTGATTTTTAATTATGTTTTCCCTTGTGTTCTTATATCAACTAGCACTGCAACTCAAAGTGTTGGCCTTTTATCCTATACCTTTCTACGGATGACCGGCCAGGATGATGTTATTGTTCCAATGGTAATATTCTTTTTGTCTTAATATTTTATTTTCCCCCTCTGGCCTCCGCCTTTGCCATCAGCCCCCCTAACAGCCAGACTTCTTACTTTCTGTTTGGTTTCATTGCAGATTGATTTCGACATTTCGGGACATTGGGCAGAACCAATAATTAATGGCTCTCAAGATGATTGGTCTTCTAATTTGAAAACTATCCTCGAATGGTCTCCTTTTGCATCAAAGGAGGACCTCCTGATACAGGTTCGTATGTATCCATTCAATTTATTGAACTTCCAGTGGCTAAGTATGTAATTATAAGGGGGAAATGTTCCAAGAAACATAGTTTCACCATGTAATACTAGTCTTTTATTATTTTGTTAGTTTCCTTGTCTTTTTTGTGGTTTCATCTGCAGTTTGAGGATATTGGACGTCATGGAACAAAAGTTATTATATTTAATCTCTGGTTGAATGATGAAGGCATTTATGAATTGAATTTCGACGACGATGATGAGGTATTTTGCATTTTTTTTTTATAAGCTTCATTTCACTTTCACATTGTTGATGGGTGGCAATGGAAGACCTTTGGTTTCTTACAAAGGAAATAGCCTGATTTGGATGCAGTAAAGGCAAAGTTAGTACATTTTAGAACCATAAGTTTGTTCATTGTCAAAGAATTTGTGGTTCAAGTAGGGAGGTTTTACGTTCGTTTATTCAAACAAATGTGCAAAGCTTTCTAAATAGTTGGTTTGAGATTTTTATCTAGAGGATCATGTTCAGTGTACACTTAAATGGAGTTGCATGAAAAGTATCTATAAATGTCTTTCGATCTTTGATAATAGGACATACGGTTGAGGGATGAAGCTAATCAAGGAGGTTTGAGAAAACTGCGTAAAAGCGTTGCTGAATTGCAATCACATATTTCTTATCGTATCCGCTATTCGTTACGGGTAACTTTTTATTTTAAATTCTACAAATTGGTTGTATATTTCACAATAATTCCATCAGCCTGAAAACTTTTGAATTTTCTCACTGTTTAATAGGCATATATTTCAATATTATATCTGAAAAGATTTACGAACTTCAACATCATCCTGAGGGGAAAGCCAGTTGAGCAGCGGTGTATTGCAGATGACTTGAAGTATTCAAAAGTAGTTATATATAAACCTCAAATACCCATAGCCAAAGAGGTTAGATTGAATTGTTCTACTGTAAAAAATAGTGGTTGTTATAGTTCTCTGTTCAATCTGTGTTGAAGCATCAAATAATTTTGCCGCTAATGCTAATTTATCACTACAAACATTGCACAGTAATATTTTCTTACAGTAAAACTGGAGGTAGTGGTGCTAGTACGATATCATTGCGTCTATGTTCTTGAACCTTGGCGATATTTTCCCTAAAAAAAACTTAGGGTAGAGAGGAAATTTGATGTGGTTATACATTGTCTTTTGATTTATTTATTGTGTGGCTTAAGGTCTCAGTGGATACAACCATTGGATTTATAAAAGAGGCACCAGGTCTTGGAGTCTGCGGGTTCAACGTGTATCACAAAAACCGACTTATTATGGTAGTGTGAAAAGATATTTGGATATACCTTGTGTAATTATGAACAAACAACCATTTTAGTAACCGAAACATCTACGACGTTTACAGCCCTTCTGGAAAGTTACTGGTGATGGCAGTTCAAGAGGGCTTGGTGTTGTGGGTATTGCTTTCTACTTTTTCCTTTCCGATCATTCATCAGGTTTTTCTTTGAAGTCTTATTATTTTTTTGGTGTTGCATATCTTTTATAGGAGTTCTTGAAGCAAACTTCTTAGAGCCAGTGCATGACAAACAGGGATTTGAGAGATCGTCTGCATATATCCGGCTTGAAACTAGGCTGAAACAAATGGTAATGGAGTATTGGTACGTAAAGTTTCTTACATTTCTCGGCCTTCTTTCAAATGCATATGGATAAGTAGCAAGATTATCTACCAAATTGTTTCACAACTTTGACATGGGATGAACTTTCTTCTCAACTTATTGCCTAAAGGCTTGAAGATATAAAATGGAGGCCTCACAGTTCGCATATGACTTGATGCTAAACTGACTAAACTGGAGACGTTTTTCGTTATTCCACTCGTGGGAATTGTATCATCCCTTAAAATGGCGATACTGTTTTCTTTTTGTTGACCATTCCTTTTGATAGACTTTGCATCATTTGTGGCAGGAGATCTTGCTGTCACTTAGTGGGACATAATCCTCCAGGTATACATAATCTGCAGAAGGATCGGGCTAATAGCCAAGCGTCCATTCGACCTGCCGCTAACATTCAGAACAAAATGGCCAAGGAACAATATGATGGTCTCCCCAAAGTTAGTATCCTAGAATAAATGCATTACACCAATTCATTCTTTATAGCATATGAGAATCATGGTTCTTACCGTGTTTTAAGAAGTTGGAGTCCCTCGCGATAACACTGAAAACTGTTCGTGTGCCTGTTTCACATTCAGTTATCGTAATGTTTGAACAAGATCTTGAGTGAAACAAAAAAAACAAAATCAGGAAGTTGCAATATGATTACGTACCGACCACATGTTAAATCTCAATAGTTATCCATATGTTTGAAAGTTTCGATGGCTAGTCTTGCAGCTGCTGATTTAGTGAACAGAAGTAATGCCTTTTTCTTGCTTTTGTATACATTCCAGGGTTCCAACGATGCACTGAACACTACCCAAGATTCTGATGTCTCAGGAAAGTCTTTTGTTGATCGTATCTGTGAAGAGAATATTGAACTATTTATGAGGTATTTTATATCCTAAACCTTTCGTGCAACTTTTTTTCCTTTCGTTAGTTAAATACTAGATAGCTTCAAATTTTATAAAAAAAACATGTGGGAGTACATACATTTAGTTGTTGGACCAAAATTGTTAATTCAATCCTCTTTGGGGCTTGAGTGGGATTTAGTTGTTGGAGCACCAATTATGTGAGATCTCACATCGATAGAAGAAAGGAACGAGTGTCAGCAAGGACACTAGCCTCGAAGGGGGTGAATTGTGACATCCCACATCGATTGGAGAGGGGAACGAATGCTAGTGAAAACGTTGCGTCCCGAAGGGGGTGGATTGTGAGATCCCATATTGGTTGGAGAGGGGAACGAAGCATTTTTTTTATTAGGGTGTGGAAACCTATCCTTAGCAGACACGTTTTAAAAACTTTGAGGGGAAGCTCGGAAGGGAAAGCCCAAAGAAGACAATATCTGCTAGCGGTGAGATTGGGCTGGTTCAGTCTTCGGTAATGTGTTGGTTGGTGTTTGGTTTTCTGCTTTTTCTGAAGAAATAACCTTCCTTTCATTGCTCGTTCCTTATATCTATTTCGCAATCAGATTAAACTCTCAAGGCTGTGTTCCACAGGTGCGAAGAACATGCGAAGAACGAAATCGAATTGCAAGAACTGGTGAGTATATATATATATATATATATAGTTTACATTCAGAACAATGCCCTTGTTTCATAACTTGAAGTGATGATCAAATTTGAGGCCATGTTTATTCTATAACGTGATTGTAATTATATTGGTGAAGCTTCAATTCCCTTTGTGATAAATCAGGTTGACAGCTTAGAGAAGGAGCTGAAGGAAGCCAAAAGGAAACACGCTCGGCTATTATTAGCTGTGGAGGCCAAGAGAAAGCAAAAGAATGTAAACTAGCTGACTGAAACGTTCCCCGACCGAGAACGTCGAACAACTGCAATGCACCACTGTTAATACATCTAACCTCTCACCTTGCCTCCTCCTGATGCAGTTTTTAGACTCATGAAGGTCCAAACAATCTGGAAGAAGTCTGCAGCTAATGAACCAGACAATCGCTTTTGGTTGCTTGAATGCAATTTGGTCAGAGCCTTTCTGGGGGAGAGAAATTTCATCTTTTGCTTTTTGTTTGAATTAAAGATCCCTACCATTGTTCTTACAATGTAATGATTTGTTCTTTCTTCAGAAATCATGATGTTTATGAAATGAAGTATCTTGAGTATTGAATCCTCAGTTGGGTATAAGATATGCTCCTAAAGAACAAACTCTCTGACCATGAAATCAAAATAAAAAACAACTAAACGTATTTTAGTCTTAAACTCAACATCTTAGATAGGTCTTTACTATTTCATGTTGTGTCAATATGGGAGTGTATCACCGCTCACCAAAAATCATGTCCACACCCGTCATGACTAAAATACCTCAAATGTATTATAGAGGTAACAACCTAAATTCACTGTTAGCACATATTGTCTACTTTAGTTTGTTATGTATCACCGTTAGTCTCACGTTTTTACAACGTGTCTATTAGGGAGAAATTTTCACACCCTTAGAAGGAATGTTTCGTTTCCCTCTCCAACTGATTTGGGATCTCACAGTCCACCTCTTTAGAGACCCAACATTTTTGTTGGTACATCGTTTAGCGTCTGGCTTTGGTACCATTTGCAACAGTTCCAAGCTCATCGCTAGCAAATATTGTTCTTTTTGGGCTTTCTCTTTCGGGTTTCCCCTCAAGATTTTAAAACGCGTCAACTAAGGAGAGGTTATAAAGAATGCTTTATTCCCCTCTCCGATTAGTTATTACTTTTTCCTACCTTGAGTTATATGTTATTTAAGTCATTGTATTCTTTTATTCGCTTATAATCATATAACGTCACTTTCTTCAATTCTTTGAAATCGTAAACCCTAAACCCTAAACCCTAAACGAAATGGTTTTGATTTGGTATTAGGTTGGAAGTGGCATGGCCAGATGGCACATAGGGAGAGGTGTAAAGAATTGGCCCCCAAACACAATAGGGATTGTCCAAGCATTACCAATGGCAGCATCTCATCTGTTCCTTTCTGTGCAACCAACAAGGCAAGCAGTACCTTAGCACTTACTCACACACTAACCCTATATCACTAAACCCAAAAGCCATTTCTTTTGGAGCTTTTGTTTTGGCCTCAATTATTATACATCAACTCCCAGTGCTGTCAACTCAATGCCCTTCCAAAAGTTCTAAACTTTCTTATAAATTAAAAAAAAGAAGGAAAAAGTATGGTTAGCGCGAAACTCGGCTCAAGTGTTGCAGCTTCGTAAACCATCTCATATTCTAATTAGATCAGTGAATATTGGTCAACCCGTACACAACTTAACTAGTTTAGGCATATGGATTAAGAATCGTTTGGTTGAGGTGCTTTTGCGCAGGTGGGTGTGTTTATATTTTTGGAGTTTGTGGGCGTGTTTTCAATAAATATAGAGATAGAGGAGATATAACACCCGAGAAAATGAGAGTACGCAAATGAGCCTATACTACATTTGAATAAGAGTAATTTTGAAGATTTGGAGTGTAAGAAGTGTTTAAAAGAGTTGATAGTTACTACGTATACCAACAAGGTACGTCTTCATTTTTTCGTGGTTCAGTCATAGGCACTCCAAAGTTAAGTATGTTTAGGTTAAAGTAATTCTACGTTGGATCCTAAAAAGCATGAGACCGAGGACAATTGGTAATATTTAGGATTGGAATAGTTTTGTGATGTAACGATGATGAACACAATCGGTAATGTTCTAGGGTTTGTAATTAAATATAAAAGGCCTACAAAAACAAGAAGAAGTAGAGCTCTTACCCAAAGATTCACTAAAATCCTTACCTTTTTCTTTTTAAATGCTTTTTCAGAACAACAATTGCTTTCTACCCATTCTTCCTTCAACAAAAACCCTTCACACCCTTTAAAAAACACTCAAAATCAATACCCTTCTGCATAAAATTATCCACAACCAGATTATGATATCATACTTGACTCGAAATTGAGCTTAGAATGATACGACTAGTGACTTACAACGTTTATGTCACAGTGCTACTGTTATACTTCAGATGCTTGGATGAAAGTGGAACAAGGGGCCAAGCCGAGGAAAAGGGTCAGGCTCATGAGCAGTGAAAGAGTGAAAGAAGTAATAATCCAGCCAGCCAGGAGTTTACTGTTACACCTCGGCTTGTTTAGGGAGTGATCATGAGTTTATAATCAAATAATACTATCTCTATTGGTGGGAGACCTCTTAGAGAAGCCCAAAATAAAGTCATGAGAGCTTATACTTAGGCAATATTATATTATTGTGGAGAGTCGTGTTCATCTGTGAGGAGAGATTTCTCTATGTGACTCGTATGGTGTCAGGTCTCCCCCTCCTTTGTTATATATATATATATATATATATATATATTATTATTGCATAAAAGGGTGGTAGAACTGAAAATGCTACATCCCTATGCTATGTAATTTAAATGAATTGAATTATAACATAAGATAAGATATGCATCATTAATTATTAAATATACTAAGCTCCCACTGCCACCACCACCCTAATCCCCTAATCCCTATTTCACGTGAACCCTATCTATTCTTTTTCTCTATTATTATTATTTATTTATTTCCCATTTCTCCTCCTACCCAATCCACCGCCGCCGCTGTTACAAGTTTCCTCTTTCCGGCGCGGCGGCCGCCGCCTCCATTTCGTTCTATTTTCAATGCATGCAGGTTCTATTTTCTTCTTCTATGCAAATTCTTTTTCCATTACTTAAATTTTTTGTTTATTAATTATATGGATTTTGTATTTTTTTTAATTTTATTATAAATTAACGAGGATGACATCAAACATTTATAATTTTATGAATTCAACTCGAACAATATATATATATATAGGATTTAAAAGCTAGATTTTATTGGAAAGTTGCATAGAACTCGAGAAATTGCCTTTTTTTTAAGTTTCATTATTGTAACGAGCTTTGAATCACCGAAAGAAATATGATAATCTCTTTTTAATTTTTTTTTTTTTAAAGTTATTATATCTTCAAAATGGCTCTGTGGTTTCAGTTTATTCATATACCTTTATTTTACTCGAGTATCAGTCCCAAAACCACATCCTAGATTCTGATCTAAATCCTTGTACAGGGCGTTACATATTCTTTATGTTCAAGTCGGTTATCAATTAATATGACATGTAAACGTGTCATTAAAAAACATCATAGTATAACGCTAATTTGTGAATTAATTTAGTATTTTTCAATATTAGAAAAATTAAAAAAATATATATGAATTTATAAATTAAATTAAATTACATTTTTATCTCTTTTGTTAAAATTAACCCTAAAATTATATTAATTTGCATATCCTAATATTTTTAACAAAAAAAAAAAAAATATTTATTTTAATATCTTTTAACTGTCAAATTATAAATACCAATTAAACTTGTCAGACAATTATAGAGTAGCTATGAAATGAATTATTGAAATAACAAAGAATAATTCCTAATTTCCCTTATTATTATTATTATTATTATAAGAAGAAATAATTAAAATTAAGGGTTAGGGTTAAATCGGCGATTTAAGTAGAAAAATGAAGAGCAATTCGAACGCCGGCGACCGTACGGGGAAGCAGGACACCAAGTTCCGACAATGGCGGCGAATTAATGCAAAAAATAAAATAAAAATTACATTTTTTTTTTAATTTATTCATGAAAAATTATATACTTTGCCTGCAATTTCCACTATTTCTCTTTTAATCACAATGCCCTAACGGAAAACCGTCGGCTAAGATGTCGGGGGTTGAAAAAATTGCGTACCGGCTGGGATGTAGCTGGTCAGTGGAGCTGGGTATGACGGCGGAGGATCCAGCAGTGCGGCGGACTCGGCGGTGGTGATGAGGAGGGCTCCGCCATCCGGGGAGGCGGAGATGGGTGGTTGTTGTTGATCAGGGCCGTGGTCGTAGAGAATGCCCTTGAAGATATGGCCACCGATGTTGACGGCGGTTTGATAAGCATATTGATCGGTGCCGGTGGGTTCGTCTAATGTTGTCATCCGTACGCATCGGAACACCGCCGTGGAGTTTACTTCCGGCGGGAAATTCCCTATTTCAAACCCTAAAACCAAAAAAAAAAAAAATTTGATTCTGTAAATCATGAACAAAATCGATGTGGGTTTTGTTCAAAAACTAAAATTGAATTAAAAATAAGAAATTAATCGTACCGGAAGAAGCGGCGTGGGTGTCTCTAGGGCGTTTGGAGTCACCGCCGGTAGTACGGATCAGCCGCTCACGGCGTTTGGAAGCGGGTACCCAAGTACTTTTAACATGGGTTTCACACAAAAACCCACGGCTTTTACAACAAGTTCTACATCGCATATGAACGCAATCTTTTTTCGCTTGATTCCCACAATCTTGGCAGCTAATAACCTTCCCTCCGCCGTCTCCGCCGGATCTCACCATCACCAACGACGATCTCGCCGGCGAATTTTCGCCGGAGTAAACAAACCCTTCTCCACCTTGTTGCTGTTGTTCTGTTTCGAAGCTCTCATAATTCTTGTACCAAAGTAATCCGTCGGTTGGATGAATAATCTCACCGCCGCTGCTACCGCCGCCGCCGCCGCCTAGTGGGAAAAAACCGGCCATAATTCCACCGGAGAGATTACGCCTAATTTTGAATTAAAATCCATATCAGAAAAAAAAAAAAAAAAAAAAAAAAAAAAAACAGACAGCCTCTGAACGGCGATCGGAAGGCAGGGGGCGGAGAAAAGGGTATGAATTAAAAAATTGGGAATCAGATTGTGTGTGTGTGTGTAAAAATGGAACCTGCAACGCCGCCATGGGGAACGGTGGCGCTAACTTAAATAAAGAACAAAACGCTTTCTTCTTCGTATGTTCTGATTTTGTTGCAGAGATGATTGATTACCCCTTTTCTCTCTCTTCTTTCTCTCTCTTCCTCTTTCTATCTTACACATTTCCGGGATGATCCATCATTTACTAAATTCCCACCCTCATCCAACGGCTTACAATGTACCCACGTGTCGTTCTATGACTAGTCCTTTTTTTTTTTAATTTATATAATAAGATTAAAATTATTGGTTAATTAATAATGTTTATAATATTTATTTTATTACATTTTGTTGCTTCTTTTTTACAATGTAATTACAAACCATAATTAAAATTTTATATTAATGTTCAACTTAGATACAATTATGCAACGATTTAATAATAATATATATCGTTGAATTATATTTAAGTTCACATTAATTATATAGTTTATCATTGTGTTATTTAATGTATAATCCAAAAAATATATATATTTTTTAAAAGTAATTATAATTATGAATTTTTTTAATAAATATTTAGATATTTTAGAAATAAATATTAGCGGAGGATTTAGTTCAATAACACTCGTTAAATAGCGTGACACGAAAAAATGAAATAAATAATTTTGACTTTTATCATTTCAAAATTTCAAATTATGTTGAAATTAAGTTCATTTCAATTAGGGTTTGGAGGGATTTTCTTTGAGTTATTTAAAATCATCCTTCAATTTTCTCACTCTTAATTAAATATTGTAATAAATGAAGATGACCACTTTCTAGAATAAAATAGATATTTTATAATTAATTTATACTCGAGGGTTGACGAGGGTATCAATTAAAATCACGAACTCTAAAAAAAATTAAAAAATTTAAATTCATCGGTGTTTTTTTCTTTCAAATTGAGCTTAGAATTAAAAGAACGTTTGGAACAAGGAACTTTAAGCACTTAGCTTTTCAATTCTGTTGGTGAGGTAAATAACATACATCTATGAGTATTTATAGTGGAGAAAGCACCACCGATCTCGGAATATTAGCTATGAATCCATAAGAACCCTAATAAGTGTCAGAGACGGAGATCGAGGGGAACGAGATGGAAGTAGAGATCTGTAGCAGAAAAAGACGAGGAAATGATTGAAAAAGAAGAAAGAAAAATCCAAAGAGTTGAATGAGAAAGGTGAAAGAGAAAAGGAAAAGGTGTTGGATTTTGGGAGAGGGGAAAGGGAAAGGCTTGAAAGCTATGTGTGTGGTTTGAGACTCCCAATAATTCTTCTCTCTCTCTCTCGAGCCGTGTGTTCGTGTTCCCATTGTCATTGACTCTCAACTCACCCATCGAAAAAAAACAAGCGTATACTATGGAGAGGGTCTAACCCTACTTCATTCAGTGTCTCGTACCGTCTAGTGACTAGCTCTGATACCATTTGTAACAACTCAAACCCACTGCTAACGGCTCGTTACATATCAACGTTAGCTTTATTGTTTTAGAACACGTCTATTAGGGAGAGGTTTTCATACCCTTATAAGAAATGCTTCGTTTTCCTCTCCAACCTACACGAGAGGACACCCAAATGGAAGTCTATGAGTGGCCACCCAAATGGAAGTCTATGAGTGCACCCAATTCACAGGCATTAGGGTTTTTCATCTTCGAGACAGATTTATTTTATTCGAGGATAAAAGACAATCGACATTGACCATATTTGGTCAACCATACTCTAATGGATCGAATATTATAGTTGCAATAGGACATAGTCCAAACTAAGTGAAGTTAGGAAGTCACCTAACTCAACCAGCTCGACCAACTCTTGGTTCAAACTTTGGTCTCAGTAAAGCCTAGGAGTGCATGCATTACCCTAATTGAGATCAGGTGAGTTCGATGAATGACGTTTGATATAACCTTCTTTAGTGTTCTGCTACATCGAGCTTGAAGGACCAAGTAGTTCACGGGCATTCACATCTCAAACAAATGAAACAGTACACGAGATTCACGAGCATACACATCTCCACCGACACGATTCGAAGGTCGAAAGGTAGAAGTAGACATAGCTGTCTCCTCCCAAGTTGCCAAACCAAACCAATGTTTGATTACATTCCCTTCTTAACTCCTACGCCCATCACAGTCTCCATTATTATATCATTGTTTATGACACTGAAAATGATATCTGATGGAATCACATGCACTGTGATTATTATATTTAGGTCCACACCCTCTTCTTTGTCTCATCCTTCTGCCTTCTATTTCCTATTTTACACCCTTAACCTCCCAACTTTTATCCACAAAGGGTACCTATCTCCTTACCTTACCTTTCGTATCTTTCAATAATAATTGCCCCGAGCGTCGAGCCAAAACGATAATACTACAGGTCGTGATGATACGAGCTGAGCGCTGCAACACAACGCTGACATAACTGACAAAACAGATACGCTATTTGGGTTTTTCCCTTTCGGGTTCTCCTCTTAGAAACATATCTGTTAGGGAGAGGTCTTCACAATTCTCCTCTACAACTGATGTGGGATGATACAATCTTACTATTTGTACAACGTTTTAAAACTACTTTTTTTAAAATTGAAAGGGTATTTATGAATTATGTATCGTTTTAATGTTTATCAAGAAGGTTTCGTTTTCCTTTAAATTAGGGGTACATGAATGAAGTGAGACTATATTCAAATGAGAGCGATCGTGAGGATATGATAACTCATAAAAATTTTAAGAGAATAAAAAATTACTACTTATATCAATAAAAGATGTACTTTCATTCTCAGTGGCTCAATCGTAGAAACTCAAGAATTAAACGTGTTTTTGCTTGGAGTAATTCTAGAAAGACTCGAATTAGTCTATGGATGACCATATCCCTGAGACGGTGGCTCTTGTGCTAATTTATTCTTTTTTTTTTTTTCTTTAAAGGAGGCAAAATTTTGGAATCTCTTGTGCTAATCATGTACGTGGGGGCGCTGGGAAAGCAAGCGGTGGGCGGCAACGTTCATAAGGTGCTGGTTCAGCGGCGCAGAGGACACCTTGAACGGCAACATGGGGCGGCACTACTTCAAGGACTGCTACATCCAAGGGTCGGTGGACTTCGTGTTCGGCGACGTACGGTTCCCTTTTTCACGCCATCGCCAACATAGCTACGGCGCTCTTACCGCCCAGAAGAGGAACGGCCTGCTCCACGAAACCGGCTTCTCGTTGTGCGCGCAAGGATAGAAAATATCGCATGGTATTGTAACTTTGACTCGGTACGTATTGCTGTCAGTCTTACTGTTTCTATACACAAATAAGAAATGTTTCTTTCTCCTCTCTAATCAATGTGAAATCTCACAATCCACCTCGTTTATGGGTCCAACATTTTCGCTGACACATCCGATATCTGGTTCTGATTCTATTTGTAACAACCTTAAACCCATTGTTAACCGTCCATTTTGACTCATACGAGTGATATTTCCACTTGGGATCTCACAATCCACCTCCATTATGGGCTTAGTGTCTTCGTTGACACACCTTCCAGTGTCTGGCTTTGATATCATTTGTAACAACCCAAACCCACCGCTAACAGATAGTATCCACTTTAACTCGTTACATGTCGCCGTCAGCCTCATGATGCTAAAACGCATCTACTACGGAGAGATTTTCATTTTTCACACCCATATGAAAAATGTTTCGTTTCTCTCTCTCTCCAACCGATGCAAAATCTCACAATCCACCTCCCTTGTGAGCTCAACATTCTCACTAGCACATCATCCAGTGTCTGCCTTTAATATGATTTCTAACGATCCAACCCCACCACTAACAAATATTCTCCGCTTTGATTTATTACATATTGTCGTCACCTCCCAGCATCAAAATGTGTCTATTAGGAAGAAGTTTCCACACCCATACAAGAGTGTTTCGTTCCCCTCTCTAACCAATATGAGATCTCACATAACGTGACCATATTGACAGCATATCAGAATCATCCATTGTTGAATCTAGATTCCAAATATTGGATAAGAGACGTTACCCGAATACTTTTGTAATCGAAGAACGTATCAAAAAAGAGAAAGCCCGAAAGAGGAATGATAATAAAAGAAACGAACACAAAAAGAGTGGGGAGAAAGGGATATTTAAAAAAAGTGGATGGGACGTGAAAATATGGCTACCCCACAAAATGTACATTGTCACGCCTAATTCCATCAAGTTGGGAGTGCCCATTATTTTGCCTTTCTACTCAATTAATTGTGTTCGTGGGTTGGATTGGATCGAATCGAGATATTTTATAGATCCACCTGAACTGGTCGAGCTGTAAATTATATAATCACAATTCATCGCTAATACCCGTGACATAATCTAAAATTAGGGTTAGTTGGATTATAACCTTATTTTTGGTGTTAGACGAACACGACTCTCCACAATGGTATCATATTGTCCACTTTGAGCATAAGCTCTCATGGCTACTATCCACAATGGTATGATATTGTCCACTTTGAGCATATCATGGCTTTGCTTTGGGCTTCCCCAAAAGGCTTCTGTGGGACTTTCATCATCCAACACCTCCCCTCGAACAAAGTGTGCCTCCCCTTAATCAAGGCTCGACTCCTTTGGAGTCTTAGCCATTTTTTACTGCATTCGAGGAGGCTTGACTCCTTTTCTTTTGGAGTCCTTTGTTCGATATTTGAGGATTTACCAATCTATTGGCACGACTAAGTTTTGGAGTCATTTGTTCGATATTTGAGGATTTACCAATCTATTGGCACGACTAAGTTTAGGGCATGGATTTGATACCATGTTAGATGAACAGACTCTCCACTATGATATGATATTGTCCATTTTGAGCATAAGCTCTCATGGCTTTGCTTTGAGCTTCCCCAAAAGGCGTCATTCCAATGGATAGAGTATTTTTTTATTATAAACTCATGATCATTCCCTAAATTAGCCGACGTGGGACTTTCATCATCCAACATTTGGGTTACTAAATCAACCCCTACTGTTTATCGTTTGGTCCGAATGGGTCGAATTATATGAACACTAATCGTAACAATCTCTCGTTTTTTACCATTAAAGGGTAATTTATATACTTATAGAATATAGTTTAAAAAAAAAAAAAAAAAAAAACTATATATTAAAATGATATAATTAATATGTAATGGACGATACGGACGGGAACATGTTTTAAGCGTTTGAAGCAAATGTCACATTCAAAGAGGTGGAGTGGTCCCCATCTGTTTTCTTCGAGTTGACAGCGTGTTACGCACCCACGTGGTGCTCGACGCCCAGTCTGCCACGTCACCTCCACCAACAACAGCCGCGTTTGACCATTACCTTAACATTTTCAACCCCTCATTTTCCCCTTTTTCTTTTTCTTTTAATTTTTTTATTCCACAGCCGCGTCGTCCTTCAATTCAGCCATACCCTTCGAACAAAAAAAAAAAAAAAAAAAAGAATAATAATAAATAAATAAATAAATAAATAATACAATAGTACACGTACAGTAAAATATTCCATTTTAATTCTTTTATTAATATTAGTATTAATATAAATTCAACAATAAATCAGCCAATTATTTCGTCACATTGTATTAATTGATGGAATCCAGACCTTATGTCTTTATTAAATTACCATTTTCTATTTACTCACTCTTTTTTTTAATTTCAAATATTTATTGAGATATTTTTAATTTTTTATTTTAAAAAAAATTTAATCTAACAAAAAAAAAAAAAAAATCAAACTAATTCAGATTGGTCGAGTTATTAAGTCACTAGAAATGAGTATTATATATTAGATTTAAAATTTAAAATTTAAAAAATTAAGCTTTTAATAGATATGGTATTTAATCATTTCTAATTAAATTAGGTCTCCACTAAACACAAATAGTCAACACATTTAGGTTTGTAGTTAATTTTTCTATTGTACCAAACATGAACCCCGAACTCAATAAATGTTGTTATTTTTATTCTTGGGTTCACGTTGTCAGACCCAACGACTCTCCACAATGGTATGATATTGTTCACGTAACTTTGCTTTGGGCTTTCCAAAAGGCCTCTTATCGATGGAGAGAGTATTCTTTATTTATAAACCCATGATCATTCCCTAAATTAGGACCTCCCTTCGAACAAAGCACGCCTCCCCTTAATCGAGGCTCGACTCCCTTCGAACAAAGCACGCCTCCCCTTAATCGAGGCTCGACTCCTTTTAGAGTCTTTAGTCATTTTTGACTGCCTTCGTACCTTCAAGCCCTTAATCGAGGCTCGACTCCTTTTTAGGGTCTTTAGTCATTTTTGACTGCCTTCGTACCTTCAAGCCCTTAATCGAGGCTCGACTCCTTTTTAGGGTCTTTAGTCATTTTTGACTGCCTTCGTACCTTCAAGGAGGTTAGCCTCCTTTTTCTTTTTGGAGTCCCTTGTTCGACATTTGAAGATTTACCAATCTATTGGCACGACTAAGTTTAGGGCATGACTCTGATATCATGTTAGACATGTTAGACGAACACTACTCTCCACAATGGTATGATATTGTCCACTTTGAGTATGAACTCTTGTGGCTTTGATTTGCTTTGTGCTTCCCAAAAAGCCTCATATAATGGAGAGAGTATTTTTTTTTTTTTTTGTTTATAAACCCATAATTATTCCTAAATTGGCTGTGAGACTTTCATCATCGAACACACTTAACATATTCATAATTTATTAATTTTTTTAAAAAAATAATAACTTTGCACCAAAATTAGTTTAATACTAAAAATTAAAATTAATTATTTCAAGAAAATTAGTTTACTTACCCAATTTTATCTCTCTTCGAGTCAGAGAAAGAGTAAAAAAAAAAAATAAAAAAAAAAAAGGAATAAAGAAAATGGCCTGTCACATCGAAACCCAATCCATTTCCAAGTGCCGTCTGGCCAGACCAGACCGACCACGCAAAGGCTTTTCCTTGCGTTGGCTTGCCTTCGCCAGAACTTAGGGTTGTCAACTTAGGCTCCTTCCCAATTCCCAATTCCCAATTCCCCCACTTCTCACTTCCTGATCCTAAATCTCTGTTTCTTTCTTCGATCTTCATGGACGAATCCCCCCACGATCCCCCTTTGGATTTGTGTGAACCATCCCGTCTTCAACCCGATGACCGGGGTCCTGACCTGATGAACCTCGATCATTCCTCGACTACTCCACAGCCAGATGATTCGCAGCTGGTTCGACTGCCACTCCAGGTGGCTGGACCTGTTCTTGCTCCTGATTCTTCTGCTTCCCCTAACCTGAATGCTAAATTCAAGGAGAAGAGTTTGGGGATTCGGCGGCGAGGTCGTCCTCCTCGCGGTCAAGTCAAGGTGGCGGCGGTGGCGGTGGCGGTGGCGGTGGCGGCGCCGAGGCAGAAAAAGGATGAGGAGGATGTGTGTTTTATATGTTTTGATGGTGGGAGCCTTGTGCTCTGCGATCGCCGGTGAGTGGAGTTTGTTTCTGCTAATTTGTTGTGGTTCGCCGTGAGTTTCGAGGGCTAGAGGAGATTTTTTTGGTTTGGATTTATGGATTCTTTGCTTTGCGTTTTCGCCTTTTATTTAGGGAATTTCGTCTCGATCGCAGTTTTGTTTGTTGATTAGTTGTAGCTATTGAAGCGGAGAATTCGCTATTGATATATAAACACGTAGCTCGAATGAATTTATCTTGATTTAGTTTCTGCATTTAAAGTGGGAGAAAATTTCCTCATTTGAGCATAGTATTACAATTTGAACTCAATTTTTTCCCGTTTCTTTGTTTGTTACTCTGTGGACGTGCGGGCTTGTGGTATATTTGAATCGTTTTCCTTTAAGAAATGGTTTTCATTTATTGTAATTTGACAGTGGGTGTCCAAAGGCATATCATCCATCGTGCATCAAGCGAGATGAGTCATTTTTTCGATCGAAGGCTAAATGGAATTGTGGTATGTAGCTTTATGCTTTTGTTTGATTTCTGGGCGTTGGTTTCCATACTCCTAGTAGGATTGGACTGTGGATGTCATTATAATATTGCCTACCCGACAATGAAAGATGCAATCTTTTTCATCATTCTGCAGGATGGCACATATGCACAAAGTGCCAGAAGGCTTCCTATTATATGTGTTATATGTGCCCCTTTTCTCTTTGCAAAGGATGCATTAAAGGTGCTGATTACCAGTGTGTTAGGGGAAGCAAAGGGTTCTGTGGAACTTGTATGAAAATAATAATGCTTATCGAGAAAGCCACAACTGATGGAGAATCGGTATGCAAAATGCTATATCGTCTTCCTGTCTATTTTTATTTCTCAACTTTACTTATTCTTCCAATTTGATAGTGGATAATATGAAGAAATGCATTCATCATGTGGCACATGCATGTACACTCATGTAAAACCATCTTTGCTTTCTGTTTCACTCAAGTGATTCGTGGTTTTAGATTAACATTCAATCATCTAATTTGCCTGGCAATAAACTCATCTCCATGTTCAGAGTTTATTCTTGTATTTGGACCTTGTTATGAGATATATATATATATATTAGCCATTTTCTGTACGACTGTTCCTGGTTTATGCCTTATATTTTGTTCTTAACTTACAATAAATTGCTCATAAAATATGCAGGTCCAAGTCGATTTTGATGACAAAACTAGCTGGGAGTATCTTTTTAAAGTGTATTGGGTTTATTTGAAAGAAAAACTCTCTTTAACTGTAGATGAGCTCATTCGAGCTAAGAATTCATGGAAAAGAAGCATTATCATGGATCAGAAGTTGGCTCCTAGTTTGCTTCATGATGGTAGTATTGATAAAAGCCATGAAACTCATAATTCATTTAGAAGCCCAAAATCGCATAGGAAAAGGCCTAACAGGCAACAAAGCTCTCCGAATAAATTCAGTTCTACAGTGGACGTTCCAAGTAGGAGTGAGGGGACACTATTTTCTGGAAGCACGAAATGGGCAACTACAGAGCTCATGGACTTTGTTGCACATTTGAGAAATGGTGACACAACCAGGCTTCCACCATTTGATGTACAAGCTTTATTGCTGGAGTATGTGAAGAAAAATAATCTTCGCGATCCTCAACAGCAATCTCAAATTAATTGTGATTTGAGGCTTACCAATCTATTTGGGAAATCACGGATAGGTCACTTTGAGATGCTAAATCTTCTTCAATCTCACATCCACATGAAAGAAACTGCAGCTAATAATGTAACCAACACAGGAGCTGGTGCTGTGATCAATCCAGTTGAAAGCAAAGAGAAGTATGATTGTGAAGTAGTGGATGATTGTGAAAACAAGCATAAAACACGAATGAAATCTGATACTAGCAGGCAGCAGATAAATGCAGATGAATATGCCGCAGTTGACGTTCAAAATATTAACTTGGTTTACTTGCGGCGTGATTTGATAGTGAGCCTAATTGATGATCCTAAGAAATTTAATGACATGGTTGTAGGC
This sequence comes from Cucurbita pepo subsp. pepo, assembly GCF_057944985.1. Lineage (NCBI taxonomy): Eukaryota > Viridiplantae > Streptophyta > Magnoliopsida > Cucurbitales > Cucurbitaceae > Cucurbita > Cucurbita pepo. Next base: position 5,324,765 of record NC_141811.1, read on the forward strand.
TCAACTGTGAGAATACAGATTCCGAATAATGATGAAAAGCATGATTTTCATAGGCTTGTCCAAGTTGTAGGTATTAATATCTAATATTAATGCTTGATATGACATTGAATTATTTTTTTTACCCTCCATCTTAACATTTTGCCTGTGTACAGGCATAAGCAAGGTCTCTGCACCATACACCGTCGGTGAGAAAACAGTTGATGTGATGCTTGATATATTGAACTTGGACAAGAAAGAGTCTGTGTCCATTGAGGGGATTTCTAACCAAGAATTTACTGAGGTTATTAAACTTACTTTGTCAATTGAAAATTTGATATTTTCCTTGGATCTCTTAACCCTATGACTAGTTTGAAGTCAGTTGACTGATTTCGTAATGGGGGTGACATATTTATTAATTTCATGCAACTTATATTCAATTCTCATGCTTAATTCTGTAAATGCTTCGGTTTTCATCATAAGTGAGCGCACATCTATTTAAATTGCATGCAACACTGGATGATCTCTCTATGAAGCTCTCACTGGCTGGTTTGTAGTTGATTTGTTTCTGTCTGTTTATAATGTTTAAAGAGCATCTACAGCTTATTGTCATACGATTCTGCCTCTAGTTTAGGCAATTTAATGTACATAACGTTTCCGCACATTCTAAGTTGGACCCTTGCCTCATTCTCAGGATTCACATCTTGTCTATAAAATATAACGACTTGGGCGGGAGAATCCCATATGTAGTATTTCCACATGTTTAGTCTCAAATATTGGTATCTTCATTTAGTTTCTGAAGGGTGACTGAATTATCGTTTATATTGGAGACTCAAATGGAATTTAGATTAAGAAACTCAACGAACAAAGTGAACTTAATTTATGGTTAGAAAACTTTTTATGTAAAGATAAGTGCTTGGAAATTCCACTACATGTATCTGGTTCAAACTATTTTGACTTCTTTAGGTCAAAATATTCTTATTAGTTGTTGGTCATTGCCCCTTCGACATGATATGAGAATGTGATGGACATGATATTGTGTCATTATCAGTTTTTCCTAAAAAATATGTGTATGCATTTTACCTTTCCTCTGGGGTATTGATGTACAAGTATGTACTCAGGAAGAATGTAGGCGTCTGCGCCGGAGCATAAAGTGTGGGCTTGTCGAACGATTCACCGTTGTAAGATTTCATATCCATAGACTTGTGCCTTAAACTTCTATAGAGATGGCCTTGCCTATTCACAGTTTTGTTTTTAACTGCAGAGTAAAATTCTGGACAAAGGAAAGGAGCTTCATGCATTGAAGATTAATGATGTGAGTTCAACCCCCACATTTGTCAACTATGAGACTTAATTACGTACTGGTTTTTGGTTTCTATTTTTATGTTTTTTATTATTATTATTATTATTTTTTTTGGGGGGGGGGGGGGGGGGTGGTAGAGATAGAGCTTGCTCATTGCTGTTTGCCCATTTAGGAAACAATCAGACAAAACACATACCAGACTAAAGACTATCCTCAAACCAATAATATTTGAGAATTTTACTCTCATCTCCATTCCAAACATCTTTGGTGTATCACATCTATTTTTGACATTAGATAGGATACACATCTTACTTGCTAAGACTTTAGAAAGGCCGAACCAATGCCACAAAAGAACAGCCTACCTGATGCCACAACAGAACAACCTAAGAGCCGGGGTAGAGAGAATCCCCCTGCCCGAAAACAGATCTTTAATGAAACAAACTTACATGAATTCCCATTATATGTGGGTTGATTCTATTTAAAATGGAAAATTGGTTTAATTAGTTTAATTAGTTTTTATACGTGATGTTTTTACTTGAAATAGCAAGCGAATATTATTTAAATAGAAGCATAGATGTTATTTTTCTTAACTGAAAATATGGGCAACTATTTGTGAAACAATGAACTAAGTCTTAGTTGTATGCATTTTTTCGTTTCCAACTATTTCTAAAAGAGGGCTAAACCGTATGATATGTTATAGATTACTATTATAGGTAAGATTCTTAGGGACTTCGTGTTTTAATTTTCACTTTAACTTATACCATATAGATGTAAGTTGAAATATACATACTGTAAAGAAATTAATATGCTGATAAACTCTTCTTTTTATTTAATAATTCTCATGTTGCCAAAACGTGTCCCTTTTTTTTCTTTTTCTTTCCTTCTCTTTCTTCTAGAGTGGGGTTAGCTATGAATTTGAAGTTGACATCACTAAATGGTTGATTCTTGGCCGAGAATGTTGCAAAGATTAATAAAGTGGATAATCTTCATATAGAATTATGTTATAAACTGTGACAGATTGTTTAAGTGCAGGTGGTAGAGAGTGTGACAGATAGTTTAAGTGAAGGTGGTAGAAGAGATTTGAATTTAGGGGAGAAGCATAATATTATTGTATTTTTTTCTTACACATCTAAAACAAATACAAGGTCCTCTTATGGAGAAGAGACCGTCAACCAATAAGGAGACAAGAGGAATATAGACATAATATATCATCAACATTACAAAAGATATAAAAGGAAATCCAACACTTCTCCTCAAGTTGGTTTCTAGATAACTTCCATAGCCAGCTTGTTGATAAGCTTATCAAATCGCATGTTTGGAGGGGACTCTCAGACGCTTTGTAAGGTGTTGGTAGATATGTGGATCAATGTTTTTTTTTTTTTTTTTTTTTTTTTTTGCTGCAAAGATGCAGCTTTTACTCTGAAAAAGAGGTGCAATCAACATTTTTTTTAATAAATCTAGAAACTAACGTTGAAGGTAGAAAAAAATTAGGATGTCCTAACCTATGATGCCAAAGCATGATTTTTTCATGAACAGTAAGAGAACTAATACTACTAAGACCCTGAGTTATTTTGTTACTAGAAAAACCTTCTTCGAAGTAATAGAGACCATCAAACATCCGAACTATATTTTTTTCCCGATGCTGATAAATACAATGAGATCCAAAGAAATGATATGACAATAGAATCTGTACAAAGTTCACTAACAAGTACGAGATTGCACACTCACACTTGCAATTGAAGAGGCCTGCCAGAGGTAGGGTGCCCTTTTCCAATGGTGGCTAGGGTTCCGATTTGGTGACTAGGGTGAGACCACCCAGGATTGTTGCTATAATACCAACTTGAATTTAGGGAAGAAACATAATATTATTGTATTTCTTCTTATACACCTAAAACAAGTACAAGGTCCTCTTCCGTAGAAGAAAAACCATCAAGCAATAAGGAAGGAAATTTTACGAGCATAAATAAGAAATATGTACATAATACACCATCAATATTACGAAAGGAAATCCAACAGAAACAATAATAGAAAGATGAAATATGAGAATTATTCGAAGAACAAGGATGTTGAGAAGGTAGCATAGTATCAATTTTATTCTGGAAATTGGTGGAAAAAAAAAGTGCGTATAGGGCCCCAGGTTGATGTATTGATTTAGGTTTTATTTATAGTTCCTTTTCAAAAGGGACATGTACTTCAACGGTTGATGACTTGGTCTATTTTCTTGGTTTTACTAGGCCAGAAACATGGTCAGGCTTCTGAAGTCATAAAAATTGTTGATAATGCTGAATAACATTTGTGGACCACCTCTACTTCCAACATGATATCTTCTTTTCATTTCATCCCGTTCATTGCAATTCTTTGTTTCATGAATATTGAGTAGTTGATTAGTGTCTCTTCCCTAAAAAGTTCACCCTTGAATTTAGCGATGCAAGCTGGAGGTTCTTTTTAATTTTAGTTTTGTGCCTTCTATTTTAGTTTTGGGGGGGATTTTCTTGAGCCTGTGGGTCAGTCTTATGGCTAGTTACATCTAAGAAAACTTTGATTGTTTTCATATTTGGTCATGTGATTGATTTCTTTCAGCACTGTGCTGTTTTTTGATGCGCTTGGTTTCACTTTTTATTGTATGTTTGTCATATTTCTGTCCAGCTGCTTCAAAAGGAGATCTCTCGACTCACTCACCTCCACGATCAAGCAAGTGTGAAGGGCAACATGGATGAATATCCTTTTATGAAACATTATTTGAACCCACTCTTCTGTTGCTTTAATGCTATCATGTTTATTGATAACGCTGAATAACATTTGTGGACCACCTCTATTTCCAACATGATATCTTCTTTTCATTTCA